>NC_036858.1:42462973-42837318 GCF_002910315.2 Salvelinus sp. IW2-2015
CTCCTCTCTCCTTTGTTCTCTCTCTCTCTCTCTGTATTTTGTTGTATCTCCTTCTTCTCATCTCTCTCTTCCTCTACTAGATGATTCCTCTTCTTCCTCTCTCTCTCTCTTCTCTCGTCTTCTCTCTCTATCTCTCTCTTCTCATATCTCTTTCTCATTCTCGTATTCTTCTCTCTCTCCTCTCCTCTCTGTATCTTTCTCTTCTCTCTTATTTTCTCTCCTTCTCGTGTATCTCTATTCTCTCTCTCTCTAGTTTCTCCTCTTCTCTCTCTCTGTGTTCTTCTCTACTCTCTGTATCTCTTTCTCTCTCTCTCTCTCTCTATCTCTTGTCTCTTCTCTCTCTTTCTCTCTCTCTCTTCTCTCGTTCTGTCTCCTCTCGTATCTCTCTCTCTCTACTCTCTCTCTCTGTATCTCTCATTTCTTTTCCTCTTCTTCTCTCTCTCTCTCTCTCTCTTCTCTCGTGTACTTCTCCCTCCCTCTCCTTATCTCTCTTCTCTTCTCTCTCTCGTTATCTCTCCTCTCTCTCTCTTCCGTATCTTCTCTCTCTCTCTTTTCTCTTCTCTCTCTGTTGTATCTCTCTCTCTATCGTCTTCATATCTAATTCTCTCTATCTCTCTACTCTCTCGTATCTCTTCTCTCTCTCTGTATCTCTTCTCTGTATCTCTTTCTCGCTCTCTGTGTATCTCTTCTCTGTATCTCTTCTCTCTCTCTCTTCTCTCTCTTGTATCTCTTCTCTCTGTATCCCTCTCTCTCCTCTCTCTCTCTTTCTCCCTTTGTCTCTCTCTCTCTTTGTATCCCTCTCTCTTCTCTCTCTCTTTCTCGTTGTTTGTGTTTTTACTTTTTAATGAGAAGTTTAAGATGAAAGCTAATTTCCTAATGTTCAATCTGTAATCTTCACAGACACATTTTCTCTCAGGACTTTTGCCAATTTAAAGATGTTTAGCCATCATTAGCGACACCTTATCTTTTCACACATTCAGCGGAATTCACTTTGTGAACATTTACGTGCCTTGTTTGAGGTAAAGGCTTTCTTCTTTGTTTTTATCTTGATGTGAGTGTTTGAGAGCTAGTGGGGCAGGTATGGTGTGTGTGTGTGTGAGCGCATGTTACTCTCCTTTCCCTTGTGCAGCTCAGGCCGTTGGGGTATAGCAGCAGTGCTGAGGGGGACAGGTGTTCCCACTGGTGCCAGGTCACCTCTAGTGCCCCTCACCTAGTCTGGCTCAGGGTAGCTGCTGAGATAACCTGGTCTTAGAGCATTTTGTACTATTCTGTACATAAATCCGAGACTAGTATGGTGACCTTATTACCGCCACACCAGCGTTCACGAGTTATGACAGCAGTCAATTTCCATGTGAACTTTTAGTCACGGTAATTAGACTTCTCCAACCTCTGCTGCTGCTGATGGTCATTAGTGGGCTACCAAACTTGCTAACTGCCTGGTACTCAGGACTCTATTGTCCCTCTAATCAATCTGATATTAATGCAAATGTGATCGAAAATCTAATCTAAATATTTTGTGAGAGCCCATGAGTTGATGTTGCGCAACAATTCTATAGGCTTTGCAAATACGTGAAAAATAGAGTGATGGCCTCTATTAAAAAGAGGGGGATCCTATCAGCTTTCTGTAGGCTAGGCCTACTATATTTATTTCTCAACTTTCCAAATATTGAGCACATTGCTTATATTTACAACAGGAGTATAGCCTACCTGGCTAGCATGAAAATGAAGCATGGGAAAAGCTTCCTGCATTTGCTATTTAAATGCATAGATGACATGTGTTTTTTTAGAGACAGGTGGGGGATAATGGTCGATTCAAAAAAAAGAAATGGCAAACATAATTTATTTTGTATATCTAAAGAAAATATTAAAACAATAATAGTGTGATAATATTAGCCTATCACTCACTGAATGATATATTACCACTTGTGAATGATGCCCAGCAAGATACAGCACATGCTTTTATTCTCTCAACTTTTTCAAATCATCACACACCTCATGTAGCCTAGCCCATAGGCCTATATGTTTTGATAATTATATTTTAATTTTTTTACCTTTATTTAACAAGGCAAGTCAGTTAGGAACAAATTCTTATTTTCAATAACGGCCTAGGAACAGTGGGTTAACTGCCTTGTTCAGGGGCAGAACGACAGATTTTTACCTTGGGGATTTGATCTTGCAACCTTTCGGTTATTAGTCCAACGCTCTAACCACTAGGCTACCTGCCGCCCCAAGGTGGTTTGTATCACAACTAAAGTGGACAAATAATTTCTTAAATGAAGGAAGTTAATCTCCTTTAAAATGGGTGTAAAGTCTAGCTGTCATACATACGCATCATGTGAGTTTCAAGTTTGGGGAAGATCATTTTCACCATAAAAAATGCACCTTTTATAATAAACTCATTCCATGCATAATCACATTTATTGGCCCTTTTGAGGATGGTGTTTTCCTGCTATAAACATTTTACGATAATAGTCTCATCTGTTGCGTCAGGATCATTGCTTCAAACAGTTTTTTATGCTAGTGGTTGTATTCATTTGGGATCTATCGCATCCCACAAATGTACCAGAATATTTATTTATTGCAGAGAATAGAATAGGTAAACTTTTGTACTATGAGGAACAGTAGATTGACATAGGCTAATACTTTTTCTGTTCGTTAGACCGACTTATCCTGTTGGCTGATAAAGTAAACGTGCACAGTTATTCCAATATCTTCAAGATGTGCCTTGGAATTGGATAGACACGTGCAGTTGCCTCCCCGATGTGTCTGTCTTCACTTGTAGCCTGTGAGAAAGACTTGATGAGTGAGAGGTGCTTCGGCACGCAGCCGGGAGAAGGGAATTATTACATTCAGCCCAACAGCACGTCGGCCACTGGCCGCAAAATACAATATTTTTTTTAGGGGGCATTACGGCCACACGAAGGGGATGCAGCCGGGAATTCGAGGCATTATCAAGTGCTTGTCAAATTGTGAATGAGAGACTGATGAAGTGTGTACAGCCTGCGCAAAAAAACAAAGCAGAGCTCATGCCTTTCATGTGACTTTTTTCAAATCATCATTAGTCGCATCATGCAGCCTTAGAATGTATTAAAAATCAAAACATTTGTATCACAACTAATGTTACTTAAATAACTCTAAATTAAGCATATAGGAGTACCTGTTTCTTTGTTAACCACTCAACACAGAATAGCCGCATGTGTGAACACTCCCTCAAATCGTTTGGAGAAAATGTTCAATTGTATTCTTCATACTATAAAACAATATAAAATAATGCAAATATTGTCTGCTAAATTAACTAGTTTAGCCCAGAGACATTATGGCATAGCCAGATAAGAGCCTAACATGAGGACAACTCAGAGTATGCTACTCTGTTCTTCTAAAATAGACTACATTTCTTAATTTCATGTTTCTTTAGACCTGTCTAAAATAAATAATGGATTTATTGTGATGGTGTAGGCTATATTCAAAGGATTTATTATACTATTAAACTAAAATGTAGATGTTCCAAATGTCTGCCTCAGTGGCCTGTAGGCTATGCTTGGAAGCAAGGAGATACTAAATGTGTTTATGTTAATTAATGGTCAATTACCGTGAGACCGGCAGTTATTTGCTTAACAATCACTGGCTAACAACATTTCATGACCGCCACAGCCCTATCCGAGACACTCCATTTAGTGATATGTTACATTTTGCATGGTATGCATTAATTTGTGGATGTCCATCACTCATTTTGTATGATATGTTATGAATTACAATTCCTATTATATGGTACGAATTAGCAAAACCTACGATATGTTACAAATTTGCTAAATTTATGATAGGTTACGAATTCTGGCTAGGTGGCTAACGTTAACTAGCTCGCTAACGTTAGCTAGGCCAGGGGTTAGGGGAAGGGTTAGCTAAAAGGGTTACATTATATGTAGGTTTAGGGGAAGGATTAGCTAACTTGCTAAGTAGATGCAAAGTAGCTAAAAATTAGTAAGTAGTTAATTAGCTAAAATGCTAACGCTGTACGTGATGAGATTCGAACTCGCAACCATTGAGTTGCTAGATGTTCTTGTTGCCTTAAGTAACCATCTGTCTTTTGTAACCATACCAAACATAACATACAGTATCATTCTAAATGGAGTGTCTTGGATTTACATCCAGAATAATATGAAATGCTCTGAGACCAGGTTGGCTGAAAGGCCAACATACAAAGCCTTGATCAGAGACATCATAGAAAGTTCTATACAGAGTTAAACAACTCAAAGTGAAATTTTGAATTGTAATGGGTACCATTTTAGTATGGCATGAAAATAGTTCACATTTAAACGTTAAACTATTTCCATCCCTCTCCCAGCTAATATAATTTGGCAATTTCTTATTGAAATGGTATTTATAGTTACACCATCAGGTTGTCTGCCTGCCAAAGGAAGAACTCTCCTCAATGGTTTCATATCCAGTGGGCCATCACAGCAGTAGAATCCATTTAGCAAACATCCTTGGGAAAAGAAACAGCTCTCTGTGTTTTCAGACACAGAGACAGTGATATTCAGACGCAGAGCCAAAGAGCTGGGAGTGGGAATGCTCCCTCCATCCGTTTTCCCCTCTTCAAGCCCGTACTTGGTTTGCCCAAGAGACCCAGATGTAGACATTGTTGTGAGAGTGTGAGCACATAATGTGATGGAGTTCAGAGTGCTCTAGCTAGCTAATAACTTCATTCTCACTTAGATTCAGTCCTTGGCATTGTAAGGCGATTTTAGCCTCTCGTCTTCTCCTCTCTCCACTTCAGCCTCCTTGTCTCCGCTCATTTCTTTCCAAAAGTTACATCAAGCACAAAGTTTGTTGTAGTAAACTTTAGTTTGGAGGCTGTTTGCTTGCCTCACTCTTTGACTATAATTATAATTTTTTTATTAGGCATGTGAAGGTCAAATTCGCATTATCTTTTAATATCTCTTGAAATACAATTGAAATGTTTCTCTATATTTCCCTGTATTATGTACGCGTGTATGTGTGTGCTTGCATTATTCTGTCTGGGCCGGATAGGTATCTCTTCTAACACTCGCTGGCCACGACTGTCCTTGGGCAAGAGCCAGTAACATTCTATTCTGTAAGCTATCAGTGAGATTAACAGACAGGCCATGAATTCAGGTCGGATGGGACTGTGATTTATTTCACTGAGACACAGGAGCTGAATTTACATAATAGCCACCACCTGCATGCTAAGTCACACCAGTAGTCTGACAGGAGACGTTTCCAAGCCTTGGTGTTGTTTACAGCATTAGTGTAATTGTGTTTTTAAATATGCTTCTTACAATCAGATTGAGGCTCCGGATGCATCACAGGATGACATGTTGTGCTGCGATGCTGTCTTGGCAATTTGCAAGAAGTCATCACAGGAATATGTTTTTGTAATGGACCCTCCAACAAAACATTGTCTAGATGAATGTGTCAAAATGTATTATTGCTTGTATAGTGTAACTGGGGAAAAATGTGTGTGTCAATGCATTTACCTGCAAAGGTTAAACACAACCTATGAATACAAATTGTTTACAAACAAGATAGTTTGACTAGAAAAGTGGGTAAACTGTAAACACCTTAACTGCCAGTCTACTTATAGTAAACGTAAAAAATAATAAAAATGAGCAAAAATGTGCTGTTAGCATCACCTACTGGAGCGACTTCTCAGTACAATACAGTGTAGTAATATATCTCTATCTGTGTTCTCCTCAGAATATGCCAGGACTTCATAATGAGCTCCAACAGCACAAACCCTGGCCTCTACCTGACCGTCAGCTCCCCAGGAATGGGCATTGATGACCCAGACACCAACTCTCTCCACAAGGACATCTGGCAAGAGCTAACCAGCCCCGATGACAATGACTCCATCAGTGGCCTCTTCAATTTTACAGGCTCGCACAACGAGACAGTGACCTCTCTGACCTATGACCCTCTTGGGGGTCACACAGTGTGGCAGGTGGTCCTCATTGTCTTTTTCACCGGCCTCCTGTCCCTGGTCACTATAATCGGCAACATCCTGGTGGTGGTATCCTTTAAGGTAAACCGCCAGCTCAAGACTGTCAACAACTACTTCCTGCTCAGCCTGGCTGTGGCTGACCTCATCATCGGGGTCATCTCCATGAACCTTTACACCACCTACATCATCATGGGCCAATGGGCGCTAGGCAACTGGGCCTGTGATCTGTGGCTGGCTATTGACTATGTGGCCAGTAACGCATCCGTCATGAACCTGCTGGTCATCAGCTTTGACCGCTACTTCTCAATCACCCGGCCCCTCACCTACCGGGCCAAACGGACCACACGGCGGGCTGGCTTGATGATTGGCCTGGCCTGGTTCGTGTCCCTGGTCCTGTGGGCCCCAGCCATTCTATTCTGGCAGTACTTTGTGGGGGAGCGCACAGTGCCCCCTGATAAGTGCTACATCCAGTTCCTCTCAGAGCCCATCATTACATTCTGCACGGCTATTGCTGCCTTTTACTTGCCTGTCACTATTATGAGTGTGCTCTACTGGCGTATCTACAGGGAGACGCAGAACCGCGCACGGGAACTGGCGGGCCTGCAGGGCTCAGGGAGCCAAGGGAGGGGTGGAGAAAGGGCTCACTTTGTGCACCACCAGGCTGGGAGCGCCAGGAGCTGCAGCAGCTATGAGCTAAGCCAAGTTTCCCAGAAGAAGAGCCCCATCCAGGCGCTGGCCGCACGCTTCCACTGTTGGCCCATGATGCACTCCTGGAGGCCTGGCAGCGCCCGGCCCGTAGAGGGGGATGCCGACCACAGCAGCAGCGACAGCTGGAACAACAACAACGCCAGGCTGTCAGTGGACCACTCGGGCTCGTCTGAGGATGAGGAGAGAAATGGTAGAAGGATGATGCCCCAGGACCACGCCATCTTCTCCATAGTGCTCAACCTGCCAGGGATGAAGGCAGCCGTCAACTCCCACCTCACCTCCTGCGAGGACCTGGACATAGCCTCAGAAGAAGACCCCCTGAGGGGGGAGGAGGACAGTCGGGACAGCCTCTCTACCATCACCACCACCACCACTACTACCACCCCTGATGGGGCCAACACAGACACCAACAGCTACCAACAACGCTTTCCCTCCCAGATCTCCAGAGTCCAGTCCATGCCTGCCATCCAGGCCACCAGAGTGGGGCCGCTCTCTGGCTCCCCTGCCACCACCACCAAATTACCCTCGATGCCGATCTCCTTCAGAGAGGCAGCTCTAGCCAAGAGATTTGCCTCCAGGGCACGGACGCAGATCACCAAGCGCAAGCGCATGTCTCTGGTAAAGGAGAAGAAGGCGGCACAGACCCTTAGTGCCATTCTGTTTGCCTTCATCATCACATGGACACCCTACAACATCATGGTGCTGGTCAACACCTTCTGTAATGGCTGCATCCCAGAGGCTCTGTGGGCACTGGGATACTGGCTATGCTACGTCAACAGTACCGTCAACCCCATGTGCTATGCCCTGTGCAACAAGACCTTCCGTACCACCTTCAAGATGATACTGCTCTGCCACTGGGACCAGCGCAAGCGGCGGCGGAAGCAACAGTTCCAGGCACGGCAGTCCGTAGTGTTCCACAGGAGAATTCCTAAAAACTCAACGTAGTGAGATATAGACCCAGTGGGAATTGGGTGATGAAGATGATGAGTCTAGAATCTGACAGCTCAGTGGATGGATGAGGCATCCTAAAGATTCTGTCTGTGGTTTTTAACTGCACAGAGATTCACAAGGAGGCAGTCATGTTGTTGCTGTGATGGCTGATGTTCTCTGTGTAGCCACAACCTCCCAAGTGACATATTCCTCTGTTTCTTCAGGAGAGCTCCTGTGGTGAAAGGTTCCTCTAGATTGATCATTGCAGAGTAGTGCAGCTAAAAAGACTGACAGTGAAAACCAATAGAGCAAGGACTTTAAATGCATTGGGGGGACAATTCAAAGTGCAATTGATACTTAGGGAGATTATATGATGTAACATTGTTATGGATTTGGGGTTTTCCATTTCTTACCATTTATTTTGTGGTAGTCAAATCTGTAACGTACAGAGCAGTTTGGGTTTTCAAAGTCAACTGCATCTGTACTGTAATATAGTATATAAAGCAAAGGCCAAAACATTTTGTGTCAATAGACTGCACTGTATTGATTTTGAGCTCCCTTTTGGCTAACTGAATTTGATTTCTTTGTTATATATGTTTTCTTTTTACTCTGACTTCTGTACATTGCCTTCCACTTGGATATAGCTTTCTTGTGTCTTATAAAATGAGAAGATATTAAACAAAACAGTGTCCTATTTGTGACGACCAGTTTTTCAAAGTTTTTGGTTGTTTTTGTATAATAAATTGGTCTATAGTTTTTCCTCTATAGATTCTGAGCCAGTCTGAAAAAAGTAAATTTTGACTATTCTACGGCACTTCAATGAGCTGCTCGTGTTCAATGTGAGTTGTTTACATGGTGGAGACAATAAGCGAATCAACTTATTCAATTGTTGTTTATGTTGAGCGTAATGGTATATTGCTATTTCTAACTTGATACCTAATGATTGATTGTACACTAAATAGATCAGTCACTATGAATTGTAATGTTTTGATTTATTAGGTTATATTTTAAAAGGTTTCTCCATTTCTTCTCACTGGCTGTCCAAATGTATTTCCCTAACTAAGATATTGGTCTGTGGTCCCTAGATGAACCCTCTCTTTCTCCTAGAGGATTTAGCAGTGCCACAGCAGCATCTGCTGGATGAATAGAATTCTACACTAGTAACTTCCAGCTTACTTCCATCAGGGAAATGCTGTTGTGGGGCAATAAGTGGGAGATTGGGTGGGTGGGTCAATGTCTGTACTCTCCTCGACTCCGTGCGCCTCTCCTCCGTTACCTGGAAACCGAAAAGTGGTAGCCATACAATGCATCCAGAAAGTATTCAGACCCCTTCACTTTTTCTACATTTTGTTACATTACATACTTATTCTAAAAAAGATTAAATTGTTTTTTCCCTCATCAATCAACATGCAATACCCCATAATGACAAAAAATGGTTTTCAGACATTTTTGCAAAAAAAAAGGTAAATATCACATTTACATAAGTATTCAGACCCTTTACTCAGTACTTTGTTGAAGCACCTTTGACGGCGATTACAGCCTAGAGTCTTCTTGGGTATGACGCTACAAGCTTGGCACACCTGTATTTGGGGAGTTTCTCCCATTCTTCTCTGCAGATCCTCTCAAGCTCTGTCAGGTTGGATGGGGAGCGTCACTGCACAGCTATTTTCAGGTCTTAGAGATGTTCAAGTCCGGGATCTGGCTGGGACACTCAAATACATTCAGAGACTTGTCCCGAAGCCACTCCTGTGTTGTCTTGGCTGTGTGCTTCGGGTAGTTGTCCTGTTGGAAGGTGAACCGTCACTCCAGTCTGAGGTCCTGAGTGCTCTGGAGCAGGTTTTTGTCGATGATCTCTCTGTACTTTGCTCCGTTCATCTTTCCCTTGATCCTGGCTAGTCTCCCAGTCCCTGATGCTGAAAAACATACCCACAGGATGATGCTGCAACCACCATGATTCACCGTAGGGATGTTTTCAGGTTTCCTCCAGATGTGACACTTGGCATTCAGACCAAAGAGTTCAATCTTGGTTTCATCAGACCAGAGAATCTTGTTTCTTTAGGTGCTTTTTGGCAAACTCCAAGCGGGCTGTCATGTGCCTTTTACTGAGGAGTGGCTTCCATCTGGCCACTCTACCGTAAATGCCTGATTGGTGGAGTGCTGCAGAGATCGTTGTCCTTCTGCCATCTCCACAGAGGAGCTTTGGAGCGCTTTCAGAGGGACCATCAGGTTCTTGGTCACCTCCCTGACCAATGCCCTTCCCCTGGATTGCTCAGTTTGGCCGGGCAGCCAGCTTTAGGAAGAGTCTAGGTTGTTCCAAACTTCTTCCATTTAAGAATGATGTAGGCCACTGTGTTCTTGGGGACCTTCAGTGCTGCAGATTTTTTGGGGTACCCTTCCCCAGATATGTGCCTCGACATAATCCTGTCTCTGAGCTCTACAGACAAATTCTTCAAGCTCATGGCCTGGTTTTTGCTCTGACATGCACTGTCAACTGTGGGACCTTATATAGACAGGTGTGTGCCTTTCCAAATCATGTCCAATCATTTGAATTTACCACAGGTGGACTCCAAGTTGTAGAAACATCTCAAGGATGATCAATGGAAACAGGATGCACCTGAGCTCAATTTCGAGTCTCATAGCAAAGGGTCTGAATTCTTATGTAAATAAGGTATTTCTGTTTTTTAAATTTGTAAATGTCTAAAAACCTGTTTTTGCTTTGTCATTGTGGGGTATTGTGTGTAGATTGAGGATTAAAAAAAAAAATTTTTGAATAAGGCTGTAACTTAACAAAATGTGGAAAAAGTCAGTGTCTGAACACTTTCTGAATTCATTGTATGTAGGAGAGTTTCAATTTGTTAATAGGCAAACGGGGGAGTTTGCTCCTCTCCTCTAGCCAGAAATCAAATTTGAGATTCTCCCATAAAATGCCATTGCTGAGAACAGATACAAAACTCAAAAGAGTCTGGTTAGACTAGCTTAAACCTGCTACATATGACATATGGAGCTGAATAGTGGTGCTTTTCATTTCAGTGATTTCCAAAATTGAACATTTCTATCAATTGTACATAAAGTTATTTGGCTGTGCAAACAGTGTTATTTATGGTGATTTCTCTACATGTTTTAATATCACACAGTGCTAAAATAATGTAATAGTTACATTTTAATGTATTGTTATTATGTGATGCACAATGGTTCAGGCCTAAATGTGATGAATACTGTTCAAATTTTTTTTTGCTGTTTAAGTGTATGTATTACACTTAGGTTTGTAAAGGGATAGTGAAAGCAAATACCATACATGTACCACAGATATGTTGAGTATGTGATATCGAGTAGAATAGCAGAATGCTACCATGTGGGGTAACACTTTATAATAACGATCAGACAGGAACGTTATTATAAAGTGTTACCCAATGGGGTATGTAAGCCAGATAATGATGAAAGATAAGAGAAATTATTCAGTGTCTGAATTGCCAATGGATATTTTAACTGCTTTCAACACCATGTGCTACGGTGTTATTATACTCCTGATCAAGGGAGGTTTTATGTTTGAGATGTGAACTACCTGAAGTAAGATCAAATGAATAATAAAATATTACTTTTATTGTTTTACGTTACATTTCAAGTATGCTAATCGTATCCATGTTAAGTCAATAAACACAAATATTTTTATTGACAGAAGATGGTCTGTATCATGTTTACCGGCCAAAAAACATTTATTTGAATGTTTATAAAGTATTTATTGAAAACACGTTGGGAAGATGGAGTGCAGGCCAGGGGAAGCTTGGGCGGTTTACAGAAAACCAGGTGTGGAGGCTGAGGCGAGACGGGTTGGGGCAGGATAAGCAGGTCCAGAGGGGAATCCAAGGGAGTAGTAGAGTGGGGAATCCAGGACAGAGTAGCAGGATGACGAGACGTGGGACTGGAGACAGGGACCAGAGTCAGAGCGGGCAGAACTGTAACGGAGAGGAAAACAGCATCAGGCAAGGGAAGACAGGCACAACAGGATCTAAACATGAACAAAAGGCTAGAAACAGACTGACTGAGCAGAGATTACGATCTGGCAGCGTGGAAGTGGCAGGGCTGAGTATTTGTTAGAGGTCTTGATTATGGAACAGGTTGCAGCTGGTAGGGATCTGTTCCAACTCCAGCACACCTGTCTCCGTCCACAAAATCACAATCACATCCACACACACACATACACAGAGAGGGAGAGATTACTGGGGGAGTGGCAGCAGGTCAAGGAGACACAGGATGAGCAGTAGAGGGGCGTTGCAGGAGCAGATGTAACATAGTCACCTCATAAAAGTACTTGGGAGTATGGTAAGACCGTACACTGTTCTTCTCTCAGCAAATATCAAAGCTGCTGGCTAAAGTTAAATCTAGACTTGGTTTCCTCTATCGTAATCACTCCTCTTTCACTCCAGCTGCCTAACTAACCCTGATTCAGATGACCATCCTACCCATGCTAGATTACGGAGACGTAATTTATAGCTCGGCAGGTAAGGGTGCTCTCGAGCAGCTAGATGTTCTTTACCATTCGGCCATCAGATTTGCCACCAATGCTCCTTATAGGACACATCACTGAACTATATACTCTTCTGTAAACTGGTCATTTCTGTATACCCATCGCAAGACGCACTGGTTGATGCTTATTTATTAAACCCTCTTAGGCCTCACTCCCCCCTATCTGAGATATCTACTGCAGCCCTCATCCTCCACATACAACACCTGTTCTGCCAGTCACATTCTGTTATTAAAGGTCCCCAAAGCGCACACATCCCTGAGTCGCTCGTCTTTTCAGTTCGCTGCATCTAGCGACTGGAACGAGCTGCAACAAACACTCAAACTGGACAGTTTTATCTCAATCTCTTCATTCAAAGACTCAATCATGGACACTCTTACTGACAGTTGTGGCTGCTTTGCGTGATCTATTGCTATCTCTACCTTCTTGTCCTTTGAGCTGTTGTCTGTGCCCAATAATGTTTTTTCCCTGTTTTGTGTTCCTACCATGTTGTGCTGCTCCCAGCCCCCATCCCTGCAGGAGACCTTTTGCCAAATGAAAGACAAACATCTTGTGAATCCAGCCAATATTTCCGATTCTTTAAGTGTTTTACAGCGAAAACACAATATAGCATTATGTTAGCTTACTACAATAGCCAACCACACAACTACATTGATTCAAGGCAACAGTAGTACACTTCAGTGTTGTGATGCAAAAATCCTAGCAAAATGCTTGGCGCATAGAATAAAAAAAGTTTTGTCAGATATTATTCATCCTAATCAGACAGGTTTTTTACATGGACGATACATTGGAGATAATATAAGGCAAGTACTGGAAACAATAGAACACTATGAAATATCGGGGACACCAGGTCTGGTTTTCATAGCTGATTTTGAAAAGGCTTTTGATAAAGTACGACTGGAGTTTATATATAAATGCCTAGAATATTTCAATTTTGGGGAATCTCTTATAAAATGGGTTAAAATTATGTATAGTAACCCTAGGTGTAAAATAGTAAATAATGGCTACATCTCAGAAAATTTTAAACTATCTAGAGGAGTAAAACAAGGTTGTCCACTATCGGCATATCTATTTATTATTGCCATCGAAATGTTAGCTGTTAAAATTAGATCAAACATTAATATTAATGGATTAGAAATCCGTGGCTTAAAAACTAAGGTGTCATTGTACGCTGATGATTCATGTTTTCTTTTAAAACCACAACTAGAGTCTCTCCACGGCCTCATAGAGGATCTAGATACCTTTGCTCCTGTCTCTTATACACATCTAGATGTGTATAAGAGACAGCCTAGTGACCTGCTTTTTAAATTATATGAACAAAAAATATTCCATTTTATTTGGAACGGCAAGCCAGATAAAATTAAAAGGGCCTATTTATATAACGAATATGAATTCGGAGGGCAGAAATTATTAAATATTAAAGCATTAGACCTCTCACTAAAGGCATCAGTCATACAAAAGTTATACTTAAATCCAAACTGGTTCTCTAGTAAATTGGTACGAATGTCTCATCCTATTTTCAAGAAGGGCCTTTTTCCCTTTATTCAGATTACACCTGCTCACTTTCGGTTGTTTGAAAAGGAAATAATCTCCAAAATATCCTTATTTTTTAAACAAGCCTTAGAAAGTTGGTTGCAATTTCAGTTTAATCCACCTGAAAGGACGGAACAAATAGTACAACAAATATTGTGGTTAAATTCAAATATAGTAATTGATAAAAAAAACTGTATTTATCGAAGAAATGTTTAAAAAATGTATAATATTTGTGAATGATATCATAAATAGGACTGGTGGAGTTATGTCACACATGCAGCTAACACAGACATATGGAAATGTCTGCTCTACCCAAAATTACAACCAATTAATTGCAGCATTACCACAAAAATGGAAGAGGCAAGTAGAAGGGGAAAAAAGTAAGGAACTTGTATGTCGGCCCTGTATTAAAGAACATAAATGGTTAAAGAAAAGTGTGATAAATAAAAACATATACCAATTTCATTTAAGGACCAAAAAACTGACAGCTGTGCCATATATGCCGTTTATTTTTAATTTACAATCTGTAGAAGCTATGAGAATAGGAAGGTTCAAATCTTTTGTGAAGCATCACAGCACAGTTGAAAAATATATGGCAAATAAAAATCCGAAATGGATGATGTTGGAAGATAGATGGGAGGGGTTGAGTGGAACTGAAGGGTGGGACTAATAACAGGATAAACAATGTAGGGCATGCGGGATCTGTGAAATGTGTATAGGTGCGGAGCTTTTGGGAAATAGCACAGTTACAAGTGGAAATAAAATTGGATGGACAACAGAAATAGAGGAAGGACTAAGAACAAACAAGAGAGAACTATTGTAAAGTAGACTGTGTCTGTAAAATAGGTATAAGATGTATAAATTGAAGGTAAAAGCAGAAGTGTTTATTAGTTTACTCCAATTGGGGGAGCGGTGGTAGGGTTGCGGGGAATAATAATAAAGGTATATTCTTTAAAAAAGTATGTATGTCTATATAGGTATGTGTATGTATATATGTGTATATGTATTTATGCGTGTATGGATATATATATTTACCCCAAAAAATATGGGGGATTGGAAATGATGCAGACAATTACATTGGAAGCAACATTCTTTCCGCAATATTAAGCTGATCCACCCCTATAAAAATAAATAAAATAATAAATAAATAAATAAATAAAGGCAACAGTAGTGATAGCTACAAAACCAGCAAAAGATATTAATTATTTCACTAACCTTCATAAACTTCATCAGATGACAGTCCTATAACATCATATTACACAATACATATATGGTTTGTTCGAAAATGTGCATATTTAGAGCTGAAATCCGTGGTTATACATTGTGAAAACGTAGCAACTATTTTCCAGAATCTCCGGATATATTTCTGACACTCACCTATTCTGACCAAATAACTATTCATAAACTTTACTAAAAAATACATGTTGTACAGGAAATGATAGATACACTAGTTCTTAATGCAATCGCCGTGTTAGAATTCTAAAAATAACTTCAGTACGACATGCAGCTTACGTTATAGCGAGAGAGCGCCCAAAATCAAGGCGGAAAACACAACTACACATTTTCGACAGAAATAGGAAATAACATTATAAATGGGTCCTACTTTTGTTGAGCTTCCATCAGAATCTTGCACAAGGGGTCCTTTGTCCAGAACAATCGTTGTTTGGTTTTAGAATGTCCTTTTTCCCTCTCGAATTAGCAACCAAAACTAGCAAAGTGGCGCGAAGCTGTCCATCGTCACCAAACGCAGAGAACGGAACACGCCAAAACTCCCGAAAAAATGTCAATAATCTGATAAAACTATATTGAAAAAACATACTTTACGATGATATTGTCACATTTATCAAATAAAATCAAAGCCGGAGATAGTAGCCGTCTATAACGAAAGCTTTTCAGAAGCCAATGCTGATGTACTTCCTGCGCCTTCCTGAACAAAGGAAATTGGGGTCATGTCATTCCAAGACCTCTCTTTTGACCAWAGATATAGCTATACACTCCATTTCTTCTCTCACTGCCTATTGACATCTAGTGGAAGGCGTATGAAGTGCATGTATACTAATAGATTTCAAGCAGATTAATAGGGAGGCCCTGGAACAGAGCCTCGATTTCAGATTTTTCACTTTCTGACAGGAAGTTTGCTGCAAAATGAGTTCTGTTTTACTCACAGATATAATTCAAACGGTTTTAGAAACTTGAGTGTTTTCTATCCAATAGTAATAATAATATGCATATTGTACGAGCAAGAATTGAGTACGAGGCCGTTTGAAATGGGCACCTTTCATCCAAGCGACTCAATACTGCCCCTGCAGCCATAAGAAGTTAATTGACTTGTCTAGTTAAATAAAGGTTCAATTAAAAAATGTAAAAATACCGGCTGACTGACAGTCGTGCATTTGGAAAGTATTCAGACCCCTTTACTTTTTCCACATTTTGCTATGTTACAGCCTTATTCTAAAAAAACATTCCCTCATCAATATACACACAATAACCCATAATTACAAAGTGAAAACAGGTTTTAATACATTTTTGCACATTTCTTATTTAGATAAGTATTCAGATCCTTCACTATGAGACACGGAATTGAGCTCAGGTTCTATAACTTGATTGTAGTCCACCTGTGGTATATTCAATTGATTGGACATGATTTGGAAAGGCACAAATCTGTCTATATAAGGTCCCACAGTTGACAATGCATGTCAGAGCAAAAACCAAGCCATGAGGTCGAAGGAATTGTCTGTAGAGCGCTGAGACAGGATTGTGTCGAGGCACAGATCTGGGGAAAGGTACAAAGACATGTCTGCAGCATTGAAAGTGCCCAAGAACACAGTGGCCTCCATCATTCTTAAATGGAAGAAGTTTCGAACCACTAAGACTCTTCCTAGAGTTGGCCGCCCAGGCAAACTGAGCAATCGGTGGAGAAGGGCCTTGGTCAGGGAGGTGACCAAGAACCCGATGGTCACTGACAAAGCTCGATTTCCACTGTGGAGATGGAAGAACCTTCCAGAAGGACAACGATTTCTGCAGCAGTCCACCAATCAGGCCTTTATGGTAGAGTGGCCAAAGCCACTCCCTAGTAAAAGGCATATGACAGCTCGCTTGGAGTTTTCCAAAAGGCACCTAAAGACTCTCAGACCATGAGAAACAAGATTCTCTGGTCTGATGAAACCAAGATTGAACTCTTTGGCCTGAATGCCAAACTTCACGTCTGTAGGAACCCTGGCACCATCCCTAAGGTGAAGCATGGTGTTGGCAGCATCATGCGGTGGGGATGTTTTTCAGCAGCAGGGACTGGGAGACTAGTTGGGATTGATGGAAAGATGAACGGAGCAAAGTACAGAGAGATCCTTGATGAAAACCTGCTCCTTCTCGCTCAGGACCTCAGACTGGGGTGAAGATTCACCTTCCAACAGGACAACGAACCTAAGCAAACAGTCAAGACAACGCAGGAATGGCTTCAGGACATGTCTCTTGACAGGATCTGCAGAGAAGAATGGGAGAAATTTCCCAAATACAGGTGTGCCAAGCTTGTAGCGTCATACCCAAGAAGACTCGAGGCTGTAATCACTGCCAAAGGTGCTTCAACAAAGTACTGAGTGAAGGGTCTGAATACTTATGTAAATGTGATATTTCAGTTTTAGTTTTTTACAACATTTGCAAAAGTTTCTAAAAACCTGTTATTGCTTTGTCATTATGGGGTATTGTGTGTAGATTGATGAGGATAAAAACTATTTTATACATTTTTGAAGAAGGCTGTAAATAACAAAATGTGGAAAAAGTCAATGGGTCTGAATTCTTTCCGAATGCACTGTACGTAGCATTTCTGGTTGTTTTTTGCCATTTTTAATACAGTGCATAGAAAAAGTCTGCACACCCCTTGCACAGTTTTCAACATTTGCTATCTTGAAATGTTATCTAAAAAGGGATACAACCTACAGTGCATTCAGTAATTATTCATACCCCTTAATCCACATTTGGTTGTATTACAGCCTGAATTCAAAATTGATTTAATAGATGTTTTTCTCTCACCCATCTACACATTTTTTCACTCAAATTTATTAAAAATGAAATACAGAAATATCTCATTTACGTAAGTATTCTTCAACCTCTGTCAAGTTGGTTGCTGATTATTGACAGCCTAACCAGCCATTTTCAAGTCTTGCCACAGATTGTCAAGCCAATATTAGTCAAAACTGTAACCAGACCACTCAGGAACATTCAATGTCATCTTGGTAAGCAACTCCAGTGTATATTTGGCCTTATGGTTCACCTTATTGCCCTGCTGAAAGGTGAATTTGCCTCCCAGTGTCTGCTGGAAAGTAAACTGAAACAGTTTTTCCTCTAGAATTTTGCCTGTGCTTACCTCTATTCCGTTTCTTTTTATCTCCCAAAACTCCCTAGTCCTTGCCAATGACAAGCATACCCATAACATGATGCAGCCACAACCATGCTTAAAAAATGGTACTCAGTGGTGCATTGTGTTGGCTTTGCCCCAAAAATAAAACTTTGTATTCAGGAAAAAAAGATAATTGCTTTGCAACCTTTTTTGCAGTTTTACTTTAGTGCGATATTGCAAAAAGGATGCATGTTTTGGAATATTTGTATTCTGTACAGGTTTGTCATTTAGGTTAGTATTTCGGAGTAACTACAATGGTGTTGATCCATCCTCAGTTTTCTCCTATCACAGCCATTTAACTCGGTAACTGTTTTAAAGTCATCCTTGGCCTCATGGTGAAATCCCTGAGCGGTTTCCTTCCTCTCTGTCACGATCGTCATTGTAAGCATACTCAGACCAAAGCGTAGTGTGAAATCGGTTCGACATCTTTTTATTTAAACTATTATTGAGCCACATGCAACTTATGTGAATTGTTAAGCACATTTTTACTCCTGAACTTATTTAGACTTGCCCTAACAAATGAGTTGAATACTTAATGACTCAAGACATTTCAGCTTTTAATTTTTAATTAATTTGTAAACATTTAGAAAAAACATTATTTGACATTATGGGGTATTGTGAGTAGGCCAGTGATAAAAACGTCAATTTTAAATGCAGGCTGTAACACAACAAAATGTGGGAAAAGTCAAGTGTATGAATACTTTCTGAAGGTATGTTGTATGTTGCCCTAAAAGTTGTCCAAGGATAGTAGAATCTTAATCATAATTACTCACAGCTGTAATGGCTGCCAAAGGTGCTTCCATCAAGTATTGACTCTGAGGTGTGAAGACACGGAATCAATACATCCACATTTAGTATTTTTTGTCACTTGGAACATTTTCTATAATTTTCTTTCACTTTGATTCAGAATCAAAACATGTGATGATGAACCTCACTTCTTCATGTGACCAAGGAAAAGGAAAAGCCTAGTGGAGATCACAGACACTTGATTGTGTTCCACTCAATGCTGGAGAGAAACCGCTAAGGCAAGGACTTTCTTTCTCTTCTCTCCTCTGTGTGTAGCGGAACTTCTACTATATATTGAAGGTATCTATATCTAGTATATTATTCATGTAAACTGTATTGTAGATTTTCATTTTGGCCCATTGTGATAATTGTGGCATACAGCATGTCAGCCACCAGGGGGAGACTCGTGCATACATCACGAGGCGATGGCTCCATCTGCTGGACGTGCCAGGTCTCGACGGGTGCTCCAGGCCAGGACTAATTGGTGCTGATTGGGAGTTGGTGAGTAATCAAGGGCTGATTGCTCACCAACTGTGCAAGGCCCATAAAGCTGCCAGAAGGGCAACACACAGGGACAGAGTGGGGGAAGAAAGGACTCCCGTATAGTTGGGGACGGTTACAGAAGTAACAGGAGTGAGTGCAGTTTTGATCCCGACAGGATACAGCAAGACCTGGAGCCCAGAAGATGGTATCCCGGAGAGGGTCTCATGGGGAGACCTACCCTTTTCTTTTTGATTTATTATTTAAATAAACACCCTTGAAACCAAGCTAATCCTACTCTGTCCGTGTCTGATCTGTGTAAACGTCTTGACCAAACCCCCTGGTCTGCCACAAGTGGTGGAGAATGTGGGCACCCTGATAACGTGGTCAGATCAGGGTTGACGTTTACACAGCATCAGCATGGACGAGTTGATAGCTCAGTTCATCCGGGCCCAACAAACACAACAGGCGGTTCAGGAACGAACGCTGGAGGAACAGCGACTACAAAACATCCGCCTCGTTGAGGAAATCAGGAAGCTGCAAGGAGGAGCGTCTCCTAAATCACATCCAAACCAGTTTTTAATCAAGCTAACGGAAGACGATGACATCGAAACATAGCTCTGTACATTTGAATGGACAGCGCTAAGGGAAAGATGGCCAAGGCAGAAGTGGGCAAGTCTGCTGGCCCAGTTCCTTTCTGGGAATGTCCAAAAGACGTATTGGGACCTGAACGACGAACAGGCGGCTAACTACGACGGACTCAAACGGGAGATACTCAGCCACTACAGGTACAGCCTGGCCCATCGGGCTCAACGGATCCACGGCTGTAGGTTCGTACCCGACGCATCCCCCCGAGCCCAGATGAGCAACCTACTGAGGGGCCAGTCAGGACATCCACTGGGGGCCAACTGAGGGGACAATTCGGGACGGCCCAGTGGGAGGATCCGAACATGAAAGCCGCCGCAGCCCAAGTGATAGCGGTGGATGGACAGCTACTTCCGGGGGTGAGTGACTGGCGATACCCCCATTTCCAAATCAAGAATAAACCTTTGTATCAGGTGTCGCGCCAACAGGGGGAACTTCGAGAGCTATTGTTGCTGCCCCGACAGTACGTGGGAACCGTTCTTCAGCTGGCCCACACCCACCTGTTGGGGGCGCACCTGGGAATGGAGAAGTCACGGGAACGGATCGCCGCCCGGGATGAGGAGGGCCGTGGAAGACTACTGTCGCAGCTGCCCGGAGTGTCAACTCACTGCCCCGAAAACCCACTTCCGAAACCCATTGGTCCCCCTACCGATCATCGGGGTGCCCTTTGAACTCATCGCCATGGACATAGTGGAACCCCTGGTAAAAACAGCATGAGGACACCGGTACATCCTGGTGATAGTAGATTATGCCACCTGTTATCCCGAGGCCATTTCACTACGGGCAGCGGTATCCAAGGGAATCGCCCGGGAGCTGTTCCACCTTTTTAGCCGGGTGGGCATCACAAACGAGACCCTGACAGACCAAGGTACTGAGTTTATGTCCCGCCTAATGAAAGTGTTGTGTGCTCTCTTGCAGATCAAGCAGATCCGGACCTCCGTCTTTCACCCGCAGATGGATGGGCTCATCAAGCGCTTCAATACAACACTAAAACAGATGCTGCGGTAGGTCATTCGGCAGGACGGGAAGAACTGGGACCAGCTACTACCCCACTTAATGTTCTCAATCCGAGAAGTACCCCAGTCCTCCCCTGGGTTTTCCCCTTTCGAACCCCTCGAAGTGGCACGAGAGGACAGCCTTGGCCGTGTTATGGGCGGGACCCAGGACGCCAATGGGACCAGTGGTGGTCCTGATCAATGAGGACCCCGGCCCAGAAGCAAGAGCTCAGGGTGCTCGTCGATCGGAACACGGCGGTATTCTCCGAGATGCCAGGCCGCACGACCCTCATTGAACACCACATCTGTACCCGGTCCGGGGAAGCGATACGAAAGAGACCATATCGGAGTCCGGAGGCCCGAAGGAAGACCGTGACACAAGAAGTGGAGGCTATGCTGAGGATGGAGGGTCATTGAAGAGTCCCACAGTGCATGGTGCAGCCCCATCGCGTTGGTGCCCAAACCGGACGGTAGCCTCTGCTTCTGTAATGATTGCCTGGGTGGGAATGACATAAGCTTATTCGACGCCTACCACCTTCCACAGCCAAGGTTGGGAAGAGCACCTGACGCGCCTCCAGGCGGTGGTGGACGCGCTCAGACAAGCCGGGTTGACCGTGCACCCCAAGAAATGCAAACTAGGTTTTGAGGAGGTGGAGTACCTGGGGGATTTGATCAGACAGGGGAACGTCAAGCCCCAGGAGAGGAAGGTTCACGCAGTACGTGCCTGGCCCGTTCCACGCACCAAGACACAGGTCAAGTCCTTCCTGGGACTGGCAGGATACTATAGCCGGTTTATCCCCAACTTTGTGGCTATAGCTTCCCCCCTCACCCATCTAACCAGGGCCCCCCTCTCGAAAACAGTGAAATATACGGACGAGACGGAAGCGGCGTTCAGCCCTCTGAAGGAAGCGCTGTGCTCCCATCCGATTCTCATAACGCCCGATTTCCAGGTGCCGATGGTGGTCCAGACGGATGCATGTGATACGGGACTAGGGGCCGTTCTATCCCAGATACACGATGGGGAGGAGCATCCCATCATGTACATCAGCCGAAAGCTGATACCTAGAGAAAAAATGTACTCTATTGTTGAGAAAGAGTGTCTAGCGGTGAAGTGGGKGCTAGACACTCAAGTATTACCTTTTGGGCACCCAATTAACCCTGGTCACGGACCATGCTCCCCTGGTCTGGATGGCCAGGGGAAAGGACACAAATGATCGGGTCACTAGGTGGTTCTTGTCCCTTCAACACTGCTCTATCTAGAAGGGAGACATACATCGCACTGATGACAGTCCCCTCCCCGACAGCTCTAAAGGGGGGTGGTGTACAGCAGGTCAGCCACCGGGGGGAGACTCGTCGAGGCCTGGTGACAGACGGTGTATACATCACGAGGCAACGGAGCCGTCTGCTGGACGTGCAAGGTCTCGACGGGTGCTCCGTCCAGGACTAATTGGGACTGATTGGGAGGGTAATCAAGGGCTGATTGCTTACCAACTGTGCAAGGCCCATAAAGCTGCCAGAAGGGCAACACACAGGGACAGAGTGGGGGAAGAAAGGACTCCCGTATAGTTGGGGACAGTTACAGAGGTAACAGGAGTGAGTGTAGTTTTGATCCCAACAGGATACAGCAAGACCTGGAGCCTAGAAGACGATATCCCGGAGAGGGTCTCATGGGGAGACCTATCCTTTTCTTTTTGATTTATTATTTAAATAAACACCCTTGAAACCGAGCTAATCCTACTCCTGTCTCTTATACACATCTAGATGTGTATAAGAGACAGATTGATAACAGTGAACCTAGTGTGTCTAACAAAAGTGTCTAACAAGAGTCAACAGAATGTCCATGTCCTATCCTTTTCTTTTTGATTTATTATTTAAATAAACACCCTTGAAACCGAGCTAATCCTACTCCTGTCTCTTATACACATCTAGATGTGTATAAGAGACAGGTAGAGAACAATTAATATTCATGATCAGAAAAGTGAAACTTCAAGTAATTATTTTCATAATCAAAAGTGATAATTCTCAGGTAATTGAATGTGCATTTTACATCTGAGTGCAATGCTAACCATTGATAGTTGTATCATAGTGGGCATTTTCTGCTACCAATGAGCCACACCCAAAGTTCAATTAGTTATCATTGTTTGAATTAACTAGATGTATTGATAACAGTGAACCTAGTGTGTCTAACAAAAGTGTCTAACAAGAGTCAACAGAATGTCCATGTCCTATCCTTTTCTTTTTGATTTATTATTTAAATAAACACCCTTGAAACCGAGCTAATCCTACTCTGTCCGTGTCTGATCTGTGTAAACGTCTTGACCAAACTCCCTGGTCTGCCACATAATGTATACAGATAAACAGTAGCCTACTGCAGACAGTTGCTTGGTGATGTTTACTGGGCAAGTATTTTATTGGTTGGACTATACTGTATGCATAATATACAGTAGACCTAATGTAGTTTTGGTTTATTACTATGTAGAGAACAATTAATATTCATGATCAGAAAAGTGAAACTTCAAGTAATTATTTTCATAATCAAAAGTGATAATTCTCAGGTAATTGAATGTGCATTTTACATCTGAGTGCAATGCTAACCATTGATAGTTGTATCATAGTGGGCATTTTCTGCTACCAATGAGCCACACCCAAAGTTCAATTAGTTATCATTGTTTGAATTAACTAGATGTATTGATAACAGTGAACCTAGTGTGTCTAACAAAAGTGTCTAACAAGAGTCAACAGAATGTCCATGTATAAATACCTTGCGGGTGTAAATGGTAACTACTTAGATAAAACACAAGTGATGTGTTTCCTCCCAGTTCAACCTACTGTACTGAAGATGGCACTGTGGTATGTGTTAGGTCAGGATCAAAGTAATATCAAGCTCACTGGGTTTGTACTAGAGCAAAGACAGGCAGGCTGGACCTAACACCACAGCTATTAATAGATATACAGGCTGTAGAAATTGAATTACGTGAATCATATTCTCACTCAGACTATAGGCATGACACAAACAACTGCTGACATATTTGTTACAGTACAGGGAATACGCAGGAGAAAAAAACGTGAGAACGAACAAGGCAGGGTTAATAACCACAATGGATATTTGAAATGTTTATAATGCTGTTGTAGCACAAACCAAAGAGCTATTATTATATTGTATTATTTTTCCAGACGATGGATTAATAATAATGGCAATAGCAGACACTTTGAAAGCATACATTATGGTCCGACTATATTATGTGACTAAAAGTGATAGGGAGTTTGAACAGGAATTTTCCATTGCGGTTTGTTTAGTGTCTTAGCTATTGGCTCCTTTGAAAACAAAATGCATCTCATCTGATTGTAAAGATGTTTAAATATAAACTGAATGATTCCACTCTCTCTGTTAATTTAGACTGTCCAGCTTGTACCCTCCTGCAGACAGAATGCAGACCATACAGACCGTAGAGACCTAGGTGCTTTTCCTGATGGAGATCTTCTTCACCAGAGCCTTTAAAGACAGGGTGAAAATTAGTGTGACCAACATGTTCCGCAGACAGCAGCAACAACAACATCAACCTCACCGGAGGCTTCCGCCATTCTCTGGACGGGGAGGAGCCTCGCATTGAACATGCTTGGGTGGGTCGCTCATCCAGCAGCCATTATGCAACAGAGCAGATAGGAGGTGGGAGAGAGTGAGCCTGTCAGCCTCCTCTCAGCAACAGAATCCTCATAGCTGCTCGCAACACCGCTGAGCAGGCAGGGATTAGTGCTGAGCTCCCAAAGAGCCAGTTCAACAACCCAGGAGCAGCAGCCCCAGCCCCAGCAGCATGGCCTGATTGTCAAGGGGGTCTGCCTGTTTAGGAAGATGGAGAACCAGGAGGCCAAGCAGAGGAAGGCAGCAAGGGAAGATGCCCCCTGTGATGGGGGAGTTGAGGAAAGTAACCTGAGAGCTCCAAGAAAGGCAAGTCCAAAGAGGGAGATGGTGGCAAGAAAGAAATCTCAATCGGAAGCCAAAACCTCTGTCTTTTTGGGCATGCGAATCAGGAAGAGTCTGTCAAAGGCAAAGGGGCTGTCCAAGGAGGATATCCTGGATGGCAAGGGGTCCCAGTTGGAGGGAGCTGGTGGGGTCAACCTTAGCCTCTCTGTAGACGAGCTGGGAATGATGTCGGATGGTGACCCAGAGCATGGCCACTTGACAACGTCGGAGGCGGAGGACGAGGGCCGGAGAACAAGCTCAGAATCAGACGGGGACCTCTACA
The DNA here is from genome assembly GCF_002910315.2 of Salvelinus sp. IW2-2015. Taxonomy (NCBI): domain Eukaryota; kingdom Metazoa; phylum Chordata; class Actinopteri; order Salmoniformes; family Salmonidae; genus Salvelinus; species Salvelinus sp. IW2-2015. The sequence goes on from NC_036858.1 coordinate 42,488,169, forward strand.
GCTTCCACTCTGCTATGGATGAGCATGTGGATCTGCTCTCTGACATCCAGCAAGGTATCAGGGAGAATCATGGGAACACTGATGTGGTCCTGGATAGAGTCACTGTCCCTTTGGCTGAGGGGGTCACCTCCCCCACCACAGATGGTGATTTTAAACACCTAGCCCTTGACCCCTCTGACCCACAGGAGGTAGGCTCCACTCTGGGGTCAGACCTGGAAAAGGGACAGGTTGATGAGACACCTGTTGGTACTGATACTGCAGGACCAGACCAAAGTGCTAAGCATAGACAATCAGAGGCAGAGGGAAGGGTTGCATCTGGGGGGAGTCAGATTTAGGTTCACTAAGCGACTGTGTTCCTTCCTCGGCGGACACGGAGGGGAGCAGTGACAGCCCCCTGCCCAAAACCACCAGCACCTACAGCTTCCCAGACACCAACTCCACCATCACGTCCTATGAGAGCGCTGAGGAGACCCAGGACGACCTGGAGAACCCGGTGCTGACCTCCCAGCTAACTCAGAGCCAGAGCTTTGATGGGGCAGGTAGCGCCATCGAGGGGTCCATGTGCATCAGGTTGGGACCGGACGCAGGTTCATCCAGAAGTGTGAGTAACATGGAACTGACTGTGGAGAGGGAGGAGGGGGGGGACATGGGGAGAGTCTTCCGGTCTCTGAGCAGGAGGAAGAGTAGCTATTCTGTCTCTCTGCTGAAGAGTTACAGTTCCAAAATATCTCTTTCCAGAAGGACGTCCTCCACTAGCTCCACTGTCAAGCCCTGTCCTCCCATCCACCCTACCTATGTGAAGATCACCACCAGGCAGCTGATCTCACCCATAGGCTCACCAAGCCAGAGCCCTCGTAGGACGGAGCCAGGCTCTGGGGCAGAATTTGGGGGCCACAAGCCCCAGGGATGGAGAACCCCCAGGCAGAGGTCCTGCAGTATCGCCGGGCCTTTCAGTCATTCTGCAGACTGGACCAAGGATCTGGAAGGCCTCAGATTGAGGCATGAGGCCACCACTGACCTCCGGGAGCATGGGGGGTCAGAGAGAGGCTTTCCAGGGGCGAGTCTGACCCTATGCACCAGACAATGCCTCTCAGCTGTCCAGACCACTACCACAGGACCCTATCAGGATGTCTTCTCTGGTAAGTGACTGAGCATAGAGGTACTTCATGAGTTATAGAGTAACATTGGTGGAAAGGAGGTAAATATTGCAGCTAGATGCCTTTTTGCCCAACAGGGATTATGGCATTGTGTAATTATAATTATCATCATGTAAAATTACAATAATCATTAATAAATATTTAGATGTAGATATTAAACATCACGTCATGTAATGTAATAATACAGTATATTTGTCACGATCGTGTGGAGGAGAGACGGACCAAAACGCAGCATGTGGAAAATAAGCCATCTTCTTTTATTTTACTACGAAGATGAACATGAAACGAAACACTATTACAAACTATACAAAAACAACAAACGACCGTGAAGCTATAAACGTAGTGCACACACACACAGGCTACAAACGTTCAACATAGACAATTCCCCACAAACAGCTAAAGCCTATGGTTGCCTTAAATATGGCTCCCAATCAGAGACAACAATAACCAGCTGTCTCTAATTGAGACCCAATTCAGGCAACCATAGACTTTCCTAGATNTCACGATCGTGTGGAGGAGAGACGGACCAAAACGCAGCATGTGGAAAATAAGCCATCTTCTTTTATTTTACTACGAAGATGAACATGAAACGAAACACTATTACAAACTATACAAAAACAACAAACGACCGTGAAGCTATAAACGTAGTGCACACACACACAGGCTACAAACGTTCAACATAGACAATTCCCCACAAACAGCTAAAGCCTATGGTTGCCTTAAATATGGCTCCCAATCAGAGACAACAATAACCAGCTGTCTCTAATTGAGACCCAATTCAGGCAACCATAGACTTTCCTAGATACCTACACTCAACCATAGACACAGCTAGACTACTATACTAAACATAAACCCAACTACTCTAATAAACCCCCTAAACCTTACAACCACCCTAGACACTACAAAAACCACATACATTCCCCATGTCACACCCTGACCTAACCAAAATAATTAAGAAAACAAAGAATACTAAGGCCAGGGCGTGACAATATTGAATTTGAAGATCGACCCCACATACTGTGCTGTTCCTTATTAAGCAGTATGTTGACATGAATATCCTCCTATCTCAGTATTAGTAGGCTACAGAATGCTGATGGTCTGAGGCTCAGCTGTTTTCGGCTCTCAGCTCCTGCAGCAGAGCAGGAAGTGTGAAAATGATCACTCACCCATTGCAATGTCATTCTTTGCCTGACTGTCTGGGAGGGATACACACACCCACAATCACTGTCCTTTACATTTGCACAGCACTACTATAGCTAGCTATTCAGATCATTCCTTGATACAGTGGTAGGTTGCTATGTCTTGCCCAAGATTTGAGCTGTCAAGCTTGATGATTAGTTTATCACTCTATCCGGTCAGCCAGACCATCTTGTTATCCAGTCTGGCCCTGGTTTACCTCAGCTATTGGAGTAATCAGTCATGTGACATGGATCTGTTTCAGAGGACATCAATAGCAGAGTTTAAATTGGACAGGTCACTAGCCTGTAAACTGTTTTGCTGGTGCTGTTGTTGTTCTTTGTTCATGTGTGTCACTTTTATTCCTTTGGATAAGGTTGTTCATCATAATACTGTACGTGTATCTAAAAGAGTGGTGGCTTGTTATGCTGATTAATGCGGACCCAAAAGCGACTTAAAGAAACAGAGTCTTTATTCCAGGCAAAAACACGACAGGGCGGAACAAGGACACAGGACAGCAAACATCAAACAAGAATCCGACAAGGACAGGAGCGGAAAACAGAGGGAGAAATAGGGACTCTAATCAGAGGGCAAAATAGGGGACAGGTGTGAAAGAGTAAATGAGGTCGTTAGGAGAATGAGAAACAGCTGGGAGCAGGAACGGAACGATAGAGAGAGAGAGCGGGAGAGGGAGAGAGGGAGGAGGAGAGAGAGAGAGAGAAAGAGGGAAAGAACCTAATAAGACCAGCAGAGGGAAGCACAGGGACAAGACATGAAAATAAATGACAAAACATGACATGGCTATTGCATGAAATAGGAGCAACATCATATTTTAGCAATCATTTTGATATCTTCATGTTCTTTTAATCACACTGCTAGATAGCTAAAATAGCTTTTCATTTTTACCTGATCATAATCCAACAAACATCCGCTGCAAGGACCAGAATTAGTTTTATATTGCTGAATGTTTTTTTGCTACCTTGCGAACAAGATCCAATTGTATTCACAGCGTGGTTAAAACCTAGTTTGCAGCGTCGCGACGGATAAAACTTTTATATTCCTTCATTGTTAGTGGTATGTAATTGAAATTTGCCTCTATTTTCATTGGGAAATGTGACATTTAAACCAATTTTTTTTCTGTGGCTCACGTTTTAGCGCTAAATCAAGTTATAACATTTTTATAATAGCATTAGAGAGGATTTATAGTATGACTGTTTTAAATGAATCACCTGCCAGTAGAACATGGATCAGTAGGGGAGTATTTCTGCTCACCAAAGGCTCCTCTGGTCACAATGCCATGACTTCTGAGCTCTCTGGATTACAAAATCAGGCCTTCCCTGTCTCTGTCTAGGACTGTTCACAGATTTTCAGATTATCACATTGATTTCTATAATAATTCCACCATCTACGACTCTATAATAATCCCATCATCTATGACTTTCTCCATCACTTTCATACCACACACAGCTGAGCAATGTGGTATGACTATTCCTCCTCTCCTCCTCAGGCGGATTGACCAGGATGGTCCTGATAAATAGTGTTATTTTGATGGTTTGTACAGTACTGTTTAAATGCCAACTGTTAATGTGAAGGTTAAACCGTGGCATTTGCAGAAAGACATTTTCATCATGTGATTTCTAAGAAGGTGCCCTCTTTTGCCTCCTCAGGACCATACATGTTGTGCAGAGCAGTTGAAACACAGTATATATAAAATAATAGTACTAACACAATACTGTTTTACAATGCTATATTTAAGTGTTAATGCCAGAGAAAGCCGGTGTTTGGAGGATATATTTCCACGGGTGTTGTTAGGCACGAGACGAAATAACACACAGTGATACATTAGCTACTTAGTGGGAGCTAAAACTATCCATACAAATTGTATCTGGTTTTGTTTCAGCATTTTGTAGGATAATCAGCACATGTCCTCCTCTCTCCCCATGTAATGATGCAGATCAAAAGCTCGTGGCTGAATCTGAATCTGACATATCACCCTAAAAAAAGCCCACTGCTCTATCATCAATATTCATGTCTTTATCTGCAGTATCTATATCTTCATAACAGTGTCATCCCTAGATATCTGTTGTCTGAATCTCCCTTTCTTTCTTTCTTTCTTTCTTCTCTCTCTCTCTCTCTCTCTCTCTCTCTCTCTCTCTCTCTTCTCTCTCTCTCTCTCTCTCTCTCTCTCCTCTCTCTCTCTCTTCTCTCTCTCTCTCTCTCTCCCCCCCCCCCCCCAGGTCTCTCCCTGTTGGAGCGTCTATGTCTGCAGGAGGGGGAGGGAGCGAACGATGAGGCAGAGAGATTGTGTTGTCGTACGATGGGCCTGGGGCTGCTGCAGCCCCTTAGTGACATTTTCAGAGAGCAGCATGAAGACATTGTCAGTCCAGTCACAGCCACCTTTAATGTGAGAGCCAACTCTTTACTTAAGCACATCGTTTCCCTGCTGCCATTTCAACAAATATCACACTGATCATAGTTTATTATTGTTCACTGAATGAGAGTACATGAAAAAAGTAATTCTAACCATTGGTTTATGTATCAACTACAGTATCGACCATCTACCACCCTATCTACTCTACCTTTTAATCTTTTAGCATTCCATTATGTTGAGAACTGTTCTTATGGACAGGCTTACCATATGAAAGCTGATTTCATAAATGTAAAAATTATTTTCCAAGTAAACTTCACAGATGTAATCTCATGTGTGTGATTATAATAATCCCGCATAGTTCGTCAGGCACGCACGCTGTCAGTGCCATTTTTATCACATGCCCGTGGCAGCTGAATCCACTCAGATGTAAGGTTCTTAGGCTGAGGATTCAAATATAGATTTCGCGACTTAGTATTTTTTCATGACTAGATATAGATGTCATATATTTTCTGTTAGCATGCATGTGTGTGTATGCATGCGTGTATAAGTGTGTATGGGTGTGTGTGTGCTCCCTGTTGCAGTATCTTCATAGGGACTGAAATTTGTGTCGTGCAGCAATGGGTTGTCATGTTTCCTTCATTGGTGTGCCATGTTATCAGAGCTGCTTTTCTTTTGCTCAGCACACAAAGCAGAATTTGTATCTGAACAGTTGAGCATTTGTGTGTGTGTGTGTGTGTGTGTGTGTGTGTGTGTGTGCGTGCGTGCGTGCGCGTGCGCGTGCGTGTGTGTGTGGTCACAGAATGACTGTTTGCAAGGCGTGTGTGTGTGTGTGTGTGGTTGTGTGTGTGTGTGTGTGTGTGTGTGTGTGTTGTGTGTGTGTGTGTGTGTGTGTGTGTGTGTGTGGTGTGTGTGTGTGTGTGTGTGGTGTGTGTGTGTGTTGTGTGTGTGTGTGTGTGGTGTGTGTGTGTGTGTTGTGTGTGTGGTGTCTGTAATGAAAGCACGTGTCAATTTGTGCCTGTTATATTGTACTATATTGGTGTGTGTGCATACATTTCAGGGACGTTCTGTATTTCTATGTGAGTTCGTGTGCATGTTATGTCTGAGTGTTTGTGACAATGTGTTTTGTACAGTGCCAGTCAAAAAGTTTGGACACACCTACTCATTCAGCAACCGTTTTCCTTGATGACAGCTTTACACAGTCTTGGCATTCTCTCTACCAGCTTCATATCAAATGCTTTTCCAACAGTCTTGAGGAGTTCCCACATATGCTGAGCACTTGTTGGCTGCTTTTCCTTACTCTGCAGTCCAACTCATCCCAAACCATCTCAATTGGGTTGAGGTAGGGTGATTGTGGAGGCCAGGTCATCTGATGCAGCACTCCATCACTCTCCTTCTTGGTCAAATAGCCCTTACACAGCCTGGAGGTGTGTTTTGGGTCATTGCGCTGTTGAAAAACAAATGACAGTCCCACTAAGCGCAAACCAGACTGGATAGCATATCGCTGCAGAGTGCTGTGGTAGTCATGCTGGATAAGTGCGCCTTGAATAATAAATAATTCCCACGACAATGTCACCAGCAAAACACCCCCACATCATCACACCACCTCTTCCATTCTTCACGGTGGGAACCACACATGCAGAGATCATCCGTTCACCTACTCTGCATCTCACAAAGACACGCAGTTGGAACCAAAAATCTCACATTTGGACTCACCAGACCAACGGACAGACTCCCACCGGTCTAATGTCCATTGCTTGTGTTTCTTAGCCCAAGCAAGTCTCTTCTTATTCTTGTTGTCCTTTAATAATGGTTTCTTTGCAGCAATTAGACCATGAAGGCCTGATTGACGCAGTCTCCTCTGAACAGTTGATGTTGAGATGTGTCTGTTACATTTATTTGCGCTGCAATCTGAGGTGCAGTTAACTATAATGAACTTATCCTCCGCAGCAGACGTAACTCAGGGTCTTCCTTTCCTGTGGCGGTCCTCAAGCTAGTGTCATCATAGCGCTTGATGGTTTTTGCAACTGATCTTGAAGAAACTTTCGAAGTTATTGAAATGTTCTACATTGACGGACCTTCATGTCTTAAAGTAATGATGGACTGTTGTATTACTCTTTGCTTATTTGGGCTGTTCTTGACATAATATGTACTTGGTCTTTTACCAAATAGGGCTATCTTCTGTATACCATCCCTACCTTGTCACAACACAACTGATTGGCTCAAACGCATTAAGAAGGAAAGAAATTCCACAAATGAACTTTTAACAAGGCACACCTGTTAATTGAAATGCATTCCAGATGTGCAAAGCTGTCACCAAGGCAAAAAGTGGCTACTTTGAAGAATCTCAAATATAAAATATAATTGTATATTCATAGTTTTGATGTCTTCACTATTATTTTACAATGTAGAAAATAGTACAAATAATGAAAAACCCTGGAATGAGTTGGTGTTTCCAAACTTTTGACTGGCACTGTACATAAACACATTGTCACAAACACTCAGACATAACATGCACACAAACTCACATAGAAATACAGAACTTCCCTGCAACGTATGCACACTAACAAACAGGCACACACATATTCACACATGTTTTCATTCAGTACCTACACACACACACGCATGCATGCCTTAAAAACTGTCATTATGTGACACACACACACACACATACACACACACACACACACACACTGCTTGCGTAGAACATCTGCTTACCGCGTTGCATAAGAGCCCCATGTTCCCAGGGCTCAGGCTGCACTTACCCAGCAGAATGCTCACTGTGCCTGGGTTGGTAAGAGCAGTTTGTCCCCTCTCACTGTCTCTACCTGGTCCTGGGATTGGACCCCCAGCTCTGCATTATTCAACTTGACCAGAGTCAACATCTCCCCATGTCTTTTGACAATGCTGCTCTCTCTCACCCATTGTTCTCCCTTCTCTCTCTTTTGTCTCTCTCTCTCACTCAATCTCTTGCCCTTTTTTCTTTCCTTTCTCCTTTTTTTAATGCTATCTTCTTCTCTCTTCTCTCTCTCTCTCTCTCTCTCTCTCTCTCTCTCTCTCTCTCTCTCTCTCTCTCTCTCTCTCTCTCTCTCTCTCTCTCTCTCTCTCTCTCTCTCTCTCTCTCTCTCTCTCTCTCTCTCTCCTCTCTCTCTCTCTCTCTCTCTCCCTCTCTCCCTCTCTCTCACACACACTGTCCTCTCCCCTGTAAAAAATAGACAGCCTTGAATGACTCCATGAGATATAATCCCTCCCTAGTGAACCAGCAATGTCTCTAGGGAGAAAATATGGATACCTTTTATTAAGGTTGATGTTATAGAGTAGGAGGCTATGACAGGTTTTGATCATGTTTTCATCTGGGTCTGTTCTGTAGTTGTGATTCTAGCTTCAGCTAAAGCTGGGGTTCTGGTTAATGTTTTGTTCTGGCAATAACTGCACAGAGAAAGCGATACCTAAGGTCAGCTCTCAGACTGGAACAAATTGCGTATTTGTCCCTAAAGTGTAGACACACACTCATAAACACACACACACTTGACATGCACAGTGTTGGAATGGCTTGAGATTCTTACATAGATGGATAGTCATTATGTAATGGTCTCTGAATTATGATTTGGAATACATTCAGATTCATACTAAATTGGGCCCTTAGAATTGCCCAATTCTATGTGGTTATGTAGTCAATATCATATTACTGTGCCGTGCTGAAACTGCTTGCTACAGTGGAAACCATTCACAGCCATTTCCCAGGAAAATAATTTGTTCAGTTGTTAAGGAATACACTCTCATGCATTAAGAGGAACTAATAGAATATACAGAAACAAGAACACTTTTCATACCTCAGACGAATGAGATTGGCTTTGAAGGTGGTGTTAACTTTTAGCTTCTCGCAATTTGCCAGAGGTTGCATTCTACTATAGGGAGCCTTGTACTTAGCAAACACTGTACCTTACCTCACTTTTGAAAAGTAGACATTTGTATTTGTTCAATTCGGAAAGTAAAAGCCCTCTTTATTTGTGTCATGTCCTGACCGTAGAGAGCTTTTTATGTCTCTATTTTGGTTTGGTCAGGGTGTGATTTGGGTGGGCATTCTATGTTCAGTTTCTATGTTTTGTATTTCTTTGTTGTTTGGCCGGGTGTGGTTCTCAATCAGAGGCTGTCTATCGTTGTCTCTGATTGAGAACCATACTTAGGTAGCTTTTTCGCACATGGTTTTTGTGGGTAGTTGTTTTCTGTTTTTCTGTCTGCACCAGACAGAACTGTTTCGTGTTGTTACATTTTGTTATTTTGTCTCAGTGTTCAGTTTTTTTAAATAAATATTCATGAACACTTCCCACGCTGCGCTTTGGTCCACACCTTCTTCATACGACGACCGTTACAATTTGGCATTGTTGGTGAATGTCATCTGAACTGGAATCAACAGACATAGGTCATCTGGATTGCTTTATTGATTTATTCCTTGAAGATAAGTAAATTAGATTTCCTGTTTGTCTGTCAGCTATTGACTGTACATTAAATAGATATCTGCCCTTTTGTCTGTCCGCTGTCCTCTTTTGGACAATTTTTCTTTATTTGTGTGTATAAGTAAACCAAATCAATTTAAATTATGTTGGTAAAATCTTCCGGTTATGATCACCTGTAGTATTCACCTGGTTATTATATGGTGTTACTACAGTATATGGTACTGTGTTACTGTGAATAAAATATAGATCTAAAAGTAGATGCTGAAAAATGCATGTTCATTGCCTTCTCTCCCCCAGGAGGACCAGCTATATACCTGGGCTACTTTTGGCCTGCCCTCCCACCTCTGGGTGCCCCATGAAGGGCATACCCCAGGCCGCATCAAGATCTTGTGGCCCCCTCCACAGCCAGCTCAGGTATGTTATCAACACTGTTTTTGTTGTGTACCACCTCAAGCAGAGCTCCAGAGAAGAACATTTGTTCAAACAGCATGACATTGAAAATGTTTTGCCACATTCAACTGAATGGATAATTACTGTGAGTGCCTCAGGAGGATAACAGATCTTTGTAGTTTGCTCTTACAACTGCAAGTGAACGAATACCCAGTCCCAGACAGGTTTTGATACAATACTGTCCTCTTGTGGTTATATTTTGTATAATGACAGAGCATGTAGATATCACTCCTGTTCTTCCATCAGAGGTCAGGCTTATCCTATAATAACTATACAGGTTTCATAAGTATTCACCCACCTTGAATTTTTTCACATTTCTGTGTAATTACAAAATGGGATTGCTATAGATTTAATTGTGTTTTCTTTTTGCAATTGATCTACACAAAATAATCCATGATGTCAAAGTAAAAAGAAAGTTCTACAAAGGTTTATAAATTAATGTAAATTAAATAACTAAAATATAGTTGTTGCATAAGTATTCACCCCCTTTGTTTAGGTAAGCCTAAATTAGTTCAGGAGTAAAATATGGCTGAACAAATCACATAATAAGTTACATGGACACTCTGTGTGAAATCATAGGGATCGACATGATTTTTTAATGACTACCCAATCCTCTGTCCCCCATACATACAACATCTGTAAGGTACCTCAGTCAAGTTTTGAATTTCAAGCACAGATTCAACTACAAAGTAAGGGGAGCTTTTCGAAAGCCTCATGTAAAGAAGGGCAGTGATTGGTAGACGGGTAACAATAACAAATCAGACATTGAATATCTCTTTAATATACATGGTCAAGTTAATAATTAGGCTGTGGATGAAACCACCTAGACACAACAAAGATACAGTTGTCCTTGTGAGCTGAGCTGCAAGATAGGAAGGACACTGATCAGGGGTTCATGAAATCAATAATTTGCTAGTAACTGACATTCATATTCTGGCAATCTCTGAAACTCACTTAGATAATACCTTTGATGATACAGTGGTAGCAATACATGGTTATACGATCTACAGAAAATACAGAAATGCCAAAGGTGGAGGTGTGGCTGTTTATATTCAGAACCACGTTCCTGTAAAGCTTAGACATGATCTCATTAAATACTGTTGAAGTAATATGGCTACAGGTTAATCTGTCTCATCTAAAGCCCATTCTGGTGGGAAGCTGCTATAGACCACCAAGTGCTAACAGTCAGTATCTGGATAACATGTGTGAAATGCTTGATAATGTATGTGATATAAATAGAGGTATATTTTCTGGGTGATTTAAATATTGACTGGCTTTCATCAGGCTGCTCACTCAAGAGAAAGCTTCAAACTAGTGCCTGCAACCTGGTTCAGGTTATCACATTTTTTTTTACCTTTATATAACTAGGCAAGTCAGTTAAGAACACATTCTTATTTTCAATGACAGCATAGGAACAGTGCCTTGTTCAAGGGCAGATTGACAGAACGACAGATTTGTACCTTGTTAGCTCAGGGATTTGATCTTGCAACCTTTTGGTTACTAGTCCAACGCTCTGACCACTAGGATACGCTGCCACCCCAATCAACCTACCAGGGTAGTTACAAAAAGCACAGGACTGAAATCATCAACATGTATTGATAACATCTTTACTAATGCTGCAGAAATTTGTTAGAAAGCAGTATCCAAATCCATCGGATGTAGTGATCGCAATATAGTAGCAATATCTAGGAAAACCAAAGTTCCAAAGGCTGGGACTAATATAGTTTATAAGAGGCCATACAATAAGTTTTGTAGCGATTCTTATGTTGCTGATGAAAATAATATTTATTGGTCCGTGGTGTGTTATGAGGAGCTACCAGACGCTGCACTTGACACTTCTATGAATTTGCTTATCCCAGTTAAATAATAAGCATGCACCCATTAAGAAAATGACTGTAAAACCTGTTAAATTATTAAAAAGAAGAAGCTACACTATGAAACAAAGATAAATTACATAAATAAGGATTGTAAAAAGCTTTGGAGCACCTACGCTCCGTCATTGATTGAATCAGATGACCCATTCATCACAAAACCCACTGATATTGCCAACTACTTTAATCATTTTTTCATTGACAAGATTATTAAACTTAGGCATGACATGCCAGCAACAAGGCCAAGTATCAGACCAAATTATGAAAGACAAGCATTGTAATTTTGAATTCCATAAAGTGTGGAAGAGGTGAAAAAATTATTCTTGTCTATCAACAATGACAAGCCACCAGGGTCTGACAACTTGGATTGAAAATTATTGAGGATAATAGCGGACGATATTGCCAGTCCTATTTGCCATATCTTCAATTTAAGCCTACTAGAAAGTGTGTGACCTCAGGCCTGGAGGGAAGCAAAAGTTATTCCCTTACCTAAGGATAGTAAAGCCCTCTTTACTGGCTCAAATAGCTGACCAATCAGCCTGTTACCAACCTTTGTAAACTATTGGGGAAAATTGTGTTTTACAGAATACATGCCTGGCCTCTAGGTCACCAGGCTGCTCGTTATGGGGGCACACCTGTCACCATCATTACACGCATCAGCGCATAATGACACTTACCTGGACTCCATCACCTCCTTGATTACCTACCCCATATATGTCACTCCTTTTGGTTTCTTCCCCAGGCGTCATTGTTTCTGTTTCGTGTCTGTGTGTTCGGGTTTCTTGTTTTGTATTATGCTTTGTTTATTGATTAAATTATTCACTCCCTGAACTTGATGACAAACTTTCAGCACGCGTTATAGGGAAGGACATTGAACAAGCACAGCACTATGACTGATGATTGGCTGATAGAAATAGATAATAAAACGATTGTTGGGCTGTTTGCCTCAGCAGCAGCTCATGGGGATCCATAATAAATACCATGAGGCCCTGGTGACAGAGTTCAATGGCTGTGATGGGAGAGAACTGAGAATGCATCAACAACATTGTAGTTACTCCACAATAATGACCTAAATGACAGTGAAAAGTGTCTTGTAGGCACTAAAGTTGTACTGCAAGAAAATACTGCAAAGGAATACACTTAATGTCCTAAATGCAAAGCCTTATGTTTGGGGCAATCCAACACAACACTTCACTGACTAACTGCCTCCTTATTTCCAAGCATGGTGGTGGCTGCATCATGTTATGGGTATGCTTGACATTGGCATAGACAGGAGTTTTTCAGGATAAAAAGAAATGGAATGGAGTTAAGCACAAGAAAAATCCTAGAGTAAAACCTGCTTCAGTCTGCTTTACACCAGACACCGGGAGAGGAATTCACCTTTCAGCAGGACAATAACCTACAATACAAAGCCAAATCTATACTGGAGTTGTGTACCAAGAAGACAGTGAATGTTCCTGAGTGGCCAAGTTATCATTTTGACTTGAATCTGCTTGAAAATCTATGGCCAGACGTGAAAATTGCTATCTAGCCATGAACCCCAACACCATGACAGAGCTTGAAGAACTTGAAGATGTGGCTATCTAATGAAAGTATATTAGTGTTTCATTCATCACTTTGACATTACATAGTTTTTTGTGTAGACCGTTGACAAAATATATATATATATTTTAAACCCATTTAGTAACACAATAAAATGTGAAGAATTCCATGATACGTAGGTCATTGTCAGAAGAAGGTCTATTCTTGATGTCCTGTTGAGCTTTTTAGCTTGTAATGGTATCCTGAACTTCACTTAAAAATATTTGAACTGTAAGCTCAACACAAACTGTAGAGTAACTATAGACATGGCTGGAATATGTGCATCTAACTCTGGGCTCTGCACTCTTCACAAGGCCTCTTTGGAGCTCATTGAGACTTTGATCGCCGTGTGGGTTAAATCTTCGAAGAGTCTCCCCATCTCTGTTCTATCTACCCAGGAGCTACAAGAATGGAGTCTAGACATGTGGCCTTCCCTGATCCTGACCTTCCCCTCAACTTACAATGGTCCATAACCCTGCAACCAAACGCGCTCAGTTGTGGGTGTTTACCCTTTTCACTCAGGGTGTGGCGTGTCACATCCACTAGGTTTTAAGTCTGAGAAATTATTCAAAATATAGCTTTTTTGTGAGCATGTGGTATACTAGGCCTAGAAGGCACATTCCTTAAAGTGTTAATGTAATCCTGCTTGACAGTTTACATCCTTCAAAAAGGGCTTCAAAACATCACTTCATGTAATATTAATATGTACAATGTTTTGTATTTTTTATTGCTGCTGCTGGAAGAGTGGGTCTGAAATAATTGTTTCCTGACAGAATTCATCAAAGTCAGGGAATCTGTCACAAGAGGATAATGGCAGTGATATTCCAGGGCTGGAGCAGATCATCAATGACTTGAGGATAAAGATTGCAGCACTGGAAATACAGCATGCATCTCTGTAGATGGAGGTCCACTCTAAGGAGAGTGGGGATAGGGACAATACTGTGGCCTTAGGGGGTGTCAACCACACATGGAAGAAGAGGATGGAGGTTTCCGTACAGACATCACCTGTGAAGGAGGGCTTTAGATTTGAAGTGCCTTTCAAGGGAGGGTCAATCCCCTCAGCCTCTGTCCCACTGATCTCCTCCTCCTCCCTCCCAAACCCTGGCTTTGTCTGTATCTGCCAACAGCAGCAGCAGAGTGGTACCCAGCCACCACCTCCCCCCACCCCAGATATACCCCCTCCTCTTCTTCCTCCTCATCCTTTACCTCAGCTCTCTGGTGGGGCTGGTCCTCCTCCTCCCCTTCCTCCTCCTTTACCTGGTATGTGCAGAACCTGTCCCCCACCTCCACCCCCTCCCCTGCAGAGCTTTGGACCTCCACCCCCTCTACCAGGTATGGGCCCCCCTCCTCCGCCCACACCCCCCAGCAGTGGACCTCCATCTACCCCAGGCTTTGGCCCTCCTCCCCCTCCCGGAGGTTTCATGGCCTCCATGGCCCAGGAGGCTGGACCCCAGAAGGCCCCCATCGAGCCCCCCAAGCCCATGAAGCCTCTCTACTGGACCAGGATCCAGCTGCATTCTAAAAAGTAATTACTAGTCCACTTTAGTCCAATCACTTTAGATATACACTGAGTGTACAAAACATTACATTGCCAAACATTACATTTGCCTTCAGAATAGCCTCAATTTGTCAGGGAATGGCATTCCACAGGGATGCTGGCCCATGTTGACTCCAATGCTCCCCACTGTTGTGTCAAGTTGACTGGATGTCCTTTGGGTGGTGGGACATTCTTGATAGACACGGGAAACTGCTAAGCGTCAAAAACCCAGCAACGTTGCAGTTCTTGACACAAACCGGTGCGCCTAGCACCTACTACGATAACCCATTCAAAGGCACTTAAATCATTTGTCTTTCCTATGCACCCTCTGAATGGCACAGATATAGTACACAATCCATGTCTCAATTGTCTCAAGGCTTAAAAATCCTTCTTTAACCTGTCTCCTCCGCTTCATTTACACTGATTGAAGTCTATTTAACAAGTGACATCAATAAGGGATCATAGCTTTCACCTGGATTCCCCTAGTCAAGGAAAGAGGTGTTCTTAATGTTTTGTACAGCCAGTGTATATGTTTATCCATATGAGAAAACCATCAACATAACTCATGAATGAGAATACAAAAGATAGAGATGGATCATTGACATGTATGGAGGCTTTCCTTACCAAACTATAGAAGGGGTTTTCTGCTGAAGATAAAGATCAGCCATGTTAGAGATGGGAACCCAGTGTAAAATGAGAGAAAGATGTGGGAAAAGAGTGTGATGAGATGGTGTTTGAGTTGAAACGGGTGTTGTGATGTGCTTTGGTACTGATGTACTTGGTCCGACTTCACACATAAAGATGTCATGCATGCTATAATACTGTAGTACTGTGACATGTCAGAAAATAAGTCCACCTTATAATAACTAGTGGACATAGTGGTGGGTTTATAGGAAGTTATTGGAAATGTAATGTACTGTACAGTAATTGTCTGAAGAGGTACTGTGGTACTGCTCTCTGCATTCTGGGGCTCGGTAAAGCACAACATGTCAGACATTTTGAATTGTAAGTTTGAGGTACACTCTTAGAAAAAAGGGTTCCAAAATGATTCTTTGGCTGTCCCCATTGGAGAACCCATTTTGGTTCCAGGTAGAACCATTTTGGGTTCCATGTAGAACCCTCTGTGGAAATGGTTTTATATGGAAGCCAAAACTGTTCAACCTAGAACCAAAAGTGTTCTACCTGGAACCAAACAGGGTTCTTCAAAGGGTTCTCTTATGGGGACAGCCGAAGAACCCTTTTAGGTTTTAGATAGCACCTTTCTTCTAAGAGGGTATACATCAACAGGATAAAGATCCAATGATAGAGATATAATACAGATCTTTCTGTCTTCTACTTGAGGGATGCGAGTGGTTCTCTGGTCTGGGAGAAGATCGAGGAGCCATCAGTGGATTTTGATGAGTTTGTCGAGTTATTCTCCAAAAGTGCTATGAAGGAGAAGAAGAAGCCAATATCAGACACCATCACCAAGTCCAAGGCCAAACCGGTACTGTACATTGTGTGTGCTCTTCCCTCTAGAGGGACTACCTCTGTGTATTCAGAGGTATACAGACAAACTTGAATGAACGACGAAGAGCAGAACCCCATGCTGATTCACTTTTCATACTCGCTCAGTCAGAGCTGCAGTGAAGAACATACACTATATATACAAAGTACACTACCGGTAGAAAGTTTTAGAACACCTACTCATTCAAGGGTTTTCTTTATTTTTACTATTTTCTACATTGTTGAATAATAGTGAAGACATCAAAACTATGAAATAACACATATGGAATCATGTAGTAACCAAAAATGTGTTAAATCAAAATATATTTTATATTTGAGATTCTTCAAATAGCCACCCTTTGCCTTGATGACAACTTTGCACGCTCTTGACATTCTCTCAACCAGCCTCACCTGCAATGATTTTCCAACAGCTTTGAGTTCCACATATGCTGAGCACTTGTTGGCTGCTTTTCCTTCACTCTGCGGTCTGACTCATCCCAAACTATCTCAATTTTGTTGAGGTCGGGGAATTGTGGAGGCCAAGTCATCTGATGCAGCACTCCAGCACTATCCTTCTTGGTAAAATAGCCCTTACACAGCCTGGAGGTGTGTCGCGTCATTGTCCAGTTGAAAAACAAATTGCAGTCCCATGAAGCCCAAACCAGATGGGATGGCATATCGCTGCAGAATGCTGCGGTAGCCATTCTGGTAATAATGCCTTTAATTCTAAATAAATCACAGACAGTGTGACCAGCAAAGCACCCCCACACCATAAAACCTCCTCCATGCTTTACGGTGGGAAATACACCGTAATATGCGGAGATCATCCATTTACCCACACCAAATCTCACAAGGACACGGTGGTTGGAACCAAAAATCTCCAATTTGGACTCCAGACCAAAGGACACATTTCTATCGGTCTAATGTAAATTGCTCGTGTTTCTTGGCCCAAGCAAGTCTCTTATTTGTATTGGTGTCCTTTAGTAGTGGTTTCTTTGCAGCAATTCAACCACGAAAGCCTGATTCACAGTCTCCTCTGAAAAGTTGATGTTGAGACGTATCTGTTACTTGAACTCTGTGAAGAATTTATTTGGCCTGCAATTTCTGATGTGCAGTTAACTCTAATGAACTTATCCTCTGAAGCAGAAGTAACTCTGGGTCTTCCATTCCTGTGGCGGTCCTTAGAGACAGTTTCATCATAGTGCTTTATGGATTTTGTGACTGCACTTGAAGAAACATTCAAAGTTCTTGAAATTTTCCAGATTGACTGACCTTCATGTCGTAAAGTGATGATGGACTGTCGTTTCTCTTTGCTTATTTGAGCTTTTCTTGCCAACGTATGAACTTGGTCTTTTACCAAATTGCGCTATCTTCTGTATAACCCCCTTACCTTGTCACAACACAACTGATTGGCTCAAACGCAATAAGAAAGAAATAAACTCCACTAATTCACTTTTAACGAGGCACATCTGTTAATTGAAATGCATTCCAGTTGACTACCTCATGAAGCTGGATGAGAGAATGCCAAGAGTGTGCAAAGTTGTCATCAAGGCAAAGTGGCTACTTTGAAGAATCTCAACTATAAAATATTTTGATTTGTTTTACACGTTTTTGGTTGCTACATGATTCCATATATGTTATTTCGTAGTTTTGATGTCTTCACTATTATTCTACAATGTGAAAACAGTAAAGATAAAGAAAAACTCTTGAATGAGTAGGTGTTCTAAAACTTTTGACCGGTAGTGTATGTGTACACCCATTCAAAGTATTTCAGCCACACCCGTTGCTGACAGGTGTATACAATTAAGCACACAGCCATTCAATCTCCATAGAAAATCATTGGCAGTAGAAGGGCCTTACTGAAGATCTCAGTGACTTTCAATGTGACACTGTCATAGGATGCCACTTTTCCAATAAGTCTGTTTGGAAAGTTTCTGCCCAGCTTGAGCATCCCCGGTCAACTGTAAGTGCAGTTACTGTGAGGTGTAATGTCTAGGATCAACAACGGCTCAGCCATGAAGTGGTATGCCACACAAGCTCACAGAACGGGACTGCCAAGTGCTGAAGCGCATAACAAATTCTGTCCTCTGTTGCAACACTCACTATTGAGTTACAAACTGCCTCTGGAAGCAACGTCAGCACAAGAACTGTTCGTTCTTGTGCTGACGGAGCTTCATCAAATGGGTTTCCATGGTCTTGCAGCTGCATACAACCCTACGATCACCATGCGCAATGCCAAACGTCGGCTGGAGTGGTGTAAAGCTCACCGCCATTGGACTCTGGAGCAGTGGAAACGTGTTCTCTGGAGTGATGAATCATGCTTCACCATCTGGCAGTCCGATGGACAAATTTGAGTTTGGCGGAAGCCAGGGGAACGCTACCTGCCCGAATGCATAGTGCCAATTGTAAAGTTTGGTGGAGGAGGAATAAGGGTCTGGGGCTGTTTTTTCATGGTTCTGGCTAGGCCCCTTAGTTCCAGTGAATGATAATCTTAATACAGCATACAATGACATTCTAGATGATTCTTTCCTTCCAATTTTGTGGCAACAGTTTGGGGAAGGCCCTTTCCTGTTTCAGCATGACAATGCCTCCGTGCACATAGCGAGGTCCACTGTCACGACTGTCCTCTCCTTGTTCGGGCGGCGTTCGGCGATCGACGTCACCGGCTTTCTAGCCATCACCGCTCCATTTTTCATATATCCATTTGTCTTGTCTTGTTTCCATACACACCTGGTTTTCATTTCCCCAATCAATCTACTTGTATTTAACCCTCTGTTTAACCCTCATGTGTAATTGTTTCATGTGATGTTAGTTTACGCGCTTTACTTTTATGTTCCGTTTTTTGAGTGCATTTGATTTATGTAGTGCTGTCGTTTTTTGGAACTATAATAAAAGTGTGCCTGTTCATTATACTCTGCTCTTCTGCACCTGACTTTGCCTCCAATACACCATTGACATCCACACAATCAATCAATCAAATGTATTTACAAAGCCCTTCTTACATCAGCTGATATCTCAAAGTGCTGTACAGAAACCCAGCCTAAAACCCCAAACAGCAAGCAATGCAGGTGTAGAAGCACGGTAGCTAGGAAAAACTGCCTAGAAAGGCCAAAACCTAGGAAGAAACCTAGAGAGGAACCAGGCTATGGGGGGTGGCCAGTCCTCTTCTGGCTGTGCTGGGTGGAGATTAAAACAGAACATGGCCAAGTTCAAATGTTCATAGATGACTAGCAGGGTCAAATAATAATAATCACAGTGGTTGAAGAGGGTGCAACAGGTCAGCACCTCAGGAGTAAATTGTCCAATTGGCCTTTCATAGCCGATCATTCAGAGTATCTCTACCGCTCCTGCTAGAGAGTTGAAAACAGCAGGTCTGGGAAAGGTAGCATGTCCGGTGAACAGGTCAGGGTTCCATAGCCGCAGGCAGAACAGTTGATACTGGAGCAGGAGCAAGACCAGGTGGCCCAGGGACAGCAAGGTGTCATCAGGCCAGGTAGTCCTGAAGGCATGTTCCTAGGGCTCAGGTTCTCCGAGAGAAAGAAAGAAAGAGAAAGAGAGAAAAAATTAGAGAGAGCATACTTAAATTCACACAGGACACAGGATAGACAGGATAAATACTCCAGATATAACAGACTGACCCTAGCCCCCCGACACACAAACTATTGCAGCATAAATACTGTAGACTGAGACAGGAGGGGTCGGGCGATACAGAAATGGTTTGTCAAGATTGTTGTGGAAGAGCTTGACTGGCCTGCACAGAGCCCTGACCTTAACGCCATCGAACACCTTTGGGATGAATTGGAACGGCGAAGTCAGGCCTAATCGCCCAACATCAGTGCCCAACCTCACCGATGCTCTTATGGCTGAATAGAAGCAAGTCCCCACAGCAATGTTCTAACATTTGGTGGGAAGCCTTCCCAGAGGAGTGGAGGCTGTTATAGCAACAAAGAGGGGACCAACTCCATATTAATGCCCAAGATTTTGGAATTAGATGTTCGACGAGCAGGTGTCCACATACTTTGGTCATGTAGTGTATGGGTGGATTCAATCAACCAACCGACCATACAACATTCATCACTTTGATATGAACAACAACGTTTATGGTAATAATGTGATAACATTTGTAAAGCATGTGTATGCATTACTCGAAAATGCTAAACGTGTCTCTTACAGTATATCTTCTCATATCCCAGATTGTACTGGATAAACAGCATGTCTTGGTCGACAAATAGATGTGTTATCATCTTTCTGCCCTTTCTGACCTTCTCCCTTTGTGGGTGAATGTGGACTGGCGACTTTACACTAAATTAGCCCACATTGTTATACTTAATGTTAGATGTGAAACTGTAGAGAAAGAATACTGTACTCAGGCCTTAAGTTTTAGTTGCATTATCAGAAGTCTGCGTTTCTCTTCTGCCTCTGAGTACTTTTTCACATTAACAAATGTTGTTTTGTTATAATTTATTCTCTTTTATGGTCTAACGGAGACCAAATTTGCCCTCTGGCATGTTATGCAGAGCTTTGTGGGTTTCGTAGAAATCGGTGTTGACCAACGATGAAAATACCGTATTATTGGAATGATTGACTCATGACATAAATAAAATATCAAAGGATGATTGATGTAAATTAAAGATCTTTTTAAACCAGGGATTCAAATTCTGCACGTGGTTTGTATGAAAACTGAAATCCTTTTTATTTTTATTATTATCAATCGAACCATATTCACATCAGGAAAACGTTTTTGAATGGTCAATTTGCTGTAAATTAATAAAAGAGTTTATGATTAAAATGTTATTATATTCTCCAGGGGAAGAGTTATTCTGTAGATCCTGTAAAAAATTATATACAATGTGATATAATGATCTTCACTATGAACACATCAGACAATATTATCTGCAGTGTAGTACCACCATTATGCACCTATAATTGCTCATGCTGTGTGTCTTTTAGCATTGAAATTAAATTATGTCCACAGTGTGTTTGGAAACCATTTAGCTAGATATATAGGCAGGAGTTCAGTGATGTAACTGACTCCATGTTCAATTATTATATTTTTATCTCCACTGTGGGTTGGGTGATCTGGAGCACATCAAAGTGGTATGCCTGAGGCTGGGGTTTACTATCTACACTCACCACACAACCTTATTACCCAGCAGTCACTCTGCATACTCAGCCTGACTCTGGTCACAGGGAGAACCTACAGTAAACCATACAGGGGTACAATCTTAATTTAATCACTCTGTTGTCACAGACAATTGTCCTGAAGAACAGGAAATGCACACTTGTAGTGTATTCTAGGTTTTAAAGGCCTCTAAAGTTTGTAATTTCCACTTTAAAATGTCAGACTTGATTTGTCCTAACTAAAAATGTCCTAACTAAAAATCAACCCCTACAAAAATGTCAATGAATTATAATCCACATATTAATTCAGATGCACATGTCCTGTTGCGGCAGGATTATTTTCATGTTGTGATAAACTGGTCAAATTAAGATCGAACATCTGTACTGTACATGATACTGTCCATGGCTGTTGGTTTATTAATATATATTTAAATATATATTGAAACTTCATCAGCAGTTGTAAATGTATGTATGATTTACTTGGCACAATATAGTGGCATATAGTAAAAGAGAGTGATGATGGATAATTATTGTACAAGATAAACAATATTTTGAGCAGTTAACTTAATATATTTGTGATCTGCCAATCTATTCTCACATTGTTGTTGAGACATTTGACTTTTAAATACTCAAATGTCTTGCCATTGATACCCAGCCTGCAATTTGTGGTTTGTGTAAAACGTAATTTGTTGAACATCTAATCACAGAAAAAAGAGCAAAATGAACGTATACTACTGTATATTTAGTGGGCAATATTTGGAAATGCTTTCCTACTTATCTCCATATGAACTGCATTATCAGCGTGACGGGTTCAAGTGATAAATAAGTCGAGATGTCTCTAAGATCTACAAATTCTAGATCCCCTCATCGAAAATATGATATATTGTATGTGGAGAACTGAACTAGAAGGGAAAATTGACAATCACATTAATTCGACTAGACAAGTTTATAATTTGCATAATGTTTGTAGGATAAGTGGCAACAATTCATTTCCAATAAAATGAAAAGATAAAGGGAGATAGAGATTCAGTTATGGCCTGTTTTGGACTCATTCTAAAGCTTGATCCTCTGTTCTCTCTCTCTGTTCTCTCTCTCTCAGGTGGTGAAGCTGTTGAACACCAAGCGATCACAGAACGTGGGGATCCTCATGTCTAGCATCCACTTGGACATGAAGGACATCCAGAGTGGTGAGTGGTGATGCTCCACCTCAACCCACCTCACTCAACAAAGCATCATGAAATCATTGCAAGCGGTTTTGCCGAGGAAGTTTCCTCAACTAAAGTTTCTCGGACAATGCATTGACCTCTCAACACTATATATATTTTATATATATATAAAAAATATTTAAAAAAATATTTACCCCTTTTTCGAACCCAATTAGTTGTTACAGTCTTGTCCCATCACTGCAATGGAGGTCGAGAGCCGTGCGTCCTCCGATACACGACCCCGCCAAGCAGCACTGTTTTGCTTCTTGACACATTGCTCGCTTAACCCAGAAGCCAGCCGCACCAATGTGTCGGAGGAAACACGGTACACCTGACGACCATGTCAGTGTGCATTGCGCCCGGCCTGCCGACACCTCCCCTAACCTGGACGACGCTGGGACAATTGAATGCCGCCTCATGAGTCTCCCAGTCGCGACTAGCTGCGACACAGCCTGGGATCGAACCTGGATCTGCTGTGATGCATTAGACCGCTGCGCCACTCGGGAGGCCCCAACCTCTCTACACTTTTGATGCATAGTGCATTAGGAAAGTATTCAGACCTGTTGACTTTTTCCACATTTTGTTATGTTACAGTCTTATTCAATCTCCACACAATACTAAAAAATTAACCCATTTTAGACATTTTTGCAAATGTACAGCAATATCTTATATAGTATACATACATTTTCAGACCCTTTGCTATGAGACTCAAAATTGAGCTCATGTGCATCCTGTTTCCATTGATCATCATTGGGATGTTTATACAACTTGATTGGAGTCCACCTGTGCTAAATTCAATTCATTGGACATGATTTGGAAAGGCACACGCCTGTCTGTATAAGTTTCCACAGTTGACAGTGCATGTCAGAGCATCATTCTTAAATGGAAGAACTTTGGAACCACCAACAAGGGCCTTGGTCAGGGAGGTGACCAAGAACCCAATGGTCACTCTGACAGAGCTCCAGAGTTCCTCTGTGAAGATGGG
Source organism: Salvelinus sp. IW2-2015 (assembly GCF_002910315.2). Lineage (NCBI taxonomy): Eukaryota > Metazoa > Chordata > Actinopteri > Salmoniformes > Salmonidae > Salvelinus > Salvelinus sp. IW2-2015. The sequence continues at coordinate 42,511,562 of NC_036858.1, forward strand.
AGAACCTTCAAGAATGACAACCATCTCTGCAGCACGCCACCAATTAGGCATTTATGTTAGAGTGGCCAGGTTGAAGCCACTCCTCAGTAAAAGGCACTTGACAGCCCGCTTGGAGTTTGCAAAAAGGCACCTAAAGGACTCTCAGACCTTGAGAAACAAGATTCCCTGGTCTAATGAAACCAAGATTGAACTCTTTGGCCTGAATACCAAGCATCATGTCTGGAGGAAACCTGGCACCGTCCCTACGGTGAAGCATGGTGGTGGCAGCATCATGCTGTGGGGATGTTTTTCAGCAGCAGGAACTGGGAGACTAGTCAAGATTGAGGGAAAGATGAACGGAGCAAAGTACAGAGAGATCCTTGAGGAAAAACCTGTTCCAGAGTGCTCAGGACCTCAGAATGGGCGAAGGTTCACCTTCCAACAGAACAACGACCCTAAGCGCACAGCCAAGACAATGCAGGAGTGGCTTCGGGTCAAGTCTTTGAATGTTCTTGAGTGGCCCAGCCAGAGCCCGGACTTGAACCCGATCAAAAATATCTGGAGAGACCTGAAAATAGCTGTGCAGCAATGCTCCAAATCCAACCTGACAGAGCTTGAGAGGATCTGCAGAGATTCATGGGAGAAACTCCCCAAATACAGGTGTGCCTGTATACCCAAGAAGACTCAACGCTGTAATCGCTGCCAAAGGTGCTTCAACAAAGTACTGACTAAAGGGTCTGAATACTTATGTAAGTGTAATATTTCAGTTTTAAAAATGTTATATATTTGCAAAAATTTATACAATCTTGTTATTGCTTTGTCATTACGGGGTATTGTGTGTAGATTGATGAGGGATTTTTTTTTTGTTACCCAAAAAGTCAAGGGGCCTGAATACTTTCCGAATGCACTGTATGTGTTACAAGGTTATTATAGTAAACTTTAAATTAAATTAAAACTAATCATGAAAAAACTATTTAATAAACTGAAATTAAAAAAATGAACAAACTTGTTGGAAAAAATACAACTATACTGGAACTAAAGTACAATAAAAACCATCATGAATTACGGTCCTTTAAAAAAAAAACGTTTTATGTTTGGCAAACATTTTACGAGGTTTCAAGTTATTATTTTTTATGGAGTTTAAGCTCCTGAATCTGTCAGGTCACATTGAGATTGGGCGCATTTGAGTTGTAAGGCTGACAATAGACGAAAGTCCAGGATTGAAGTCGGTGGAGATGCAACTGCGACAGCCAAAAGTCAGACACTACTGTGGTTTTCAACAGCAAGACTAAGATCAACATGGTAGAGTTGGCATTGTTTATAAAAAAAATGCATTTCTCTCTGTCTCCAACCCCATAACGCACACTCACAAACTGAAATAATATGTGTGTACATTGTATATGTGTACATTAGTGAGAGAGGGAGAAAGCCTCAAATATCACATTCATTTCTATATATCCACATCCAATCCCAAATGGACCCCTAAGCCCTACTCCCTAGGCACTTGTGGACATCTGAGAGGATTTGAATGGTTTGAGCAACATGGTGAAACTTCCACATGTCTATCAGAGGTCAAGGTGGATCTATTACCATATATCTTACACCTGTCAAATCCTCTTGGATCTCCACAAGTGCATAGGGTGTAGGGTTTAGGGGTCCATTTGGGATTGCTCTCCACTGTATAAACGAATCGTGGTAAATATGGTTCCTGTTTCAGTCATATCTTTGATCACATTCCCATGGGTCAAACCAAAGAAAACAAATGATTTATGATTTGTTGGCAATAGAACCTCCCACAATACAGGCCATAGCTGCAAGATGAAGTGGTTGAAGAGCGTGACCGTTGATCACATTATTTTTGTAAGTTCGTACAGTTGAAGTCGGAAGTTTACATACACCTCGGCCAAAAACATTTAAACTCAGTTTTTCACAATTCCTGACATTTAATCTGAGTAAAAATTCCCTGTCTTAGGTCAGTTAGGACCACCACTTTATTTTAAGAATGTGAAATGTCAGAATAATAGTAGAGAATTATTTATTTCAGCTTTTATCATCACATTCCCAATGGGTCAGAAGTTTACATACACTCAATGAGTATTTGGTAGCATTGCCTTTAAATTGTTTAACTTGGGTCAAACATTTCGGGTAGCCTTCCACTAGCTTCCCACAATAAGTTGGGTGAATTTTGGCCCATTCCTCCTGACAGAACTGGTGTAACTGAGTCAGGTTTGTAGGCCTCCTTGCTCGCACACACTTTTTCAGTTCTGCCCACAAATTGTCTATACAATTGAGGTCAAAGCTTTGTGATGGCCATTCCAATACCTTGACATTGTTGTCCTTAAGCCATTTTGCCAGAACTTTGGATGTATGCTTGGGGTCATTGTCCATTTGGAAGACCCATTTGCGACCAAGCTTTAACTTCCTGACTGATGTCTTGAGATGTTGCTTCAATATATCCACATAATTTTCCTACCTCATGATGCCATCTATTTTGTGAAGTTCACCAGTCTCTCCTGCAGCAAAGCACCCCCACAAGAGGATGCTGCCACCCCCGTGCTTCACGGTTGGGATGATGTTCTTGGGCTTGCAAGGCTCTCCCTTTTTCCAAACATAACGATGGTCATTATGGCCAAACAGTTCTATTTTTGTTTCATCAGACCGGTGGACATTTCTCCAAAAAGTATTATCTTTGTCATGCTTGATCTTAGTCTGGCTTTTTATGGCGGTTTTGGAGCAGTTGCTTCTTCCTTGCTGAGCGGCCTTTCAGGTTATGTCAATATAGGACTCGTTTAACTGTGGATATAAATACTTTTGTACCTGTTTACTCCAGCATCTTACTCCAGCATCAAGGTCCTTTGCTGTTGTTCTGGGATTGATTTGCACTTTTCACCCCAAAGTACGTTCATCTCTAGGAGACAGAACGCGTCTCCTTCCTGAGCGGTATGACGGCTGCGTGGTCCCATGGTGTTGTACTTGCATACTATTGTTTGTACAGATGAACGTGGTACCTTCAGGCGTTTGGAAATTTCTCCCAAGGATGAACCAGACTTGTGGAGGTCTACAATTTTGTTTCTGAGGTCTTGGCTGATTTCTTTTGACTTTCCCATGATGTCAAGCAAAGAGGCACTGAATTTGAAGTTAGGCCTTGAAATACATCCACAGGTACACCTCCAATTGACTCAAATTATGTCAATTAGCCTATCAGAAGCTTCTAAAGCCATGACATAATTTTCTGGAATTTTCCAAGCCGTTTAAAGGCATAGTCAACTTAGTGTATGTAAACTTCTGTCCCACTGGAATTGTGATACAGTGAATGATAAGTGAAATAATCTGTCTGTAAACAATTGTTGTAAAAATTACTTGTGTCATGCACAAAGTAGATGTCCTAACCAACTTGCCAAAACTATAGTTTGTTTACAAGAAATTTGTGGAGTGGTTGAAAAACAAGTTTTCATGACCCCAGCCTAAGTGTATGTAAATTTCCGACTTCAACTGTAGGTGCAAGTCAGCCAATATGTATCCCCATAATGCAACACACTTTGAAAGGTGATGACCAATAATGGTAACAATGAAGTACATGACTGTCATTGTTTTCAAATAAAATTGTAGAAAAGGTTTTAAAAAATTGCTTCTTAGCAAAGTGACATTTCTGAAGCAAGAATTTTGCTAAAACTGTCTGGGAGTGGTCTGAGTGGGAAACAGAAAGTGGAAAACAGAAAACGCTGTGTTATTTGCAGAGATGTTTGGAACTCTTTTTTTATTATTGGTCTCTTAACTAATTTACCCCCTGGTGATGTCTCCTGACAGGCCAAAACTCCATTCCACCAAAACAGGTTGAAATTCCAGCTATTACATTTTTTATTTAACTAGGCAGGTCAGTTAAGAACAAATTCTTATGTTCATTGACGGCCTACCCCGGCCAAACCCAGACGATGCTGGGCCAATTGTGCACCGCCCTATGGGACTCCAAATCACGGCCGGATGTGATACAGCCTGGATTTGGAACCAGGGACTGTGATGACAACTCTTGCACTGAGATGCAGTGCCTTATACTACTGCGCCACTCGGGAACAATCTTTTAGTGTGTAAATATACATAAAACACAGAAAAATCACGTTTTTGTCTGCACTGGGCCTTTAAACCTAACCTATGACCTGACCCATCACCATTTATGATGTGTCGTTTTTGCGATGTCCCTTCTTGCCACTGCCCCACAGTGGCAAGAAGGGACATCGCAAAAACGACACATCATAATTGGCTCCTAGCCTCCCACGCACAGGCTACATTCTGTCCCTAACACTAAAACTGAAACGAAATAGAAATCTAAAACAAATAGATTTTTTAAAATAAAACTTTAATTAAAATAACTAGTAAATCAGATCAGAAAACAAACTTAAACTAAACTTAATTAAAAATAATAATAATCTTAAAACGAATAAAAATAAAAGCTAATATTAAAGCACAAAACTATAAGCTTGATGTGTTACCCTCAACTGAGAGGCCTCATTATTGGGTTATAACTAGACTTTGAAGTATTAAGGATGTATGATTATCTTTGTCTCTGTGTTTCCATCTTTCATTTAGTTTACTATATTCTCTTTAATCCTGCTCTCTCTCTTTCTTTCTCTAATCTATTGTCACTCTGCTCCTTAGTCTAAATGACCTTGTTAAAGCGGAACTACTCCAGACTTTAATGAGAATGGATTCTCCTCCTGTTATAGTCCTCTGATTGCCTCGCCATTCATCCCTCATCCGTGTGTCTAGACACTGCTTACAGGATCTACGCTGGGGACAGTATGTCTATCGTATCAGTCCTCTCTATAGGCTTATCTCAACGGGAGAATGTGTTGAAATAAATTTAGAGGATGAAAAAATACTTTCAGTGTAAACTTAAACGACAAAAATCAAATAGAAACTATGTAGAAAAGATAATGATCTCTATAATCTTTTGTTGCGTTACAAAGTGGGTGTGAAATAGATTGAATTCTATTTTTTTGTCATTGATCTACACAATATACTACATAATGTCAAAGTGAAAAGAAAACCCACACATTTTTACAAATGAATACGTTTTTTTAAATTAAATAGTAATTTCGTAAGTATTCACCCCCTTTGTTTAGGGGGTGAATTAGTTATTAGTTCAGAAGTCAAATGTGTCTTAACAAATTACATAAGTTATATAGACTCACTCTGTTGGAAATAATAAGGGTTGACATGACTACCCCTTCCTCTGTACCCATAAATACAACATCTATAAGGTACTTCAGTCAAGTATTGAATTTCAAGCACAGAATCAACTACAAAGACCAGGGAGTTTTTCTAAAGCCTTATAAAGAAGGGCAGTGATTAGAAGATGGGTAACAATACAAAATTGGTCTCATGAAGCCATACTCAAATCTACATTCAGTTAAATGTTTTGCAGAAGTGGGCATTATTAATATATTTTGTACTTACTCTTTGGTCTGTGTATGTTTTTTCACCTCTTAACCCTTATGATGGGTTGCGACTCAAAAGACACCTCAATTGGTGGGTAACAGAGCAAAAAGGTTTGGAAACCCCTGTATTAGAGGTTACAGTATATCATAGGGGATGATATTGGGATGTTCAGAATGATGTGGGAATCATCCAGACTGTCACGATCGTCGTAAGAACATTCGGACCAAAGCGCAGCGTGATATGGGTTCCACATATTTATTGAAGTGAAACGCACAAAACAATAAAGAACAAACGAAACGTGATGTCAATGAAGTGCTCACAGGTAACTACACATAAACAAGATCCCACAAAACACAGTGGGGCAATGGCTGCCTAAATATGATCCCCAATCAGAGACAACGACAAAAAGCTGCCTCTGATTGGGAACCATACCAGGCCAACATAGAAATAAATAACCTAGATTACCCACCCTAGTCACACCCCAATCTAACCAAAATAGACAATAAAAATGCTCTCTATGGTCAGGGCGTGACAGTAGTCCCCCCCCACAAGGTGCGGACTCCGGCCACAAAACCTGACTCTAAGGGGAGGGTCAGGGTGGGCATCTAGCGTCGGTGACGGCTCTGGTGCGGGACGAAGAAACCCTCTCATCCCGCGGATCCATCCATGGATCTGGGCTGTCCGCCGTGCCTGGACTGGGCATCGGCGCAGAAGAAGGCTCCGGCATTGGGAGCTGAGCTGGCCGCCGTGCGTGACTGGGCACCGGGTGGAGAGGAAGGCTCCCGCTTCGAGCTGGGCTGGTCGCCGTGTCCGGACTGGATACTGGCGCTGAGGAAGGCTCCGGCCATGGAGCTGGACTGGCACCGTACCCGGACTGGGCACCGGCGCAGAGGAATGCTCCTGCCCTGGGAGCTGGACTGGACACCGTACCCGGACTGGGCACCGGCGCAAGGGGAAGGCTCCTGCCATGGAGCGGGACTGGGACCCTTGCCTGGAAGCTCCGCCGTTGACCATGCGCAGGAGGTTCCGGACCGTGGACCGTCGCAGGACGGTTGCGGACCGTGGACCGTCGCAGGAGCTTCCGGACCGTGGACCGTCGCCAGGAGCTTCCGGACCGTGGACCGTCGCAGGAGGTTCCGGACCGTGGACCGTCGCAGGAGGTTCCGGACCGTGGACCGTCGCAGGAGGTTCCGGACCGTGGACCGTCGCAGGAGGTTCGGACCGTGGACCGTCGCAGGAGGTTCCGGACCGTGACCGTCGCAGGAGGTTCCGGACCGTGGACCGTCGCAGGAGGTTCCAGACGTGGACCGTCGCAGGAGGTTCCAGACCGTGGAGTCGACGTGACCGTCCGCAGGAGGTTCCAGACCGTGACCGTCGCAGGAGGTTCCGGACCGTGGACCGTCATAGGGAGGTTCCGGACTGGGGAGCGTCGCCGGAAGCTCTGGACTGTGAACCGTCGCTGGAAGCTCTGGACCATGATGCGCACTGGAGGCCTAGTGTGTGGAGCCGCGTACAGGGTCACCGGACTGGTGACACGCACCTCAGGGCGAGTGCGGGGAGCAGGCACAGGACGTACCGGACTGGGAAGGCCGCACTGGAGGCCTAGTGTGTGGAGCCGGCACAGGTGGTACCGGACTGGTGACACCACACTTTAGGGCAAGTGCGAGGAGCTTGCCAGACGTACAGGGCTGGGGAGGCGTACTGGAGACCTGGTGCGTGAGCCGGCACTGATTTTACCAGACTGATAGCACGCTCCTCGGGACGAATACGGAGAGCTGATCAGGTGGCATCAAACTGATAACACGCTCCTTAGGGCGAATGTCGTGCACCATACACCAACACAACAACTCTCTCATTTCTCTCTCCTCAATTTCTCCATCAACTCACTGACGGTCCTCTGACTCTCTCCGTTTCACTCTCCTCAATTCTCTGTTTCTCCCAGACTGGCTCTGGTTCACTCCTCGGCTCCGCCGACCACCCGTGTGCCTCCCCCCAAAAATTGGGGCTGTTTTGGGAATTTCTATGTGGCCGCAAACCTCGGCGTCGTCGCTGACCTCCCTTATCTTGCGTCTGCTTCCAAGGAAGGCTTTCATGTCCTCCATAATTTTCCTGCAAGTCCAGGATATCTTCTCCTCCTTGATCTCCTCCCAAGTCCAGGATACCTTCTCCTCCTGGGCACGCTGCTTGGTCCGATACCCTGATTTCTGTCACGATCGTTCGTAAGAAATATTCGGACCAAAGCGCAGCGTGATATGGGTTCCACATATTTATTGAAGTGAAACGCACAAAACAAACCATACCAGGCCAACATAGAAATAAACAACCTAGATTACCCACCCTAGTCACACCCCGACCTAACCAAAATAGAGAATAAAAAGGCTCTCTATGGTCAGGGTGTGACACAGACACTGTTTGGGATTTGTTCTCTAAGCCCTGCATCTAAAGAGAGAAAGGAGAAATACACTTTTTCGGAATCAAAGTTTTTGATTTAATTTTTTATGACTGTGGCATGGTTTTATAGATAGTCATGTTAGCTCTCCATTTGTGGTTATTTGGTCTTCTATTTGGCTGAAACTTTCATAAAACACTTCTGTGCGATGTAACCTTCCAGTAACGTTTTAGAGTGCTAGTGTTCATTCATCAGGGTTGGGGCCTTGCTCAGTGCGGTATGGAGGATACTGGCAGATGGTGCTGGGTTTGGTCATGAATGGGACGTCTGAGAGATATGAAACAGGCCTTATCTGCTCAACCCAGTTTGAGTCAGTAACTAGAACCTAATAAGTGAGTGTGAAAGAGCAGGCGGAGAGAAATAGAGAGCATGCGCAGAGAGCCTGGCCCTGTGATGACTATGGAGGGAGAGAGAGTGTGAAAAGGTTGAGGGTGAAGCAATAAGCAGAGAGAGAAACTGGCAGACAGTGTAGGGTGTGAGAGAGATAGACATGGAGTATGTGATGGAGTCACAGTGGGACTGTGAAGAAGAGAAAGGTGGGTGAATATTATAGAAGACAGCTTTTTTGAGGATTGTTTATCTTGTCTCACAGCAATTTTCTGTTGACAGACAGACATGGGAAAGCAGAATGAAATAAATAACTGACCGTTTCACTTGTTTCGCCAGTCTGACCACAGTATAGAAATACCTAAAGGCCTTTACACAGCAACAATCCTTCATGATTTACGGCAGATTAAGGCCAGCCATATGAATGCTTGGAAGAAGATCACTGGGTTGATGCTGTGACTGAGTTCGTCGAACGTATCTATTCTTCACACAGAGATGGTAAGGGGTAAGGTAGTGAACAGTAGCTGCAAAGAATTTCACAGAACACTCATTCAACTGATTTATCTATAGTTATATTACAGAAAGGATTACAGTTTGTTTCTATTTTATAGGTGGTTCTGTGGGAAAGTTTCAGTTAGGCATGCATGTATCATGCACGTTCATTGGCCCTTCATAATCAGAAGTACTGCAGGAGAGTATGAAAATGTCATGTTTATTATATCCTGTTCCTTTGAGATGAGCTTTGTTACCGTACTACATAGATCAAAAAAGTGTGAAAAGTCGATATGCGTACATGGTCTCACTGTGCTCAATTCCAGTGCATAACTCAACACCTCAGATTAAACAAGGTAGACTCACAGGGTATGTTCGTCTTTAAACTTTCAAAGTATTATACTTACAGGTGTACCTTGACAGAACCCATATTTATATTTTAGCTTAAGACTTCCAGTGTTAAAGGGGATTGCTGAAAACTTTGAGACTACCCCACTACTTTGAGAAAGTAGTCTGTACTGCAGTGTGTGAGACAGTGACGTGCGGTAGATAACAATGTAGCCAAGATAAACAAACGATAGCCTCTGATGGCCGCATATTTCATATCCTCCGACAAAAGGACACACTCAACTCAGCTCACCTCAGCTCAGTCATAGACCGATGTAGCATCGGCAGTTACAACCAATAGGTGGCACTAAAATAACAATAAATGTAAACATTTCATCCGAATAGTTTGCAACGCAAACTGCGTAGCCTTTCACAATGGATTTACAATTCTTCCAATTCACCGCACAAACATACACACACACACAATAATATTATTATGTGAAATATTATTACGCGCACATATATAATAAATAATGTTCTAACGAAAGGTCCATATCAACAATCAAAATGATTGAAAATGCAGATCAAAACGTTTAAAAAAGTGTCTAATCAAAACGAAATTCTATCTTGATAAATCAAATGCATCAAAGGGATGTTGTCTATTCTCATGTTCATTGAACCCGCAAATTGCATAGTTAAATGCATTTAGGCCTACCTATCCTTGTAAATGAAGTCCATTCATCGTCCTTCACGGTGAACTTCTCTGTGATCCAACCGATCTTAGAAAGTGTCAAACTCTTGTCTCCGGGCATCCACAACTTTCATTAGGTCACTGATACTGTATGTGCACAGCAGAACCCCATTCCATTATTTTATTCTGCATAACACGAGAGTGCATCAGTTTACCTGAAAATCTCCCAATAGACCATCAGCAGGAAGACGGTTGATGCCTTTGACAGCCTGATATCATATCCAGAGGCCATCAAGCAGCGTGTCGTCCAGAATAATACCAAGTTTGCCTTGAAAATCCAACTTGGAAAATTATTTGGGGTGCAGTATAGTGTCCATTTGTCAGGTTGTTATTTCTAGCTAGCTAGATATGTTCATTTCAAGGTATGCGATTACCAAACGATGTAGACACGCCCAAATGTGCAGAGCTTACCCCAGGCTTACCTACACAACATGTTTAGTCAAAACGTATGCGCAAAATATGAGATCAGCTCAATGCAACAAATGAAGCTAGGCAAAGCAGCGAGGCCTATGCTGACCCTGTTCATCAACAGTGACTGGAGTCAGTAACACGGATGGGTGGGAATGGATGGGAATGAAGGCATGCATACTCTGACACCTGTCCTGAGGTTTTGTATGCAGTTTTAGCAAATAGATTTTGAGAATAAAAAACACCAGAATCATTGAGGAAAAAATATTACATAACAAAAAAGATTGACCATTCTTTATATAATTGTGGCTTTTCATAAGAGCTTTTTTTTATAACGTTTTATTATCACTGGTGTCACCAGCTCATCAGATGGTCAGCAAGAACGGCCTTGGTACAAACAACCTTAAACCAAATGTACTTTAGATATGGGTATTTGTTTTTGTACTGTAGATTATTCATGTGTTGAAGGCACAGCAACAGGCCAAAGTCTGTTTCTCATATTTGTCATGGAGAAAATCCAGGATCAATTTCTCCACATATTTTAATATCAGTATTTAGTAGGGAAATGYGACTGTAATCAGTTCAGATATCTTGACATGAGTTATCTTTCAGTCCAGCATGAATGATAACTCAGGGGGCTAAAGGTATGAGTTTATGGCAGGTCTACCAAGGTTGAAATACATTAAGTTGTTTTACTTGTCATGACTGGTTAATTAAGAGTTCTTCGTGAGATGGGACCAAAATAATTTGTCCAATAGGAATTTAGTATAGATTATCTTTAAACGCGATATATTCTTTCCCTTCCTTTACAGCCATTCTCAACATGGACAACACTGTAGTGGACCTTGAGACCTTGCAATCGCTGTATAGCAATGTAAGTTGTTTGTAATGTATTCATGAATATATACTATGCTTTTTTGTTGTAAGTGTTTAATGACAAGAACTTTCACTGAGTGAAAATAGTTTTTGTCAGTGTTTATTACATTTACATTTACATTTACATTTAAGTCATTTAGCAGACGCTCTTATCCAGAGCGACTTACAAATTGGTGCATTCACCTTATGATATCCAGTGGAACAACCACTTTACAATAGTGCATCTAACTCTTTTAAGGGGGGGGGGTTAGAAGGATTACTTTATCCTATCCTAGGTATTCCTTAAAGAGGTGGGGTTTCAGGTGTCTCCGGAAGGGGGATGGACTGACTCGCTACCTGCGTCGTGAGGGAGTTGTTCCACCATTGGGGTGCCAGAGCAGCGAACAGTTTTGACTGGGCTGAGCGGGAACTGTACTTCCTCAGAGGTAGGGAGGCGAGCAGGCCAGAGGTGGATGAACGCAGTGCCCTTGTTTGGGTGTAGGCCTGATCAGAGCCTGAAGGTACGGAGGTGCGTTCCCCTCACAGCTCCTAGGCAAGCACCATGTCTTGTAGCGGATGCGAGCTTCAACTGGAAGCCAGTGGAGAGAGCGGAGGACGGGGTGACGTGAGAGAACTTGGGAAGTTGAACACCAGACGGGCTGCGGCGTTCTGGATGAGTTGTAGGGTTTAATGGCACAGGCAGGAGCCAGCCAACAGCGATTGCAGTAATCCAGACGGGAGATGACAAGTGCCTGGATTAGGACCTGCGCCGCTTCCTGCGTGAGGCAGGGTCGTACTCTGCGAATGTTGTAGAGTATGAACCTACAGAAGGGTCACCGCCTTGATGTTAGTTGAGAACGACAGGGTGTTGTCCAGGATCACGCAAGGTTCTTAGCACTCTGGGAGGAGGACACAATGGAGTTGTCAACCGTGATGGCGAGATCATGGAACGGCAGTCCTCCCCGGAGGAAGAGCAGCTCCGTCTTGCCGAGGTTCAGCTTGAGGTGGTGATCCGTCATCCACACTGATATGTCTGCCAGACATGCAGAGATGCGATTCACCACCTGGTTATCAGAGGGGGAAAGGAGAAGATAATTGTGTGTCGTCTGCATAGCAATGATAGGAGAGACCATGTGAGGATATGACAGAGCCAAGTGACTTGGTGTATAGCGAGAATAGGAGAGGGCCTAGAACAGAGCCCTGGGGGACACCAGTGGTGAGAGCACGTGGTGCGGAGACAGATTCTCGCCACGCCACCTGGTAGGAGCGACCTGTCAGGTAGGACGCAATCAAGCGTGGGCCGCGCCGGAGATGCCCAGCTCGGAGAGGTGGAGAGGAGGATCTGATGGTTCACAGTATCAAAGCAGCCGATAGGTCTAGAAGGATGAGAGCAGAGGAGAGAGAGTTAGCTTTAGCAGTGCGGAGCGCCTCGCTGACACAGAGAAGAGCAGCTCAGTTGAATGACTAGTCTTGAAACCTGACTGATTTGATCAAGAAGGTCATTCTGAGAGAGATAGCAGGAGAGCTGGCCAAGGACGGCACGTTCAAGAGTTTTGGAGAGAAAAGAAAGAAGGGATACTGGTCTGTAGTTGTTGACATCGAGGGATCGAGTGTAGGTTTTTTCAGAAGGGGTGCAACTCTCGCTCTCTTGAAGACGGAAGGGACGTAGCCAGCGGTCAAGGATGAGTTGATGAGCGAGGTGAGGTAAGGAGAAAGGTCTCCGGAAATGGTCTGGAGAAGAGAGGAGGGATAGGGTCAAGCGGGCAGGTTGTTGGGCGGCCGGCCGCACAAGACGCGAATTTCATCTGGAGAGAGAGGGAGAAAAGAGGTCAAAGCACAGGGTAGGGCAGTGTGAGCAGAACCAGCGGTGTCGTTTGACTTAGCAAACGAGGATCGGATGTCGTCGACCTTCTTTTCAAAATGGTTGACGAAGTCATCAGCAGAGAGGAGGAGGGGGGAGGAGGGGAGGAGGATTCAGGAGGGAGGAGAAGGTGGCAAAGAGCTTCCTAGGGTTAGAGGCAGATGCTTGGAATTTAGAGTGGTAGAAATTGGCTTTAGCAGCAGAACAGAAGAGAGAATGTAGAGAGGAGGGAGTGAAAGGATGCCAGGTCCGCAGGGAGCGAGTTTCCTCCATTTCCGCTCGGCTGCCCGGAGCCCTGTTCTGTGAGCTCGCAATGAGTCGTCGAGCCACGGAGCAGGAGGGGAGGACCGAGCCGGCCTGGAGGATAGGGGACATAGAGAGTCAAAGGATGCAGAAAGGGAGGAGAGGAGGGTTGAGGAGGCAGAATCAGGAGATAGTGTGGAGAAGGTTTGAGCAGAGGGAAGAGATGATAGGATGGAAGAGGAGAGAGTAGCGGGGAGAGAGAGCGAAGGTTGGACGGCGCGATACCATCCGAGTAGGGCAGTGTGGGAAGTGTTGGATGAGAGCGAGAGGGAAAAGGATACAAGGTAGTGGTCGGAGACTTGGAGGGAGTTGCAATGAGATTAGTGGAAGAACAGCATCTAGTAAAGATGAGGTCAAGCGTATTGCCTGCCTTGTGAGTAGGGGGGGAAGGTGAGGGTGAGGTCAAAAGAGGAGAGGAGTGGAAAGAAGGAGGCAGAGAGGAATGAGTCAAAGGTAGACGTGGGGAGGTTAAAGTCACCCAGAACTGTGAGAGGTGAGCCATCCTCAGGAAAGGAACTTATCAGGGCGTCAAGCTCATTGATGAACTCTCCAAGGGAACCTGGAGCGATAAAAGTATAAGGATGTTAAGCTTGAAAGGGCTGGTAACTGTGACAGCATGGAATTCAAAGGAGGCGATAGACAGATGGGTCAGGGGAGAAAGAGAGAATGTCCACTTGGGAGAGATGAGGATCCCAGTGCCACCACCCCGCTGACCAGAAGCTCTCGGGGTGTGCGAGAACACGTGGGCAGACGAGGAGAGAGCAGTAGGAGTAGCAGTGTTATCAGTGTAATCCATGTTTCCGTCAGTGCCAAGAAGTCGAGGACTGGAGGAAGCATAGGCTGAGATGAACTCTGCCTTGTTGGCCGCAGATCGGCAGTTCCAGAGCTGCCTGAGACCTGGAACCCACGTGGGTCGTGCGCGCTGGGACCACCAGGTTAGAGTAGCAGCGGCCACGCGGTGTGAAGCGTTTGTATGGTCTGTGCAGAGAGGAGAGAACAGGGATAGACAGACACATAGTTGACAGGCTACAGAAGAGGCTACGCTAATGCAAAGGAGATTGGAATGACAAGTGGACTACACGTCTCGAATGTTCAGAAAGTTAAGCTTACGTTGCAAAAAATCTTATTGACTAAAATGATATAGTACTGCTGGCTGGTGAAATGGGCTAGCTAGCAGTGGCTGCGTTGTTGACTTTGTTTGAAAGTGTAGCTGGCTAGGTAACCTCTAACTGGCTAGGTAACCTCGACAATTACTCTAGACTACACAATTATCTTGGATACAAAGACGGCTATGTAGCCAGCTAAGATCAAACAAATCAAACTGTGTACTGTAATGAAATGAAATGGAATACTACCTGTAATACTACCTGTGGAGCAAAGCGGAATGCAACTACTCGCCTCCAAACCAAACCGGAAGTGCGTATCGTAAAGGGAGAGGCAATAGAAGTGTTGTTTCTTGTATTATTGTCTTTTGTGTCTTTAGAGGACTGCTTCACCTTAATGTCCCCTTTCCCTTTTTTTCTGTCCTTATTTTGTCCACTTTGTCCCTTCTTTGTCCCTTCTTCTCTTCTGCCAACTAGACACTCCTTGTTAGCTAGCTAGCTTCTTTCAGGAATGTCCCTAGCAACTGCCTAGCAACAGGTAAACAACTTAGCTAGCTAAGAAAACGGTATAATTTTATGAAAAATTGTTACTTTTTCAAAAGCCTTTCTTCTTTGTTTGCTGCTTGTTTGGTCTCCTATTCAGTTTGCAGTTTTCTTTTGATTTTTTTCGATGTACTTTACTCTAAAAAAACATTTAAATTTCAATATTTGTAGGAGCTCATCTTTTCAGCTGCTGCTGCTTAATTTGGAACTCCGGTTTATGACATGTGGAATAAGAAAGATCAATCAATGGACAAGGAAACATGTCTACATTACCACAAGTCAGGTAAGATACATCAATTACATATATGCACAACAATATCAAATCAAATTTTATTAGTTACATGCGCCGGATACAACAGGTACAACAGGTAGACCTTACAGTGAAATGCTTACATATGAGCCCCTAACCAACAACGCAGTTAAAAAAAATATGGATAAGAATAGGAAATAAAAGTAACAAGTAATTAAAGAGCAGCAGTAAAAGAACAATAGCGAGACGATATACAGGGGGGTGCCGGTACAGAGTCCATGTGCGGGGGCACCGGTTAGTTGAGGTAATATGTACATGAAGGTAGAGTTATTAAAGTGACTATGCATAGATGTTAACAACAGAGAGTAGCAGCGGTGTAAAAGAGGGGGAGAGGTGTGGGGAGGCAATGCAAATAGGCTGGGTAGTCATTTGATTAGGTGTTCCGGAGCCTTATGGCGTGGGGTAGAAGCTGTTTAGAAGCCTCTTGGACCTAGACTTGGCGCTCCAGTACTGCTTGCCGTGTGGTAGCAGAGAGAACAGTCTATGACTAGGGTGGCTGGAGTCTTTGACAATTTTTAGGGACTTCCTCAGACACCGCCTGGTATAGAGGTCCTGGATGGCCCCAGTGATGTCCTGGGCCGTTCGCACTACCCTCTGTAGTGCCTTGCGGTCGGAGGCCGAGCTGTTGCCATACCAGGCAGTGATGCAACCAGTCAGGATGCTCTCGATGATGCAGCTATAGAATCTTTTGAGGATCTGAGGACCCATGCCAAATATCAACTAGATTTGTAGCTTTTGGACTGAACTTTATATTTCTAATAAGCGGTTAGGTATTAAACAATCATTGTTAAAATGTTTGCTCATGATTCATTATTTTAAGTTTCATGCCATATAAAGTGGGGTCTGAAATGATTGACACCATTTTTGACACCCTTTTTTGTAAAAAAAAGAATATAATATGTTTCTAAACACTTCTACATTAATGTGGATGCTACAATGATTACGGATACTATTGAATGAATAGTGAATAATGATGAGTGAGAAAATTACAGACACACAAATATCATACCCCCCCAAAAATGCAAACCTCCCCTTTTATTGTAGTGGTGAGAGGTTAGCATGTCTTGGGGGTATGATTTGTGCCTCTGTAACTTTGTCACTCATCATTTTTCACGATTAATTCAGGACTATTACTGAGTACCGCTCTCCATATTTTCAAGCAAAGTGGTGGCGGCATCATGTTATGGGTATACTTGTAATCGTTAAAGAATGGGGAGTTTTTCCGAATAAAATATAAACGGAATGGAGCTAACCACAGGCAAAATCCTAGAGGAAAACCTGCTTCAGTCGGCTTTCCACCAGACATTGGGAGATGAATTCACCTTTAAGCAGGACAATAACCTAAAACACAAGGCTAAATCTACACTGGATTTGCTTACCAAGGAGACATTGAATGTTCCTGAACGGCTGAAAATTGTTGTTTAGCACAACAACCAATTTGACAGAGCTTGAAGAATTTGAAAAGAATAATGGGAAAATGTTGCACAATCCAGGTGTGGAATGCTCTTAGAGATTTGCCAAGAAAGACTCACAGCTGTAATCACTGCCAAATGTGGTTCTAACGTGTTGATTCAGGGGTTGAATACTTATCTAATCAAGATATATAGTGTTTTATTTTCATGTATGTTTTACAAATGCTAGACTTTTTCCTCGCTTTGACATTACAGAGTATTTTGTGTAGATCGTTGACAAAAAATGATAATTAAATACATTTTAATCAAATTTTGTAACACAACAAAATGTGGAAAAAGTCAAAGGGTGTGAACTTTCTGAAGGCACTGTATGTATCCGTCTTTCGACGCCATTCTCGCCACTGGTGTGAATGGGCAAAGAGCTATATGTTCATCTCATCTGGCCATAGCAACGGTTCCAATCCAAGTGCCATTTAGCAAACTCCAGACATATACATTTGTTGGTTGCTCTCAATAAAGGCTTTCTTCCTGGCAACCCTTCCCTTAAAGCCTATTGGCATGGGGGTGGCGTCTATTTGTAGATTTGGTGAACCGAAGATGCCACCAGGTTATGTAATTCTCCAACTTTGGCCGTTAGATTTTTCTTTGCCTCCCTAACATCTTCCTCACTGTGTGTTGGGACAATATACGCATGTGACCAGTACCAGGCAAGTTTACCACTTTTCCGGTGGTTTTAAACGTCTTAGTTGTTGCCATAATAGTGGTAAGTGGTATATAGTCATTTCATAGCTTTTTTTTACCCATTGCCTGATTTATGAAGTTCAACAACCATGTGTCTCTCTTCGTTCGTGAGTGCTTTGCCTTTTCCCATAGTGATGGATGACAAAGGAATTTTAAATGCATGTCACCTCATGAAACAGGAATCCATGGAAGGCCACAATGCAGTTCCTTAAGATTGCCAATGTGAGTAAGACATTTAAGCGTGTTAACCCTCGCAAGGCTGGAGTGTTTATTGACATATTAAATCACTCCCTATCCCAGTCTGTCCCCACTTGCTTCAATATGTCCAACATTGTTCCTGTACCCAAGAAAGCTAAGGTAACTGAACTAAATTACTATCACCCTGTGGCACTCACTTCTGTCATCATGAAGTGCTTTGAGAGGCTAGTTATATCACCTCCACCTTACCCAACACCCTAGACCAACTATGATTTGCATACTGCCCCAACGGATCCACGGATGACGCAATCGCAATTGCACTGCACACTGCCCTATCCCATCTGGACAAGAGGAATACCTATGTAAGAATGCTGTTCATCGACTACAGCTCAAATCAACCCCACCCTGTGCAACTGGATCCTGGACTTCCTGAAGGGCCGACCCCAGGTGGTAAAGGTAGGCAACACACCTCCGCTATGCTGATCCTCAACACGGGGGCCCCTCAAGGGAGCATTCTCAGCCCCCATCTGTTAACCCATGACTGTGTGGCCACGAACATCTCCAACTCAATCACCAAGTTTGCAGACGACACATCAGTGGTAGGCCTGATAACCAACAACGTCGAGAATGCCTACAGGGAGTAGGGGGAGCCCTGGCGGAGTGGTGCCAGGAAAATAACCTCTACCTCAACGTCAAAAAAAAGAAGGAGCTGATCGTGGATTTCAGGAGAAAGCAGAGAGAGCAAGCCCCCATTCACATCAACAGGACCTCAGTGAAGAGGGTGAAAAGCTTCAAGTTCCTCGGCGTGCACATCACTGACAACCTGAAATGGTCCACCCACACAGACAGTGTGGTAAAAAAAAGGGGCAACAGTGCCTCTTCAACCTCAGGAGGCTGAAGAAATTTGGCTTGGCCTTTAAGACCCTCATGAACTTCTACAGATGCACCATTGAGAGGACCCTGTCGGGCTGTTTCACTGCCTGGTAAGGCAATTGCACCATTCGCAACTGCAGGGCTCTCCAGAGGGTGGTGTGGTCTGCCCAATGCATCACCGGGAGCACACTGCCTGCCCTCCAGGACATCTACAGCACCCGGCATCACAGGAAGCAGGAAGGCCAAGAAGGATTAAGTACTTCAGCCACCTGAGCCGCAGCCTGTTCACCCTGCTACCATCTAGAAGGTGGAGACAGTACAGGTGCATCAAAGCTGGGACTGAAAAACAGCTTCTATCTCCAGGCCATCAGACAGTTAATTATTCACCACTAGCTGTCCTCTGCCCAGCACCCTGCCCTGAACTTAGTCACTGTTACTAGCCGGCTACCACCCGGTACTCTACCCCAGTGGCGCCCCCAGACATTTTTCATAGGGGTGTCCAGATGGGGCCACTGAAAATCTTGGGGTGGTACACCAAAATCAAAAGCCATAACTGAATTTCAGGAATTCTATTATGTTGTAGTATATAGGCTAGTTGAAAACTATGTCAATATGAGAGTTAAGGAATCACACACTGATATACTTTGGTTTCTTATTTTACAGTTAATGTTTTAATGTTACTAATTATCTGATGTGCAAAGACTAATACTGGTACAGTTAACATTTTGAGTTCCACAACAACCTTGTTTTAATGTGTTATGTATCTGTATATACATGTGTTAGGCGATTCATTGTTCTTCAAATAGGCTAGTTGTCCTTTTCCTTAAAAAGACAAATATACAGCTTTAATTTGAAGGAGTACATTGATTGTAAGGAGCAAAACATTTACTGGGAACAAGCCTACTCAAGTTTAAAAACACCACACAGAAGCCTCCAATTCTTTTCAATACAGCTTTATTCGGCTGTTGCTATGTCTTTTTGTAAACTAAAATATTTTATTATATATGTCCAAAAATGGAGAAAAAATCAAATAAAAAGCATTATCATTGTACATTTTACTATAGCCAATGCACAACCTATTCATATCCCTGCTTTATTAGGCTACATTCTTCTCAAAACAGCTTTATTCGCCTTTTGCTGTGTCTTTTGGCAAACACATCCATTAAAATCATCAACATTTATGGCCCTAGCACTTCTTGACTCTACACCTAACACCCCCAAATTGCTCAATCTCTTGTCACTCATTGCATTTCTCAAGACAGTCTTGATTAACTTTAGCACAGAAAAACTGCACTCACATGTGGCAGTGCTCACAGGTAATGCAAGTGCAATTTTGAAAGGTTTAAACATCTCGTGGAACACCTCCCTATATGGCTCAAGGAAGCCTGTGAGCTCTATTAAACTGGTTGGTTCCAAGCCACTAGTTTGCTTCCTATCAAGAATTCGCTTTAGCTGAGGGAGCTCATATTCTAGATCCTCAGTGCTGCAGTTGTATTGTGAGGCAAATAGAAACACTACATTACAGGCTTGTATCCTTTGCATTATGACACAATTGTCTTCAGAAAATCGTCTCTTCACCTCAGAGAGAAGCACATCAACAATTGGAATGAATGAACCTGCCCGAAATGATCTCTTTTCTGGGATGACCTGTCTTTGAACTACTGGAGTAGAAATGCGGTACCCTACAAGCCTAGAGCTTGGTGTGACCTGACGCCCTGGAGGGCCTGGAGGTGCAACACCGATGTTGCATTGCTCGGCAAGGGTCACAGTATCAGTCGTGCCCAAATTGACAGATGTCTTATCTCACCAAAAACATTGGTGAATGTTACAAGGAGGCCAACAAACTGTAGATCTATTTGGGCTAATAGACCTCTTGCCTCTACAGCTCTGTCACCAATTCTCTCTTCAGATATTTCTTTCAGTAGATGTATGATGGCTGGCAGTCTGTCCCTCACTGTCTTGCAAGCATTGTACCTACATACCCACCGTGTCTCCATCAGCCTTTGTAACTCTCTCGGGGCTCGCTGAAACATCTCCCTTTGTACCTCTAGCCACCTTTGGTGCACATATGACCTTGACACAACGACATAGAGTTTCTGCAAAAGAGAAAAGAAACAATAGGCTCCAGGGATGCATTTCACACTGTCAACTAATACTACATTTAAGCAATGTGCATTGTAGTGAACATAAAAAGCTAATTGGGCCTCTGATTTAATGTGTGCTAGCACACCTGTGTTCTTTCCACTCATGACAAATGCACCATCATATGCTTGCCCTACTCGGTGGTTTCTGTAGTCAAGGCTTCTGCAGTATTTGTACAATTTTCTGTGCTGCAGCATCCAGGCGCTCTGCTGCTTCAAAGGTGAGGAAACGTTTAATTATTGACCCATTGTAATAGTATCGAATTACAAAGGACATCTGTTCCTTCTTGCTAATGTCTTTGGTCTCATCGACCATAACGCTGAAAGCCTCACTTTGTGCAACTTCACAAATGATTGAGGTGCGGACCATTTCAGCCAGGCAATCCATTATTTTGTTTTGTGTACTATGCCCAAGGTATGTTGCATTTCTTAGACTTGTCATTTTCTTTAGAATGTGTGATCATGCTTGGCTAGCAGTTCCATAATAGAGAGGAAATGTCCTTTATTCCGACCTTCCGTTTCTTCATGTGCTCTCTGTGCAATGTTTTGTGTAGCTATGAGGAGCAGGGTTTCTCCAACAGTTTTAATGTACTCTCTATTTTCCCTCACAAATGTATTATATTCTGCATTTAAGGAGGCTGTGAGAGAGCATTTGCTTGCAGTTGACTTTTCATATTCTGCCTGTGCTAACATAGCATTAGTATGTGATTCTGATTTGGCATGACCTACAAATCCCCCATCTTTGTAAGCTGCTTTTTTCCAATTTTGTAACCCCTCTTCAGGTGTAAACACTGAATCACCTGAGGAGGGGAGAATGAAGTGCCGGCAGACATATCAGTAGGCAGAGTCTTTACTCCGAGAGTATTCCAGCCATTTATGCGTACTTGTACCACTCTTTCATGAAGCCCCGTCTTCTATCCCCCTGAAGGAGGGACCCCTCTGCTCTTGACTGGGATATATCTAGGATGAAACAATAGGCAAAATCAGTTATTCTGATTTTAAAATAATAAAAGTAATAATAATAATAACATGAGTAGCTAGCCCCTCTCCATAGTAATTACCGATTACATTCCTAATATCAGCCTATAAACAATTCTATTCAGACCGCTTGGTTGTCAACCTTTGTGACTGTTGTTGCTGCCTGTTCCTCACTTTCGTGCCATGCTGCTGTCTGTTGTTCTTCACTGTGCTCTGTCACTGATGCTGCCTGTGCCTGTTTGTCGCTGTCATGTTCTGCCTCTGTTCTGTCATGCTCTCTCAGTGCCTCTGCCTGTTCATTGGCTTGCTCAATGATGTTATAATCATCTTCGACTGCATCCTCACTAACGTCCTATCCTCTGCTGCTGGTCCCCTGTCGACTGCGTCTCCACTGTACTACTTTTCTTCTTAAAGAAAGAAGAGATATCCGTGGACGTTCTCTTCATTGTCTGAAAATTGGCATAGCTACAGTGACCAATCCTAGCTAGTAAGCTAACACTATACCAGCTCATAACGTCAGCTAGCTAGATACTCTGGCAGTCCTAAATTCATCAAGTGGTTTGAAATCGTTCAAGAAAGCTACGATAACTTTAACTATAGTTAGCTACCACTCTCTGTGCTGCAGAGTAACCTTAAGACATAAACTAGCTAGCTAGCTAACCCCCCCCCCCCCAATCCTTGATTTAATTAGGCCCGAGAAGGCTTCGAGGACATTATCACTTTTATACAACGGGTTACCAACATATTCAAATAATGATTGATATATTTTCACTTTTTTTTTATGAACACTCTTGACATTCTCTCAACCAGCTTAACCTGGAATGCTTTTCCAAAAGTCTTGAAGGAGTTACCAAATATGCTGAGCACTTACTGGCTGCTTTTCCTTCCCCCTGCGGTCCAACTCATTCCAAACCATCTCAATTGGGTTGAGGTCAGGTGATTGTGGAGGCCAGGTCATCTGATACAGCACTCCATCACTCTCCTTCTTGGTCAAATATCCCTTACATAGTCTGGAGGTGTGTTGGGTTATTGTAGTAGTGTTTTCTTTGCAGCAATTTGACCATGAAGGCCTGATTCACGCAGTCTCCTCTGAACAGATGATGTTGAGATGTGTCTGTTACTTGAACTCTGTGAAGCATTTATTTGGGCCGCAACTTCTGAAGCTGGTACCTCTAATGAACTTATCCTCTGCTGCAGAGGTAACTCTGGGTTTTCATTTCCTGTGCCGGTCCTCATGAGAGCCAGTTTCATCATAGCGCTTGATGGTTTTTGCAACTGCAATTGAAGAAACTTTCAAAGTTCTTGATATTTCCGGATTGAATGACATTCGAATCCCAGAGCTGACAACATAAAAATCTGTCGTTCTGCCCCTGAGCAAGGCAGTTAACCCACTGTTCCCCGGGCGCCGAAGAGGTGGATGTTGATTATGGCAGCCCCCCGCACCTCTCTGATTCAGAGGGGTTAGGTTAAATGCAGAAGACACATTGAATTGACATGAATCACATTGACATGACTATATTCAGTTGTACAATTGACTAGGTATCTCCCTTTCCCTTTCATGTCTTAAAGTGATAATGGACTGTCATTTCTCTTTGCTTATTTGAGATGTTCTTCCCATAATATGGACTTGGTCTTTTACCAAATAAGGCTATCTTCTGTATACCACCCCTACCTTGTCACAACACAACTGATCAGCTCAAACGCATTAAGAAGGAAATAAATTCCACAAATACATTTTTAACAAGGCACACCTGCTAATTGAAATGCATTCCAGGTGACTACCTCACGAATCTGGTTGAGAGAATGCCAAGAGTGTGCAAAGCGGTCATCAAGGCAAAGGTTGGTTAATTTGAAGAATCTTAAATATAAAATATATTTTGATTTGTTTATCATTTTTGTTATTTATTATTTCATAGTTTCGATGTCTTCACTATTATTCTACAATGTATAAAATAGTAAAAATATAGAAAAACACTGCAATTAGTGGGTGTGTCCAAACTTTTGACTGGTACTGTATATATACATATATTTTGGACTCTGCTCGATCTGATATTTCTTAATTTCTTTCTTAGTATTTTTGGGAGTTATGTGTATTGTTTTGTTTTGTTCGGTATTACTGCCCTGTTGGAGACAGAAACATAAGCCTTTCGCTGCACCTGCGATAACATCTGCAAACTATTTGTACACAACCAATCAAATTTGATTTAATGTAATTGATTCATTAAAAAAGTTGAACGTTCATGCAGATTGTATTTTGTTTGTTTTTATTTAGATTAATCTTTAAGAGTGCCAGTCACTTTGACATGTATCTTTTTTTGAGAAAAAAAATATTGCTTCTCAATCTCATGGGGCGGCAGGTAGCCTAGTGGTTAGATCATTAGGCCAGTAACCAAAAGGTTGCTAGATAGAATCCCCGAGCTGACAAGGTAAAAATCTGTCTATCTGCCCCTGAACAAGGCAGTTAAACCACTGTTCCTACAGTAGGCTGTCATTGTAAGTAAAAATGTGTTCTTAACTGACTTGCCTAGTTAAAAAAATATTATTTATTTTTTCTGAGCAATTGTACAATATAATAATTTTCAATTTTTTGGGAGCGTACAATATAGCTCAGTATTTGTATGATTTTTTTATTTTTTTTTCTGCTCATCTTTATCAAGGGAGCTAATAATTTTAGACCTGACTGTAGTTACAGAAAGCTATTCTTTTATTATATAATGAAATATGTAATAGTCAATCCCCAGTACTAGCAACTAGTTGAAAATCAGTCAGTAATGTATTTTATTTTATTTGGACTACAAAACAAAAACCACAATTCCCATAAATGAAGTGGTCCTTCCTTGGAACATGTAGGAAGGTGGCCTTTTCATAACAGTCTTTTAATCTTTAGTTATTAACAGTTTAATGAATTTGTTCTGGTTGTCAGTTCCACAGCGTCTGCTCTGAACATTACTCTGTATCTGGAGTTTATGTTCCATCTGGTCCACTTGAAAGGCAAACTAAAGAAAATGTGCATTAAATACCAAAACAAACATGGAAACCACAAGCCCTACTGGTATGTGTGGTGTTTGGCCACAGAGTCAGCCCCAGTGTACAGTATGTCTGCTGGAAGGAGATATACAGTACTATTTCTCTATTAAACATATTTTTAAGCAATAAGGCACGAGGGGGTGTGGTATATGGCCAATATACCACGGCTAAGGGCTGTTCTTATACACAGCGCGGAGTGCCTGGATACAGCCATTAGCCGTGGTATATTGCCCATGTACCACAAACCCCCGAGGTACCTTAATGCTATTATAAACTGGTTACCAATGTAATTAGAGCAATAAAAGTAAACGTTTTGTCATACACGTGGTATACAGTTTAAAGGAAGAACCTCGGTCTGATATATCACAACTGTCAGCCAATCAGAATTCAGGGCTCGAACCACCCAGTTTATGGGTTGAAAGGTGTTGTCTCCGCTCTTATAAGACATGCATCAACATACAAGGGGAGTAGAGACATATTATCTGTATCGGATTTTAATGTATCCCTCTCCAATGTTATAATGGGCACTTTTAGTAAGTACAATGAGATAACGGGATAATGTCATAAAGTTTGTTATTATTTAAATGCTTTAGAATAAGACTCCCTAGTACAACCTGCTGGTTGTGAAGGTTCCAATAGCTACAGCCAAGCATTGTCATCAATAGCCCTGCATGACATTAAACCTGTCTCTTTCAGCAGAACATTCAGAGCCCGATGCATTGTTATGTCAATAAAGAGAAAAGCATGAAAAGGGGCATGTTTTTTCAATTTCAACCGTGATACAGTTTTAAGACGCTATGACATTCCTGAGAAGCTTTTGGCTGGACAACACAAGAGGCCCGTCCTTTGACTGCTAGAGCCACATTAATAATATTGATCATGTTAAAATTACTGTGACTTGAGACATGGTGTATTTTTTAGGAAATGTGTCACAACGGAGGATCAAAAGAGTCTTTTAGCGCTTAACCCACCCTCATCTCTCGCACCCCGCTCCCCGCGCCCTTCTCTCTCCTGCCTGAGGCTATGTTATTGAGTTGTGGAGCCAAATTGTTTCTATTTTGTATTGTGAGACTCCATCCTGTCTCCCGGTCTCTAAACCCTAACCACAGTTGGCAGCATAGCCACCATGACTTAGGAATGATGGGTTCTAATGGTTACACCCTCACAGTTCTAGAACACACACACAAACACAGAGCCATGGAGAAGTTCACTCCTCACTT
The DNA here is from genome assembly GCF_002910315.2 of Salvelinus sp. IW2-2015. Classification (NCBI taxonomy): domain Eukaryota; kingdom Metazoa; phylum Chordata; class Actinopteri; order Salmoniformes; family Salmonidae; genus Salvelinus; species Salvelinus sp. IW2-2015. The sequence goes on from NC_036858.1 coordinate 42,537,296, forward strand.
CACAGTAAGAAATGGAGTCACCCTGTCTGTGGGCTCTTACAATAAAACCACTTCTGCTCTCACAACACAAACCCACAGGCAGGAAGGGGTCACTGTGAGGTACCCGTCCCCGCAAATATCAGGAGTCGGAACCTTCTGACACGACTCTTAGAAGTTCAGGGAACCACTCCCAACACCACATTACTTTGCACATGATAAGCAACAACATGACAAACCACAACAGTTACACTCATGAAATCTACACATAGGCTGTGACCACAGAGGCTGAGGGACATTATAACAACACTGTCACTTTGTATGGATAAACACAGAATTGATGACAATGACATACAGCACCAGTCAGAAGATTGGACACAGCTACTCATTCAAGGGTTTTTCTTTATTTTACTATTTTCTACATTGTAGTATAATAGTGAGTACATCATAACTTTGAAATAACACATATGGAATCATATAGTAACCAAAAAAAGTGTTAAACAAATCAAAATATATTTTATATTTGATATTCTTCAAAGTAGCCACCCTTTGCCTTGATGACAGCTTTGCACGCTCTTGGCATTCTCTCAACCAGCTTCATGAGGTAGTCACCTGGAATGCATTACAATTAACAGGTATGCCTTGTTAAAAATGTATTTGTGGATTTTATTTGCTTTTTAACCTCTCTAGGGTATGTGGGACGGTAGAATCTCACCTCGTCAACAGCCAGTGAAACTGCAGGGCGCCAAATTCAAAACAACAGAAATCCCATAATTAAAATTCCTGAAACATACATGTATTTTACACCATTTTAAAGATACACTTGTTGTAAATCCAGCCACAGTGTCCGATTTCTAAAAGGCTTTACGACGAAAGTAAACCAAACGATTATGTTAGGTCAGAGCCAAGTCACAGAAAAACAGCCAAAGAGAGGAGTCACAAAAAGCAGAAATATAGATACAATTAATCACTAACCTTTGATGATCTTCATCAGATGACACTCATAGGACTTCATGTTACACAATACATGTATGTTTTGTTCGGTAGAGTTCATATTTATATCCAAAAATCTGAGTTTACATTGGCGCGTTATGTTCAGAAGTTCCAAAACATGCGGTGATTTTGCAGAGAGCCACATCAATTTACAGAAATAGTCATCATAAATGTTGATGAAAATACAAGTGTTATACATGGAATTTTAGATCCACTTCTCCTTAATGCAACCGCTGTGTCAGATTTTTTTTTAAAGACGACAAATCAACCCAAAGAGATATCCGCCATGTTGGAGTCAACAGAAGTCAGAAATAGCATTAGAAATATTCACTTACTTTTGATGATCTTCATCAGAATGCACTCCCAGGAATCCCAGTTCCACAATAAATGTTTGTTTTGTTCGATAATGTCCATCATTTATGTCCAAATTCCTCCTTGTTGTTTACGCGTTCAGTACACAATCTAAACTCACGACGCGCGGGCAGGTCCAGGCAAAAGTTCACACGAAAAGTCATATTACAGTCCGTAGAAACATGTCAAACGAAGTATAGAATCAATCTTTAGGGTGTTTTTAACATACATCTTCAATAATGTTCCAACTGGAGAATTCCTTTGTCTTCAGAAATGCAATGGAACTCAAGCTAACTCTCACAGGAACGCGCATGGTCAGCGCATGGTCAGCTCATGGCAGACCTTACTGAATCCCCTCTCATTCGCCCCCACCTCACAGTAGAAGCATCATACAAGGTTCTAAAGACTGTTGACATCTAGTGGAAGCCTTAGGAAGTGCAACATGACCTCATCTCCACTGTATCTTGGATCAGCAGAGAGTTGAAAAACTAAAAACCTCAGATTTCACACTTCCTGGTTGGATTTTTTCTGCCATATGAGTTATGTTATACTCACAGACATCATTCAAACAGTTTTAGAAACTGCAGAGTGTTTTCCATCCAAATATACTAATAATATGCATTTCCTAGCATCTGGGCCTTAGTAGCAGGCAGTTTACTCTGGGCACGCTTTTCATCCAGACGTGAAAATACTGCCCCCTACCCCAAAGAAGTTAATGCGTTTAAGCTGATCAGTTGTGTTTTGACATGGTAGGGGTGGTATACAGAAGATAGCCCTATTTGGTAAAGACCAAGTCCATATTATGGCAAGAACAGCTCCAATAAGCAAAGAGAAATGACAGTCCATCATTACTTTAAGACATGAAGGTCATTCAATCCGGAAATCTTCAAGAACTGTGAAAGTTTCTTCAAGTGCAGTGGCAAAAACCATCAAACTGGCTCTCATGAGGAACGCCACAGGAAAGGAAGACCCAGAGTTACCTCTGTTGCAGAGGATAAGTTCATTAGAGTTACCAGCCTCAGAAATTGCAGCCAAAATAAATCATTCACAGAGTTCAAGTAACAGACACATCTCAACATCAACTGTTCAGAGGAGACTGCATGAATCAGGCCTTCATGGTCGAATTGCAGCAAAGAAACCACTAATAAAGGACACAAATATGAAGAAGAGACTTGCATGGACTGGTGGAAATCTGACCTTTGGTCTGATGAGTCCAAATTTGACATTTTTGCTTTCAACCGCCGTGTCTTTGTGAGACGCAGAGTAGGTGAACGGATGATCTCTGCATGTGTGGTTCCCACCGTGAAGCATAGAGGAGGAGGTGTGATGGTGAGGGGGTGCTTTCCTGGTGACACTGTCTGTAATTTATTTAGAATTCAAAGCACACTTAACCAGCATGGCTACCATAGCATTCTGCAGAAATAAGCCATCCCATCTGGTTTGCGCTTAGTGGGACTATCATTTGTTTTTCAACAGGACAATGACCCAAAACACACCTCCATGCTGTGTAAGAGCTATTTGACCAAGGAGAGTGATGGAGTGCTGCATCAGATGACCTGGCCTCCACAATCACCCAAACTCAACCCAATTGAGATGGTTTGGGATGAGTTGGAGTTAAGGAAAACCAGCCAACAAGTGCTCAGCATATACAGTATGTGGGAACTCCTTCAAGACTGTTGGAAAAACATTCCTCATGAAGATGGTTGAGAGAATGCCAAGAGTGTCCAAAGCTGTCATCAAGGCTAATGGTGGCTACTTTGAAGAATAAAAAAAAAAATGTTGGTTACTATATGATTCCATATGTGTTATTTCATAGTTTTGATGTCTTCACTATTATTCTACAATGTAGAAATAGTTTTAAAAAATAAAGAAAAACTATTGAATGAGTAGGTGTGTCCAAAATGTTGACTTATACTGTATTTCAGTGGTACAATAATAGCACCTCAATCTACGTTCTCATAAAACTCATTCATCAGAAAACAACATTAACTTGAAGTTTAGTGCCATACATGGGAAGTTTAGAAAAAAACTGAGTTGACCAGAAATGTGGGGATTGCGGTGACATTTGGTCCAAGTCATTTTCCAACAGTGCACCTTCCTCTGTATTTGAAATGCCACATGCAACTTTCTTTCATGCTGTTGTCGTGTCTTTGGCTATGCCGGATTAAGTGATATGACATGCTATTCTATAAAATCCTTTCTCTGTAATTAATATTACCTGTGTCCGCCTACCACGCTGCACCTTGGTCCGGTCATTTCCACCTAGACGACGGCCGTAACAACCTGATTGAGCTAATCATGTAAATGTAATTAACTAGAAAGTCGGGACACCACGAAAGAGTGTTTATAGAGCTGTTATCTTCTGAATAAACTCTTAAAGACTTAGTAATATTTTACATCAATAGCAGTCAATATTAATCGTCACCTTCACGAACCCTGGCTAACAAGTTGAATCAGCAATACAAAATTGGGTTTAATTATTTATTTACTAAATACCTGACTAATCACACAGAATTACATATACACAGAATGCAAATTATGTCATACAGAAAACGTCCCTGGTGGACGGAGCCGACATGACGGATGGTTACACAAAGGAAAGGGGGTTGGGTTTGAGTGAAAGAGCGGGAAGACTGAGGAACAAAGGGAGAAGCTCTGCTATCGTAAATACAGTATCTTATGCATTCTAAAATTACCGCCCATTTGGAAAAGGGAAATGCATTAAATATTTACTCTGAGCTGCGCTTCGGTAGGTTGGTCGTAGATGCTGGCCGTGTTGCACAACAGAGATCTTGCTGTCCTCGGAAGAATGTCTCTGGTGGTAAATGGTATACGTTGTAGTATCGTCGTTGTGTGTTAGACTGGATACGTCGTCCGTCCTTTCCTAGCCCATGTTTACAATGGCCGCTGCTAACTCAGCGGCTAGGAGGTATCACTTCTGTAGTGAATAAGCGTTCAAAGTTCATACCATTCGCAACCAAAGCTCACGCTGAGGTTGGCTTAGTTCTGTAGTTATTATCTGAATCCTTCTGACATCGGACAGTCGTCCTAATGTACCCGGAACAGAAAGTTATTCGCCCTTTTAACGCAGAGGCTGCAGGCCTCGCGTACTCGGAACAGAAGGTTACATTTTCGTCAAGGGCTTATATAGTGGAGGGAGAGAAGGGTGTGTTTCATAGTTTATAACCCATGTCTCTTCACAGGGGCAGGCCACTGATTGAGCAGAGCTCTAACCTTATGAAAACCCAATTCTCTCATTTGGAAGCTAAAATTACATTTAATCTTTTCACAAATAGTTTCATATTCAAACATTTAAATTGCACAACAATTCCATGTGAATCTGATAACTAGAATGTGTAGACTTTCCCAGGTACAGTTTATGTCATCCTGTCATCAGTCATAATGTCTCAGATGACAACCGAACTGACATCATATTCATTAAGTACCAACGCATATTTTCATCTGGTTCTATTACCGAAATATGGTTCCTTTCCCCCCACTTGTTTGATGTTCCCAGACTCTCTATGTTTAACAAAGGCTATTCAAGAGTCCTTCAGTAGAGTCAGAGAGAGAGGGAAGGGAGAAAGGTATTTATGGGGGGGATCATAAACCTTACCCACAGGCCAACGTCATGACACTGTCATAGCCAAAGACAAATGCACCAATTCACAGATCTCACCATCATATCTTCTTGTCCCCAAATTACTCCTCACATTGGTACAACCACAAGTTGAAAAAGGATATGTTTTGTGTTAGATGTATTTAAACATGTCGTAAACCAGAACCAGAGCTTGCCCTCGCGGACCCAAGGCTGAGTGTGTTGAATACTAATTTGCCACGTGTTTGATGCCAATATTTGATGTGCTGCTGCTGAGTTATGCCTGGGCCAGACCCTGGAGTCAACGTCGGCTCCCCTAACCTGCTTCTCAGACGAGCCGGAACTCATGAGAGACATACAGAGTTTACATTTCGCTTTGTCGGACGTTTTGTGGTTTTGCCAGCCTGCGCCAGGTCTGTCAACCTCTATTGTCTTTGTCTTTGTGAAATGAGAGGGCATCTCTGGCCTGGTTCATTTTGTATAAAACTGTGGTTTTGTGTCTGGAAAGTGAAAAACATGTTGGAAATCGAAACAATACTGTAGGTTTCACCCTATAGTGTTTATAAAGTATCTACAATGGCTGTATTTTCCAACATTCAGTTCCCCTGAAAGTGAAATAACAGGGTTTGTGTGCATGCATGGTATATCTCAAGTACAAGGTATATTTTGAGTGCCACTTACTGTTTACCCAATATCACACTCCTTACTTATTTCAGAGAGCCCAGCAAGATGAGATGGAGAAGATTGAGAAGCACATCAAATCATCCAAAGGCAAGAACGACGCAAAGCCATTGGACAAGCCTGAACAGTAAGAGCAAATCTTTCCTCTGTGCCAAGTCTGTCCTGTTTCTGTTTCTCGCTCAATTGTTGGTGATAGGAAAGGTCAGGAAAATAGCAATTTCTAAATAGGCCCTGTTTAAGTATTTTAACACTACAATTTTGTTATTTTTCTTTCCAATTTTCTAAGGTTTCTCTTCCAGTTGTCCCAAATCCCCAATTTCTCAGGAAGGGTGTTTTGCATCCTCTTTCAATCAACCTTTGTTGAATGTATCTCCTCCATCCTCCGGAAAGTAGAAACCCTTCAGAGGGTGTGTACGGTAAGTCTCCTCTCCTCCATCTTTCTGAGAACAGCATGTCGTGGACAATGTAATGTACAGCCATGCATCGAGAGTGTTGAGAACATAAGGAATGAGAGCCATTCTCTGCAGATGGCAAATATACAGTATGCCTCATTGATACTAGAGGCACTGAACTGAACTATCTCTCTCTTCTTCTGTTTGTCTGTTTACACCTCTGTCTCCTCTTTCTCTTACCAATTCTCTTTTTTATTCTCCTTATTTCTTTGCTCCCTCTTCTCTACCCCTCTCTTATATATTCTGTCCCTCATTTCTCTACATCTTTCTCCTTTCCTTTCTCCTTCTCTTCCCTCTCTCCCTCCCCTTCCTCTACCTCCATGTCTTTCCCCATGCTGTGTGTCAGACTCTGCAGAGTGCTCAGTGTGTGTTGCAGGTGCTAGGCCTCATCTTAGCTTTTGGGAACTTCATGAACGGAGGGAACCGATCGCGTGGGCAGGCTGACGGCTTCACTCTGGAAATCCTGCCAAAACTCAAGGACGTCAAGAGCAGTGTGAGTGTGTGTTGAGCTCTGACCATAACTGCTCTATTATGGTGCTTAGGCAATTCTTTGCCCCTAAATGAGTGAGTGACTGACTGTTTATTAGATTTTAGTGTATGACCAGTGCTGTCATGTAAGAACATAGTGCTCAGTGTTTACGGTATTGGAATCCTAGAGAGATGCCCATAAAGAACATAAGGACACGTTACTAGCTCTAAGTTATGACATTCTCCCCAGCAGAGATTTCACTTGTGTTTGATCCATTGCTTTGAGGTGATGAACTTTTAAGTCCTCTTCTGATATGTTCTACATACCAATCGAAACATTCTGCTCTAAAATGATTAGATTAATGACAAAAAGTTTTCCCCCCCTCTCTCTTTCAGGATAACTGTCAGAGTCTTTTGTCATACATCGTTGCTTACAATCTAAGGAACTTTGATGAGGTATGTTTTGGTTCCTGTTTATTTGAATCCCTTTCTGATTTACTTAGATATCTATTCAACCACATTTTCATCTTCTCTCTCACCCGAGGATAGCGTGGCTATTCTTATCAAATTATTTATTTTCCTTATTTACAAAAGAAATGAATGTCTCCTTCCCAGTTCGCCTGGACCTGTAGTACGTTAGCTTCCACAGGATCCAAAGGAGGCCTATTGTAAATAATTAGGTTAGCCAGATGAGATGAACTCAGCCAAAAGTATGTTGCCAAAATCAACATACACAACGTGGTTCTGGGCTCCTAATGGCTCCCTAGTAATACTGATGGACATGACGAACGTATGCTTTGATTACAATGGCTCCACTCTAGCTGATGGCCATTACCACCATGCAACATTATCTTACTGGAAATGTTTGGACTACTGTTAAGAATGGCAGCGACATCCATCCCAATCTTACCTGAGATGTATGCTGGAGAGGGCTGCTCTGATCTTTGATGATGATTGCCTTTGACTGTGTGTGTGTGTGCTCAGGATGCCGGTAGAGAGACCTGTGTCTACCCTCTCCCTGAACCCCAGGACCTCTTCCAGGCCTCTCAAATGAAGTTTGACGACTTTCAGAGAGACCTACGCAAGCTAAGGAAAGATCTTAATGGTGAGACTGGCTCCCACAAATATATTCTGGTCCATTTGTAGCTCTATTTATAAACCTTGAGCTATATATGTTGAACAGTAGGTAGTAAACCTGAATCAACGTTGATTATGACAGGTGTCACATCATGTTTATGATACCGTTGTGTAGGATTTATGAAAGTATTACTTATTTTAAATGCATTCCTGTATCTCTATAACGGAAAATTCTTCAAAGTTTGCCGAGACATAGTGATGTTTTGATCACAAAACAGGGTCAACAGATAGCATCTGTTTGTCATACAAACCCCCAAACTAGAACCAGATGGAGAGTCAGGAGCAGGCTCCTCTAGAATCTGCTAGGCGCTCTTTTACTGTCCTCACAACACAGAGCTCCAAAAAAAATGAATGTTCAGGGTGCTTCTTCTACCTGTGTTCCAGCTCATGTCCCTCAGAGAGAGTCAAGGGCCTGGAGAGGCTGCCTTATGTATGCAGCACCCGCATATGCACATCACAAACCATAAGATCTGAAGGTCCCATAATAAAAACCATCAGTGTACTGTATGGGTAGCAATACTGTTTGACTGCCTTCTAGTTGACCAGGGAACAGAATATTTTTTGAAAGTCTGTGTATCCTTTTCATAATACTTCAAACCAAATACTAGGTCACTTCGCATATAATATGAGTCCAGGTAGCACTTATAAACATGTTAGAGGTTTACAGGGAATTACCTCGATCAGACTAGGGTTAGGCTGAAAGCCTTTCAAGTTTTTTCCCATGGTAACATGAGTCAAATAGTAGGAATTAGGGAACAACAAAAATCCCTGATGAAGTGTGGAAATCAGATTAAACATTTAAAGCCAAGCTCATGGTTAAACAAATTCCCTATGAGACTGATTGAATGACTGAATGGGGAAACGCGTACATTCATTACTCAGTTCTAACTCATTAACACGTTATAGGGGTCAGGTGGGGAAACATTAATGCTAACGGAGTACAACTTTTTTGTATGTGTCGATCAAGAATAATCACCCAAATCTCCTCTGTTCTCTATCAGGTATCTTACCGTTAAACTAATCAAGGCTTGTATTTTGCCAACTATGTTTTTTACTGCACTGCAATCAATCTTGTGAAGCCTCTCATTATTTGTGGTGCGTGAAGATCGAGTTGACCAGGTCCATTGGGATACTGACTTGCTTACTCATTCCCAATAGCAGAGGCAGGTTGACATTTATTGTCATGAATCTTGTCCTGGAGGCAGAACTGAGTGATTTCTCCTTAGATAGGCAAGCTGCCAAAAAAATAGCTTCATTTAAGGTTAGGCATTAGGGTTAGCAGTGTGGTTAGGGTTAAAGTTAGGTTTAAAATTGTATGACAAATTGTATGACTTTGCACCTGTGCCAGCTAGTGACCACTCTGCAGAGCTGCCTCCAGAACAAGATTCATGACGAAATACACTAACCTGCATGGCAGAGTACCATGATGGCGCATATAAATGCTTCATCACAAACTGTATAGGGTTCACTTTACAGGGACCAGCTGAGTGCTGTAACAGATGTGGGCTTCAATGACAGTTGCCTGGGGGTTAGGTTGAGTAGGCGTCCCATAGCAGTGGGCTTGGATGGCCCTCAGGACAACAGCTAGCTAACTACCTCCACAGAGGGGGCCATGTGGTCGAACAATTAGCTTCGGGAACTCTAACATGCACTTTTTGGATTCATCATGGGCGCTGATGGGCCGTGACTCTGGAGTGCTCCAAGGGATGCTTAAGGGGTCTGCAGGTTCCAAGGGCATCACTCATTGTTTGGAGAAAAGTAGTAGGGTGAATGGGAATGCATCATGACTGGTTAGCTTAGCCCGTTCCATTATGTTTGGTAACTCTAATTACATAAACAGGTAGAATGTAATACTGCAATGTCAAAAATGGTCTTATGATTTACAAGCTCATTCTTTTTTTGGACAGAAAAACTCATTAAAACATGTTTTTCTTTCTTCCTCCTCCACTCCAGTATGCTCGGCCGAGACAGAGATGGTCAACCAGGTCTCTTCTGAAGAGCACTTGCAACCCTTTAAGGAGAAGATGGAGGAATTTCTGAGTGAAGGTGTCCCAGTTGTGGTTACTTTACAAATGACTCAATCACGGAGGCCATTTTGGGTTGTGGGTGAGGCAAATGGACCATTGATCAATGACAAGGGAAGCCATTTTGGTTTTTCAACTGAGAGTCAAGCTTCAAGACGGGTCATTGATCCCCCTTATCCTTGGTTAGCTAAACTATAGCTGCCCCAAAGACGAAGGCCAATGACTAATGCCTCAGATATCTCCCTGGATTATGTTCAGTGTCAGAATACCTGAAATGAGGAAGCCATCTTGGCTATGTATATAGAATAGAACGTAGAGATGGGCCATTGCTCATCATGCTAACCCTTGGTTAGACTGCACTGCATCTGTGTTGCCAAGACTGATGTCTCAGTTGCTCTCCTGGTTAATGTACAGTGTTTGGAAGGAAGATGTGTACAGACCATCATTCAACTCAGTTTCCATGGGGACCTCTGCTTATCCCAGACTGTATTGAATAACTCAAGGCTATTGTTTCAACTTTTTCCATCTGTTATGATGGGTTGCAGCAGCACTTGGTAGTTGAGCCTTTGACCTCTGTCTGAAAGATATTTCAAGAGCAGACCTACATTTTAGTCATTTAGCAGACGCTCTTATTCGAGAGTGACTTACATTAGTGAATTCATCATTAGACAACAACGTATCACAATCCTAGCAAGTACATTTTCCCTCAACAAAGTAGTTATCTGCAAAGTCAGTGCTAGTAGGAAAAGACAAGTGAATGTTAGTAGTTTTTTTGTGGGGGGGTTATTTAAGATACTCTTTAAAGAGCTAGTGATTCAAACATTTTCAGAAGATGGGCAGGGACTTTCCTGTTCAGACATTAGGGGGAAGCTTGTTCCACCATTGGGTGCCAGGAAAGAAAATAGCTTTGACTGGGCTGAGCGGGAGCTGCCATCCCATAGGGGTGGGAGGTCCAAAAGACCAGAGATGGCAGAACGGAGTGCTCGGGTTGGGGTATAGGGTTTGACCATAGCCTTAAGGTAGGGAGGGGCAGTTCCCCTTGTTGCTCCGTAGGCAAGCACCAAGGTATTGAAGATTATGTGAGCTTCGACTGGAAGCCAGTGTAGTGTGCGGAGGAGCAGGGTAGCATGGGAGAACTTGGGAAGGTTGAACACCAGGTGTGCTGTGGCGTACTGGATAAGTTGCAGGGGTTTGATGGCACAAGCGGGGAGCCCAGCCAACAGAGATGCAGTAGTCTAGACGGGAGATGACAAGTGCATGGATTAGTACCTGCAGCGCTTCATGTGTGAGGAAAGGTCGTACTCTACGGATGTCAATGCTTTGATGTTTCCAGAGAATTACATGTTATCCAGGGTCACGCCAAGGTTCTTTGCACTCTGGGAAGGGGACACCATGGAGTTGTCAGCCATGATTGAGAGGTCTTGGAGCTGGCAGGCCTTCCCCGGGAGGAAGAGCAGCTACATCTTGTCGAGGTTAAGCTTGGGGTGGTGGGCCGACATCCAAGCTGAGATGTCTGCCAGGCAATCAGAGATGTGCGTCGCCAGCTGGGTTTCAGAAGGGGGGGGGGGGGGGGGGGGGGGGGGGGGGGGGGGGTTAGTTCAGTGTCATCCACAGAGCAATAATAGGAGAGACCATGTGAGGATATGACGGAACCAGCCCTGAGAGGGTGGAGAGGAGGATCTAATGATTCACAGTGTTGAAGGCAGCAGATAGTTCTCGGAGGATGAAAACAGAGGAGAGAGAGTCAGATTTGGCAGTGTGGAGAGCCACCGTGATAAGAGGAGAGCGGTCTCATTTGAGTAAGCCACCTTGAAGCCTGACTGGTTAGGGTTAAGAAGATTGTCCTGAGAGCGATAACGAGAGAGTAGGTCATAGACAGCATGCTCAAGTGTTTTGGAACTAAAACACAGAAGGGATACCGTTTTGTAGTTTTTGACTTTGGAGGGGTCAGGTGTTGGTTTCTTGAGGATGGGAGCGACTCTGGCCATCTTGAAGTCAGAGGATGCAGCAAGTGGTCAGGTATGAGTTGATGAGAGAAGTGAGGAATGGTAGGTCTTCAGAGATGGTCTAGAGAAGGGAAGAGGGGATGGGGATAAGTCGGGAGGTTGTCGGGCTGCCAGACATCATTAGTCGCAGGATCTTATCTGGAGAGAGAGGGGAGAAAGAGGTCAAGGTGTAGGGTAGTTCATTTAGAGTGGGACCAGTGGAGTCAGTAGGCTAAGTGAACAACGAACAGATGTTGTCAACCTTTTTTTGAAATTGGTTGACAAAGTCATCTGCAGAGGGATGAGCAAGGGTTAGGAGGTGGTAGGCGAACAGCTTCTAGTAAAGATTAGCTCAAGCATATTGCCTGCCTTGTGAGTGGGAAGGGACTGGGAAAGAGTGAGGTCAAAAGAGGAAAGGAGTGGAAAGAAATGAAGTAGCTTATCAAGGTGTCGAGCTCATTGAACTCTCCAAGAGCACCTGGTGGACGATAGATGACAACAATGTTAAGCTGGAGTGGACAAGTGACAGTAACAGTATGGAATTCAAATGAGGAGAGAGACATGTGAGATGGGGGGAAAGAAAAGATCTCCACTTAGAAGAAATAAGTAGCCTTGTGCCACCACCGCGATGACCAGATGCTCTCCGACTATGAGAGAACACATAGTCAGATGACCAGAGAGCAGCTAGAGTAGCAGTGTTCTCTGGGGTTATCCATGTCTCCGTCTGGGCCAAAAAGTGTAGCGACTGAAGAGCAACATAGGCTGAGATGAATTCCGCATGGATTGTGCGCACAGGGTATACTAAATTAGAAGGGGATGTAGCCAAGGGGTGGGGAGCGTCTGTAAAACCTACAGGGAGAGAAGCGAACAGGGATAGGAAACACACACATACTTGACAAAGCTGCAAAAGAGAAAAATGAGATCATCAGAAGATAACTAGGTAAGATACTCAAGTGAGAGAGTGATGTCGAGCCTTCCTCCTCTTTCCTTCCTCAACCCGCTTGGCAGAAAGTCTTCGTTTCAGCGACAACACCACCGCTTGACAAGACCGCCAGCTGCCACTGAAAAAACACTCGAGACTGAAGCACTAACACTAATCGCTTATTGCCCAGAAGAGGTGAAAGATGCAGCTCTCAGCACTAATTGCTGATTGCCTGGTAGAGTTGAAGAAAACACAGAAAATACCCCCTACAACACAAGACGATTACTCAAATATGCCTGAAACTAAGTCAACAGAAACTGTCACAAATAATGAGCAATCAGACAGTTCAAACAGCAATGATTAAGTAGGCTACTAGGTAGGACAGCACTTGAATTCAATTGCCCTAGCAAGACAATACCAACAGATACTTATTGAATAAAAAACAGATACGTTCTTCTCTTGTAGGAGCTGACTATAGAACTAACTATTCCAAACTATAGATGATGTACATCCAGGACAAATATGAACACATAATGAGGGCTGTAGGCAGAATTGGACCCTGACAAGGTAGATAGTGTAATCTAGAGGTGAAAGATACAAACACCTATTTAGGCGAGGTGCTACTTAGCGGAGTAGAACACTTGAAAAATTAAAGGAGAGCCACACACTCTAGGAGCTCAGATGTAATAATTTAGTAACCTAATATCCAACGTTTCAACAGACAAGCTGTCTTCATCAGGGTATAATGACAAACACTGCAGGGTGACTAGTTTACAGTATATAGTGTAGTGTCAAAGGACACACAAAGGTGTTTGTAATCATGGCCTGGGGTGGCCTGATATCATTGGTTAATTCTCCGATATATAAAAAAATAACATACCATGAATGGATAGCATACGATCATAGATACAATTTGGTTACAGAGGCCTACAGACATTTACAATAGCAAAATCACAATAATCACAAGAATGGCTTCAGATCAAAGTCTGCATTGAGACCGAAGTGAGCAAGGGTCTTTAAATTAAAGATCCAGGCAGCATCTCATTTTAACAATAAATGGTTGAGTTCACCCCCTCTACTAGGGAGGGTGACATGTTCGATGCCGATATAACTTAGGTACAAAATCGAGTAGGCCGCAACTGGATAAGTTCAGTTTTTGCACCTAATGATGCTACGATGCTTTGAGATTCATACTTTTAATTTGTGCTTTGTTTTACCCACATCATTTTTATCACAAGGACAAGTTATAAGATAAATCCTGCCTTAGTGGAGCACGTGAGAACACCTTTAATTGGGATCTGTTTCCCTGTTTGGGGGTGTTTGAAGGATCTACATTTATAAGTGCCATTGCATTGAGCACAGCCATTACACTCGTAGTTTCCATCCAGTAGGGGTGTAAGTAGACGTTGTGCAGGGATATCTTGGGGTGGTAAATCAGAGTTTACCAATTGATCTCTGAGATTTCTGCCCCGCGAGCATATGACCAAGGAAGGGTCCGAAAACACATTGTCATCGGATCTTAGAATGTGCCAATGTTTGTGAACGATTCCCTTAATTTGTTCAGAGCACTTTGAATAGCGAGTAGTTAGAACATAAGAATGCTTCTTTTTGCGAGACTGTCCTTGAAAAAGATAATGTCTCGGTTTGCTTTGAATTTTCTCAATGGCAGTATTAATCTGACAATTTTTGTACCCCTCTCTTATACCCTGATGAAGACAGCTTGTCTGTCGAAACGTTGGATATTAGGTCATTCAATTATTGCATCTGAGCTCCTAGAGTGTGTGGCTCTCCTTTAATTTTTCAAGGTAGATAGTGTAACCATAATGGCAACCTGGTTTGTCTTTGTTTTCCTCCTCCTGTTCATTCTTCACCTCTTTCACTCCCTCTGCTCTTACTATTCCCTATCCGGTCCTTGACCTCTACCCCAGTTTCACCTCTTTTTTATCCTCCTTCCTCAGCACTATCTGTCTCTCTCTATCTACCTTCTGAAGAAGCCCCTCTCTCACCGTCACTTGTTTACTCTCTGTTTATCTCCATTCCTCCCTCTATCATATCAGGAAATCAAATAAACACTTGGAGGGAGCTGTTTACCCTGGGAGCAGTTAAAACAGAGGTGATGAATTAGCAGTGGAACGAGGGTTGATGATGAATCCACCTTCCCTCTGCGATCGGCCATGTTTGTTTTCATTTGACCACAGTGTGTTTGTTATCACCTTCCCACGAAGACCCAATCAACAACCTCCCGTGAAAGAGTACCTTTCGCCCCTGCATATCAGACCATTTAACTAACTTAACTCTGAAGTAAAGCCTCCAAAACTCTGTTAAAATAATGGGACTATTTTCATCATAACAGACAAAGTATTGTGTAAAGCCAAGATTCAAATGTTTATTGATGAATGTTTCACAACTCTTAAGTGTAAGGTTTGGTTGTCATGTCTATTAAAACATGTGGGATGTCTTTCTAGGCAGTTTTACATAGGCTTTGCGGCAGGCTATTTCTAGCTAACTGTTCCCATTCTTGTTGTAAGACTGAGCTCACTGACCCCTTCTCAAGTGCTTTGTATTCAAATGAGAGTTGGTAATTTGTAACACATGTTCTTCCGCTTTGTCGCTCTCTGTCCTTGAGTCCAAGTTTAAAGGAAGCCTGGATGAAAGTGTCTCTCTGAAATAAATATTGGGTTTTCCCTTGAGGCAAATGACGAGGTTGTCCACAGAGAGAGGAATGTTCGATGTAACACTGACATGTGACTTGGAAGGCTCCAGACGAAATTCACTGGGTGCCTCCACTGCAGAAAAAAAAGCAACAACAGCAATGTCTTATTTGTGTTATTTCTATCATTTCAGACCCCGGGGTTAAACAGTTTCTGGTTCCACAGTTTCGACCACTCTTGTTTATTTTCTGACCATGAAACTAACCACAGAATAACAGTGGAAGCGGACTCGTAGGAACGGCACTGTTTGGTCTAGCTCGATTTTCCCCACTCGTTTCACAGATTCTCATGCGTGCGATGCCTTTGATGGAGCCTCTATGCCTCTGAACAGAACATTGGCCATGTGATAATCTGTTTCTGATGTAAATAACGATTAGTTATACTTGCTGCATGCTCTCTTCAGGGGACTGACTACTGCCTTGGCTAGTAGAGTTGTCTCCAGGAGTAGGCCTAATCTACACGTAACATCATGTCAGATAAGATCTATTCATTGTTGTCCAAAATGTATTTTGAAACCTCTAGACTAGTACTGTAAAACTCAAATGGGTCACTATATCAGGCCGGTATCGATTCACTGCATCATGGATTCCATACTCCTTTGGTGACTGTTGTTGCATTGATCTGATGACATCTATCCTGTTCTGATTTCTGATTGGTTATTGATGAGCAATAGAAAGCATATGTAAAAATGGGGATCAGTTATAGGATGATTTAGTATGGGGAGCCGTGGACAAAAGTCATCGTCCCATTGGACATGTCAGGGTTCCTTAGATGTGGCTCTGGCTTCAATTACACACAGCGATTTGATATTCCCTGAATAAAGGCAGGCCAGAGATCCATGCCAGGAAAGATTCCTGATCGTCTGCTTTAGTGGATGTCTTGGAAAGCTATGAAGAGGTTATGGGTAATTTCAGACCAATAAACGCTTTTAGGCTGCTATGAATTTGGAATATGCTCATGAAAGCTACTAAGACATTTCTTAGAATTGTGTGTGAAAGCAAAACCAATATAACTGGAGAGACATGCACATGCGATAGGCTGGGTTTGAACCCGGGTCGTCTGCACACCAAAATACTGGGTTTTTAGCCCAAGCGCCATTGTGGTTCACTGAACCAACTCTCTTACACTTCACCTTAGCTTTAAAATGTTCTGCACACTACAAGACTGTTAGCCTGCTAAACTAAAACCTTGGTCTATAGGCATTATCTCTGGGAGCTAATGCAAGTCAGGTCTCAAACAAAATTGGTTCACCGGACCACCTTGTCTACAGTAGCACAGACTTCCTCGATATCTCTATGAAGTTAGCTGGAAGGAGAGAGAGTTATGAAAAAATCCCTCCTAAGGCTAAAGATATCCTCTGGAATTCCTCTGCCTATTTGAGGCTTTGCAAAATGTGATGTTGCTCTCTAATATCAAGTAATTTTTTTGATGAGTTTGAGGACATTTCACGATAATTTACTGAACTCAATAAAACTAAATGTACACAAAGAATACTTGCCCAGAAAACCATGGTGTTCATTTATCAGTGGTGCGACCACAATCATTTCAACACTCAATTACATGAACTAACCCTGAAAATGACAGCAAGTGTTATTAATGTTGATGTGTGAAATCCTGTGTAATCTTTCTGTATATGCAAAATCAATAATTCTGCCTTTATTAGAAATTGTTTAATCTATTCAGTACTGATAATAAAACCTTGTTCTATGCCTTATGTGTAACCACATTGTTATCATCACCGCAATGTAGCTTTATGTTTTCCATAATGACTTAACTAGTAACTAGCTCATGGGTTGGAGTGCCACATGTTTCTAGAATGATCCATTACTGCTGTACTTGTCGTTACATAGCCTACTACTTAACTTTCTGACGTTGTCCTGTTGAGTGGCTTGTTATCTACAGTATGCCTATATTCTGACTATGTTTTCTCTTATAGCAAAAACTGATCTGGAGGCACAAGAAACACAACTAGAGAACACTCATAAGATGTAAGAATAAACCTGATATGATTTTATCAGCTCACCGTATGATAACATTGGCTCAAAGGATAATGTTGTGTCAGAACAATTTTCAATACGGTGAGCTGAGTTCACTCACTTCTATTCTCTACTACTGCATGCCAGTACGTACCGGTCCTGTGTCGATGTTTAGATCCCGAGGCTACATGGAACCTCTACCTCTAGATGGCCTTGACTGCGGGTCCTATGATAGACTGAAGGCCTCCAGTGTCTGTGTTGTTTATCTAAGCAAAGCCAGAGTAGACAGCGTTGGCTCCAGGCTTCTGTTAACACTAGGCAGGAATGTGTTCCCTCCAAACTCCAAACAAAGGGTCCCCAACCTGTCCAGAGTATTGATCAAGCACAACACCAGGGCATTTGTCACTTTCACGTGTGCTCTCTCTTCCTCTATTCACCTTTCTCTCCTTTCTCTCTCTCTCTCTCCCTTTCTTTATGTGTTTGTCCCTCTTGAGACTTGAGCACAGCAAGATTAATTTCCTTTTAAGGGTTTATAACCTGTACGCCTAGAATTGTATCTGTGGAGGGAAAATATTTATGTTATCAATTTAGGAAAGAATGCCGTTGTGGCAGCTAATACATTCTAATATTTTTTATTACGAAATGGCCAGTCGCCTCCATTTAGTATACTTCCATATCAAGTTTAATGCATGAAATGGTCTTAAGATTAACTTTCACATTTCGCATATTTATTATAAGCATACAGGTTTCACAATGACTTCGTCTTTCTGTAATCTATTGCTGTGATTTTGGTATTTTAGGTTTGATTTCATGTTTTTGTTCTATCTATCCTTAGTTTCTTGGAGCTGAGCGTGTTCTTTTCAGCCAAGGCTAAGGCAGGTGAGAAGGAAGTGTCTCCCAACACGCTGTTCTCAGTGTGGCATGAGTTCTCCACTGATGTCAAAGACCTTTGGAAGAAGGAAAACAAACTGATGTTACAGGAACGTTAAGGACTGGTGTAAAATATGTTTTGCAGTCCTTTCATGTGTGTTGAGTCTATCCTATTCAATGAAAGCCACTCTTTCTTTGGGGATTGTTGTACTATGTATGTTCTGACCTTCTACAGACCTACCACAGAATGACTGTACATGTCAAAATGACATGTCTACTGCACCACTATATCCCCCTGCGCATGAACACAATGAACATACTGTTTCACATTCACCTTCAAGCACATTACCTTGACAAGCCAATTGAAGTCATCTGTCAGCTTAATGTGTAGAATAAAGCACCTTGACTGAGGTCAAATGTAGTACACGTTGAGCTCTTCAACTCCCTTTGAAACAATACAGAAGGGTGTGTGTTGTAACAACCACGGATGCTGTAGCAACCGAACACCATTAATCCCAGTATGCAGTATATGTTTTATGCAATCATTTCGTAGCAGGGAGAATCATAAGACAAACTAACATTTTGCTTCCTATAGAAGTTAAAGATGGAATCTAGGGGAAACAGCGCCACTGTCCGTCACACCGCCATTGTTATGGTTTTATTTTGTTGACAAAGTGGAGGTGTACTGCAACAAAAACATGCGCTGCTGTTCTGTCACGTGTGCAATGATGTCAGAGGGAAGAAAACAGTGTTTGTTGTTTGCAGTAACTTATTTGTTGTAATATCGTAAACGGATATGTCAGTTTCACAATTAAGGATTCCAGCTTCATATTGCTGAAAAGTTAAACCCACCCTGTTAGGTCAATATCAAGCAGAAAGTCAGGAGTTGTCATAGATGAGTGTTGAATCTTCAGTGTTGGAATGATCCCCAAACATGAGTTTCCAATAGCAGGCATCACATGTTCACTATTAGATCCTATCAGAGTCATTCAAATTCATAGATAAGATGAGAGAGAGAAGGGTTGAAATGACCCAGATCGGTTTCTTAACCCCACTAATAAAAAGAACACATGAGTGATTCTGTTAGCTTCCAGTGGTTTGATGGGTTTAGAGATAGCATTTGAAATGCAAATTGTTTTGTTCTGCTGGATGTAGATTAGATAGTGATATGTATTTGCTAATTTGCTGGATAAGTAATAAAAACACATGTGTAATCATTAATTATTCGGCCTACAGTGTAACACCATCTATAAAATTGAGAGCTTTAAAATGATCCCTCCCGACTTACTACGAAGGCATACCAAATTTGGACAAACACGCACACACATTTGAATTTACTGGTCTAGAATTGGGATGGGCAACTGGCGGCCCAAGGCCCCCCTTTTATAGGCTCGTGGATACATTTCTGAAGACAAAAAAAAGTATATTGAGAGTGTAATTTCAAAATTTGTTTGTGCATCAGATGTTTTTCTGTTGTTGTTAGTCACTAACAGTCACTTAATTAGCACGCCAGCAAATATTGTTTAGATTGGTATGTTAGTCTAGCAGCCACCTATCTAAACTTGTAGAAATCATGGTCAATTTACAGACTGGGGGGCCCCCATTGATTTCATTAGTCACTCTCAGTCAGATATCATATTTAAAACAGTTCTCTCTGCCCCATGGCAAAATGGGTAGAATTGCAGGAAGTGAGTTATAAAATTGCTAAATTTTATAACCGCCCCATGGCAAAACGTGTAAAATGGATGGGGGCGGACAAACTAAATTTCGCTTAGGGCCCCGAAAAGGCTAGGGCCGGCTGTATGTGTGGGTAAGGATGTGGGTACGCAGAACTGCGAGCAACTGCGGCCTCCCATGATGAGTTTAGATTTTTTTTTATAGCCCCCACCCCCATCAAAGTTGCCCATCACTGGTCTAGAATGTATATTTTACCTCGTGCAGTGTGGAAAGTTGTGCCACTGAATGGTTTAGAGCTTGCACTATCATTACAGTAGATCAGAAAGCAGTTTCTTAAAACAGTGAAACTGGTCACCCAAATCTTTCTTGTGTGTAAACAGCACAGACCCAAATCTTGCCTGGAGAACCTCATTGCTGAATTGCCTGACCTTTTACTACTGCAAACATACCCTATCTCCATTTCTAGGAGAAGATACATTTTAAATGGCTGAAACTATTGATGTCTTTTCAGACTGAAAATGGCAGAGGTCTTCAATCAAGCCAGAGAGAAGGCCTCGTACAGCATCAAACCCAAACATTCTTCTGGAATAGTGAGTTCTCTTTTTGTCTCCTTTGCTTTTGTCCTAACCCCTTTCCGTCTTTCTTTTGTCTTCTTATTCCTCGTATATTTCTCCCGTTCTCACTCGTTTTGAAAATCTCCGTATAAATTTCCACCCACCCGTCACCACTTTGAGTGCATAGGATTCTCACATACGTTATTTTTGTTTGAAAATGCACGGATGAATTCATTTACGTGCACCATTGTAATGTCTGTAACTCACTTTCATCTGTTTTGTGTTCCACAGAAAGCCAAACTGGGTCAGAAGATCTGAGCCAATGGACTGGCCTTATCCAGGATCAGTTTGCACAAGTGAGATCAACACAACCTGAAATAGCTTTTTAGCTATTGTATTGTGTTTAAAAATATATTTATTATGTTATTTTTTAATTGCTTCTTTCAGTCACCCAACTGGGTATATGTATGCCTGACAGGTTGTCACCTTGTTGGAAAGTGTGATATTAACACAGTACCATACTTTGTCGTAATCTGTCAATGATACATTTCCCCCAGTTCCAAACAGCGCATTCTGCTGTCCAAAGTAAGTATGTAGATTTAATTAAACAGCTAATCATTTTTGGACAGGTGCCATTGTAAAGAGAAATACATTGTTTTACAATGAGACATGTGTTGTGGTATCAGCCTATCCCCTGTAGCTATAGATAAGACACCAGTTAAGACAATCATGTTTTACAGAGAAAATAAGCTATTTTTATCAGTGTCTGCACTGCCTTCAAGTATAAAGAGGAGCACAAAAGTGGGCTTGAATATACAGTATTTGCCTACCAGACAGCAAGTGCCTAGTTAAAGACAAATGAGCCAATGAAATTCAACTAAATTACTCTGACAATACAACCTGTATGGAAACCAGTCCTGCTTAGTGAAAACCTGCATTGTGACAATCATCAGTTTATCATACACCATAGTTCAAGAATGATACGTGATGTACAGTTGTGGTTTATGCAATAAATCATGAAATGAACCGTGACTTGAGCTTAGCTGCTAAGGTATTTAGTATGTCATCAGGACTTCTCATCAGCCTCTATTTTTTTATTAGCTACAGCGCCTCACTTTTTCTACATTTTGTTGTGTTACAGAATGGGATTCAAATGGATTTAACTGCCATGTTTTTGTCAATGACCTACACAAAATACTCTGTAATGTCAAAGTGGCTTTTTGTTTTGAACATTTGTAAAAGCTGAATGAAAAATAAAACACTAATATCTTTCTTAGATAAGTATTCACCCCCCTGAGTCAATACACCTTTGGGAGTGATTACAGCTGTGTGTCTTTTTGGGTATGTTTCTAAGAGTTTTCCACACCTGGATTGTACAACATTTGCCCATTATAATTTGTTTAATTCTTCAAGCTATGTCAAATTGGTTGTTGATTATTGCTAGACAACCATGTTCAGATCTTGACATAGATTATCAAGCAGATTTAAGTCAATACTGAAACTCGGGCACTCAGGAAGATTCACTGACTTCTTGGTAAGCAACTCCAGTGTAGATTTGGCCTTGTGTTTTAGGTTATTGTCCTGCTGAAAGGTGAATTCATCTCCCAGTGTCTGGTGGAAAGCAGACTGAACCAGGTTTTCCTTTTTTGCATGTGCTTTGCAACATTCCGTTTCTTTTTTATCCTAAAAAAACTCCCCAGTCCTTAACGATTACAAGCACACCCATAACATGATGCAGCCACCACTATGATTGAAAATATGGAGAGTGGTACTTAGTAATGTGTTATGTTAGGGACAAATCCAATAAAACACTTTGTATTCAGGACAAAATGTGAATTGCTTTGCCACATGTTTTGCAGTATTACTTTAGTGCCATGTTGTACCATATTTTAGAATATTTTTATTCTGTACAGGCCTTCTTTTCACTCTGTCAATTAGGTTAGTATTATGTAGTAACTACAATGTTGTTGATCCATCCTCAGTGTTCTCCTATCACAGCCATTAAACTGTAACTGTTTTAAAGTCACCATTGGCCTCATGGTGAAATCCCTGAGCGTTTTTCTTCCTCTCTGGCAACTGAGTTAGGAAGGACGCCTGTATCTTTGTAGTGACTGGGTGTTTCGGTACACCATCCAAAGTGTCATTAGTAACTTCACCATGCTCAAAGGGATATTGGGGTTGATTACTTACTGACTCAATACATTTCAGCTTTTCATTTTTTATTATTTTGTAAAAACATAATTCCACTTTGACATTATGCAGCATTGTGTGTAGGCCAGTGAAAAAAATCTCAGTTTAATACATTTTAAATTAAGGCTGTAACACAACAAAATGTGGAAAAAGTCAGGTGGTGTAAAGGCTTTCTGAAGGCACTGTACATATTTAAATAATATTATATAGTGAGTAATACTGATGTAAAATAATTGAGCAATTTTTGTATCTATGTTACATGTCTAATGATATGCAATCTGTATGTGACATATCCTGTTTGATTTGTATGTTTGAATTGCTCTCCTGATCTATGTTCTGTTGGAGCCTTGTAGAGCTGTTGGTGACTGTGTCCCCATGTCCAATAACTCCTTGGTTCCTGATAAAATACTATTAATTTAATATAAATCAGTTCGAAAGTCTTTATCTGAATACAACATAGCTCAAGCAGTAGGAAGCTCTCTCATCCATTTATATGCAGATGATACAGTCTTATACTCAGCTGGCCCCTCCACGGATTTTGTGTTAAACGCTCTACAACAAAGCTTTCTCAGTGTCCAGCAAGCTTTCTCTGCCCTTAATCTTGTTCTGAACACCTCCAAAACAAAGGTCATGTGGTTTGGTAAGAAGAATGCCCCTCTTCCCACCGGTGTGATTACTACCTGTGAAGGTTTACAGCTTGAGGTAGTCACCTCATACAAGTACTTGGGAGTATGGCTAGACGGTACACTGTCCTTCTCTCAGCACATATCAAAGCTGCAGGCTAAGGTTACATCTAGACTTGGTTTCCTCTATCGTAATCGCTCCTCTTTCACCATAGCTGCCAATCTAACCCTGAATCAGATGACCATCCTACCCATGCTAGATTACGGAGACATCATTTATAGATCGGCAGGTAAGGGTGCTCTCGAGCAGCTAGATGTTCTTTACCAGTCGGCCATCAGATTTGCCACGCTACTTATAGGACACATCACTGCACTCTATTCTCCTCTGTAAACTGGTCGTCTCTGTATACCTGTCACAAGACACACTGGTTGATGCTTATTTGTAAAACCCTCTTAGGCCTCACTCCGCCCTATCTGAGATACCTACTGCAGCCCTCATCCTCCACATACAACACCCGTTCTGCCAGTCACATTCTTTCTTTAGTCCCCCAAAGCACACACATCCCTGGGTTGCTCGTCTTTTATATTCGCTGCAGCTAGCGACTGGAACGAGCTGTAAAAAACACTCAAACTGGACAGTTTTATCTCCATCTCTTCATTCAAAGACTCAATCATGGACACTCTTACTGCTTCACGTGATGTATTGCTGTCTCTACCTTCTTGTCCTTTGTGCTGTTGTCTGTGCCCAATAATGTTTGTACCATGTTTTGTCCTTCTACCATGTTGTGCTGCTGCCATGTTGTGTTGCTACCATGTTGTTGTCATCTTGTGTTTTCATATGTTGCTGCCATGCTATGTTGTTGTCTTAGGTCTCTCTTCATGTCGTGTTGTGGTGTCTCTGGTCGTGATGTGTGTTTTGTCCTATATTTTTATTTAATTTCTAATCCCAGCCCCCGCAAAAGGAGGCCTTTTGCCTTCTGGTAAATAAGAATTTGTTCTTAACTGACTTGCCTAGTCAAAATGTAAAGTAAAATGTAAAGTTGTTGAGCCTATTCTTATCAACCATCGTTAGTCAACCACATTCTTCAATGCCACAACATTGTTTGCATTCAGACCACACAGATGTTTCACATGAAATAGATTGTGTATATATTTATAGTGTCTTATCTTTTGACATATACTTATACAGTACCACAGTTATACAAAATATAATAATATAATTTCTTTACTGGTTAGCTTGATGTTTGTCTGAATTATTTCACAGGCGGCTCTTGAATCCAAAGGCAGATACTTAGACAGGCTAGGGGGCTTTCTCTCAGTCCGTAGCCTTATTGGCTGGAGAGTTCCCCCAGGTAAACCCAGTAAAACATGACACAGCCAGCTTAAGAGCTCCACTTTCAGTCTAGAACTTGGTGCTTTGTTTGTGGTTTTATATGTATGTTCCTTCTAGAGCCAACAGCCAGATGAGAGGGGCCATCAGTCCATGGCCCTAGGTAAGGTAAAAAAAAATATATATATTTGATTTGATCACAACCTGTATGAGCTTATAGAGAGTCGAAGGACCCAGTTGTTCCAACTGAAACATGTCTGTGCTTCAGTTGGTGTTGTGCTATGCATCCATCCATTTATGTCTGCACATTGTAGTTTTCACCATAGCTGTCCATATAGTCAAAGGTCTTATAGCTGGGCCACTCTGTACTATCAGTACCTGTCAGGTTCATTTTGTGTGCCCAATCAAAGTGATTATGCAGAATAATCCAATATAAGGGCGAAGTACTAGCATGTCCCCTGTCATATCTACGCTATTCATGTTCATGTTATTGTTCACTTTCACTGTCACATTAGTATCCATGGTGACTGTCATGGTATGGTTCCAAAGAACTCCTCACAGTTTCCCGTTACCAGTCACGTCCACCGACATACAGCGACACTGTTTGACACGCTGTACCTTGCGATGGCGAAAGGTAGGTTGCAGGCCCGGACAGTCCAGCTGAACAGTGAGCTGGGTAAAACGGTGTGGCCTGCAGAAGGAACAGGACTGGAAGGGCTCCTGGACCTTGTTGTGGTTTTTCCGGCTAGACCCTGGGCCTCGATTTGAGCTGGGGCCCATGAGGTGGGGGATGTAGAAGGAGTTACACTGGCCGTAGCAGAAGCGGTTGACCACCGTACGACTTCGGCAGCCCTCCTCGCTCACCGTCTGGCGGAGGGGTTGCGTCTTGCACCAGTCACGCCGGAGGTACCGGCGCTCGGTGACCACCAGGGCCTCCCGACTTGACGAAAGGACTTCGGGTTTCCGTGGCAACAGGCGCTGACGATCTGACAGGTTGCCTTTGGTCTTGAAAGGTGAGGGGATGGAGCCTTGGGGGCGGGGCTTCCTTGTATCTGTGGCTACGCAGAGTACCCCAGCCAGTAGGACTGGAAGAGTGATTCTCCAAAACATTCTGGGAAAGAGAAGACAGAAAGATTAGTAACAATGCTTCTAAACCAAGATTGAGCCTTGTACCTTTACAGTATAAGCAGTGAATGTACCGTGAGTAGTATCTATTGGTTTAAGAATGTAGCGAGGTTAGGTCTACTAGGTATCTATCAATCCTTAAGCTATTCCAGTGTAATAGCACTCCGTCAGTGTGTGTATGTTTTGGTGTTTAGCCGATGTATGTGTGTGAACGTGCCCTTTTCAGTCTAGCCTTTCAGGCATCATTGAGGATATCAATCTATCATCTGCAACTCCATTTGTCAATGTCTCTTTGTCATTACTTCTATGTGCTTTCTTCTCAGCTATAGAACTTTATCCAAAAATAAACACTGGATAAAATAATTAGGCGTTATTAATAAAATAATTAGGCGATGCTTACTCTAGTTATAAACTATGCCGCAGATATGTAAACATGCATTAGCAGGCCAATCTTAATGCTATTAGGGGAGTGAAACATTACCCTGTGGGTCCAGATCCCCACTCTGTGACCAAGCCCTATAGAGCACAATGAACTGAGAATGACCTAGCAAGTCTCTGTCTCTCTCCACACTGCCGATTGACAGATGTGAGACTGAGATGAAACCCTCCGTAAACACACACACACACACAGACATACACATACATATACACACACACAAAAACATACATACACAACCACACACACAATTCACAATGTCATCTGAAAAGTTCTTTAGAATTTGACTTTCTGATTTGTGTTGAGAAAAGTATGCTTTAAGTTGAATATCTTTGTTGGGACTCAGAGGATTACTGGTATGCACGTATCTGTACATAACTGTCAGTGTTAATGCCAGTACAATTTGTCAATCACTCAAGAATCTTTGCAACAGATGTTGTTCTTGAATTGCATATATAGTATAAAGTAACAATTCTGAATGTGGACCAAAACGCCCTAAGGTCATTGGCCGTTCCTATTCCCTATAAGACTTTTACATCCCTTCTCCATTTCCTGGACTTGCACACATTTTGACGTTGGACAATGACTTTATCATAATCCACTTTGGGTTTCTGTCTCTGTTTAGTTTCTGCTCTTGACCCTGGGTCGTGGCGCTCTACTCTGTAAAGCTCTCTCAGTCTCAATGAAACTGTTCTAATGTTCACAGTAATCTATTGAGCAGCTGGGTCTACTGGGTCTTTGACCAGAGAGTAATTAAGTATGGAACAGTATACCCAGGAGCCATGAGGCTGGTGGAGGGCTAGGTACAGTATACACAGGAACCATGAGGCTGGTGGAGGGCTAGGTACAGTATACACAGGAACCATGAGGCTGGTGGAGGGCTAGGTACTGTATACACAGGAACCATGAGGCTGGTGGAGGGCTAGGTAACTGTATACACAGGAACCATGAGGCTGGTGGAGGTCTAGGTACTGTATACACAGGAACCATGAGGCTGGTGGAGGGCTAGGTACTGTATACACAGGAACCAGGAGGCTGGTGGAGGGCAGGTACAGTATACCCAGGAACCATGAGGCTGGTGAGGGCTAGGTACTGTATACACAGGAACCATGGGCTGGTGGAGGGCTAGGTACAGTATACCCAGGAACCATGAGGCTGGTGGAGGGCTAGGTACAGTATACCCAGGAACCATGAGGCTGGTGGAGGGCTAGGTACAGTATACCCAGGAGCCATGAGGCTGGTGGAGGGCTAGGTACAGTATACCCAGGAACCAGGATGGTAGTGGCAGGTTTAGAGAAGACTGAATGAAAGGTGTATTGTGGATAACGGTGGTCATGAGAAGGACAAGGGAAGTCGAACCTCACCTCTTCAGTGTCATCCAGAGAAGAATGCTTTTTTTAACGTAATTTATGCGTTGATGTCAGTAAGATATTTATGTTACGCACGACTGAGTCTGGCTCAACTCTAGCATGAAGACAAACCTCCTACATACACATACACACTCGACCACACAGTGTCAAACCTAATCATGATTTTTCCTTCTGTCCCCACTGCATCTCGTTGTCTTAACCCCGATCCATAATTCTGTAATTTATTCACCAGTTAAACAAATGCAATTTGCCCTAAAAATGTTGAGTGAATACTGATCATAATGTATGAACTCAGTCCTGGAAGGTGTTGTCTCTCTATATCCCCTTCATTAGTTAAGACTATCCCAGGTCTAGTGAGTTACAAGGCCCTGGGGGTTGGAGGGGTATCCTGACTGTGTACACAGCAGATGACATATGTTATACAGTCACGGCTTCAGTCCCTCTCCCACTTCCAAACTTTGCCTATGTATGATACAGCCGACCCTGCCAGCTATCGTCATCATTCTCCCAGCTAGACAAATTGTGGTTTGGAAGTTGGGGTGGAAGTAGGGGGGTTAATGATAGTGTACAGAGAGACTGTTGGAAAACAAAACAAACTCTTTAGCCCTGACTTTAGTACTTGAGGCCTCCCTCATCCACCCCCCTGACTCTCTCTCTCTCTCTCTCTCTCTCTTACTAATCATCATGGAGACTGAGCCGGAGGGAGACTATTGCTTTTGTTTTTATCAGTGAGACAGAGCTAAACTGGACCACGCTATTATTGCACAATTACAAATACTAGGGTCTATATGCTTGAATGAACAGTCTCAGTCCTCGGGTCTACAAATACTGGACTTCAAAAACAAAACTGGGATAGCCATCTCCCAGAGTAAGAATTGCTAATGGCAACTTGAGCTTTACTGACTCCAGTGGGCAGCAACACTTGGATGGACATTCCGTCTGCACCACAGTACCTAGTTCCTTTATTGGAGCAGATCAACCATGTCAGGTCAAGGGTCCTTCAATAATCCAATCCGCGAATTATTCCGTCAATAAGTTAAAAGCAGTAACTTACACATGGGCCCTGAAATAAAGTGCTACCAATGACAAGAACCGGCCTAAAAAGACAGGCCAAAACAAAGCCTGAGCCAGACTATAATTATAGCTAGGTGCGCCAGGAAGTTTCATAGACAGATAACTCACGTCAATTATTGTATTCAATTCAACAGGCCAAAGCTCACACACAGAAAACAAAACTCTGTGTTTTTACATGAAAGCAATTACATTAGGGGCAAGCATGTCATTATCTTAATTTGTGGCTTGTATTTCCCAAAACTGGCCTCTTCCGGCTCATTAAAAGTGAAAACTTCCATTTTGAAGAACTTTGGGTGAATGTGTCGAATGCCAACATGCCATGAGGGGCCCTGAGCTGTTTGGACAGCCATTTGTCACCACAATCCATCTTCATAATTTCTACCAGCTGAGAGATGCTATACTGGTCTATTACAGTTAGGAGAAGCAGTTTGGACTCCATAACCCTCAGTATTGGTGGAGATATTTACCCTGCTCTGTACAGTACACACATACACACACACACACACACACACAGAATGAGAACAACATATCGTAGCAAACAGCAGGGCAGAGAAGTGAACCTGGGTCACTGGCATGAAATACAAACAACCAGAGGCATTGCACCAATAGGGTTTAACCCACATTGTGGGAATTGTAATGTGGCTCATATAGCGAGGATCGCTACAATATCATGGAAAGGGTGTTCCCCACCTAGAGGGAGTTAATCACGGCATAACATAACCAACCCTAAATTGGAGCTGAACACACAACGACAGGCCTGTACAGTCCCTACCAGTGTCTGTTTGGATAACTTAAATCTGTCAAGTGAGCACAGGAGGTTGATGGCACCTTAATTGGGGAGGATGGGCTCGTGGTAATGGCTGGAGCGGAATAGGTGGAATGGTATCAAATACATCTCAAACATGTTTTGATGCCATTCCATTTGCTCCGTTCCAGACATTATTATGAGCCATCCTCCCCTAAGCAGCCTCCACTGCAAGTGAAAAAAAACAGTGTAAAAAAATATACTGATTACTAGTCTAGAGAAGGTGGTATTTAAATAAATTAAACTTGGGAGATTCAGTGAGAATCAATTGCTCTACTCCAACAAGGCAAGGCATTGTTTAAATATTACAAACAGAGAGTGTTTGGAAATGTATATTTAATATGCATTTTAAATCTGGTTGTTTGGATCCTGGATACTGATTGGACAAGCAGCATTCCCCAACCGTGCTGTATTGGAAGTCACAGTCACACTACGGCTGCTAACAGTTCCATCTGAAAATGATCGCTGCGCCTCCATAAGAATATCATGTTCACGTTGCCATCCAAATCATTTCTTGTATTTATCACTACTCGCACATTATTTCACCTTGCCTCCAGCCTAGCATTTAGTTTGGTAGAGCGGGGTTAATATAAGACTTGCCTGTCTGTCCAACCTCGGAAACAATGTTTCTCTTTAGAATTTCTATCACTGTAGCTACAATACATAGGGTAAACAGTGCCCAGACTAGACGWGACAACTTCTTATCAACCAGGTGAAATATCACATCAATGTCATTATCATGGACATATCCAAGTAAATGACAAAAGAAAAAAAGCTCAAACAAACAAAATATACAGCTAACGTCAGTGTACTGTCAGTGTACTGTCACTCCAGGTTCAATGTTTGACGTGACTGAGTTAGGTGAATTTGGCTTGCTAGCTAAAACATGACAATAACATTATCCAGCCTGCACAGCAAACATTCTGTTTAGAGCTGATGACCAGTCCTTTTGCATAGCAACTATGCAAAAATAATTTGTAGCAACATGACCAAAATAACTAACAACCAGATTTTCGTCTGGACTATATCTTCTCGTGGAAGAATGACATTATATGAATTTACTTATCAAAATGACGTTTTAATGAAAATATGTAATTCATTGTTATTTGTATATGTTTGTAACAGTTTTATAAAAGCAATAAGGCACGAGAGGCAGTGCTGCATCATGAATATCGCGCCGGGCCGAACAACGCCATTTACCTGTGACTGTATTCATGATACAGCACTGCCTCTTGTGCCTTYTTGCTTAATTAATAAAGCTTGTTGGATTAAATTGGATATAATAAGAGTGTGGGAAGGGTTTATATCAGGACAAAGATGTTTGTCCTGCCTAAAAATCCTCTTTGGAATTGACATTTCAGCAGACACTCTTATCCAGAACAACTTACAGTAGTGAGTGGATACATTTTCACCCTGGTCCCCCATGGGAATCAAACCCACAACCCTGTCATTGCAAGCACCATGCTCTACCAACTGAGCCACATGGGAATCAAAGTCTTTGACGCAAGGTGGAGCAGTAACCAGAGCGGTGAGTCAGATCAGAAGCCATGCTCGCTACTCACACAACATTCACTCATGTCACACACATAATTAATGTCTCTCACATATTCACACTCTCTCTAATAGACACATGCACAGTGATGGATTTACACTTTGACACAAAGTTACATTCTCACCTTAATGCTACCACACCTCTCACACCTACCCACATCAAATCATTGCTTACTAATAGTCTTTAATTCATTTGCCAAATCAGCAATCACCCACACACCCATTAACTCACTGACAGCTCTCACTTCCATTAACATTCAGGAAAATGCTTCCTTTGATTGAATCGCACCCTCTGTACTTGTCTCTCTCCAGCCTGAATAACTGACCAGCCACCAAGGACCACTGCATGTCCTGAAGGAGAAAGACAGTGACTGTACCTCTTGCCAGTGTCCTGGGACAGTGGGGTGATCCTGTCTCCGTTAGGGGTAGCTGTCCACCCTTACCAGTCCTGGAGAGTGAATCCTGGTGTTGGTTTCCATGGGAACAGCAGTGGTTGCTGAGGTGGATTGTCAGTTGAGTGTCCCAAGGTCTGTGGTCCTGTTTCTCTCCACTGAGTCTGTATTTTTGAGTTTATTAATAATCCATGTCTATCTCATATCCATCTCAAATATATATTATCTAATAATCCATGTAATTATCTCTTTCTCCTTTCTCTGTAATCTTTCTTTCCATGCCAATGGGTTTCTATGTCTGTGTATCCTAGTTCTGTGTCTGTAGGTCTGTSCGTCTCTGTATGTCTCCTGCTGGGTTTGGACTCTCACTTCTGCTTCCTCCTAGACATAGACGGGGCCTTTCTATTGGCTCTGATCACAACATGAATTAAACCAAGCCTCACCTCTCTCCCTTCCCTACCTCTTTTTCTCAATACTTATCCCCCCTCCTCTTTCCACAAACATACTCACTGCTGACTCTCCAGTCTTGAAATCCCCTGTCAGTCTTTTGCTCTCTCCCTCCCGGTTCCCTTCTTCCCTCTATTACTCCCTCTCTTAGTCTGATACCCCAAATCCCTCTTGCTCTCCCACCATCCCCCCATTCACGCAATTTCCTCCCTGGCTTATCCTTCGTCTCTAGCTCACTTTCATACTCATCTCTCTCTCTCTCTTTCCATCTATCCACCTTTCTTCTCACCTGAACATGAGGTGGGTTCAATGATTAGGGGTGTTCCAGTGCCACTGGAAAACCTTCAATACAGAGCTCTCTTTGGGTGTGTGAAATCACATAATTCATAAATCATTCTTACTCCTGCGTCGGCTCCATACTCCATATGTCGACACGACTCTTTGAAATCGCCATTCCCAATCCTTTGGTTTAGGCGTAAGACAATTATGTGTGTGGTTCTGATTTCTGACCACTGGAACTAAGARGAAAAACACTGTCTGTCATTCACCATCAAAGATCTGAAACGTCTACAAAGAAATACAAAAAAACGTCAGACTCGCCAAACAATAACTATTTCATCATACCAGGAGAGAATGGCACGACACTACAGCAGCAGCATTCGGGCCTCAGTCTCTGTCCATACTTTGACTAATGTCTTTAGTCATGGTTTCTCATTGCTTAAATATACTGAGTTGCCTAAAATATACCGAGTGGCCTAAAGGTTATGGTTCGTGAAACTCTGAATATGTTATTAGAATTAACCTTTACTTTTTGTACAGTATAGGAAATGTCTACATTTTTGACAAATAACATTTTTTGAATAAAATCAAGCAAAGCATGATTTGTTGTAAACATAAAACGTATTCCCTTAAGTTATAGTAAAATAATAGAAAACGAGCTACTGCTCAGTTAAATCTACCACCATCTAGCTGTAACAACTAAAACTGCAGATGACAGTCTGTCACCTCAGCAGACAGAGCAGAGAGAGATTAATAATGATCTATTACAATGACCCCAGATCAGTATGTCCATCTACTCTTTGCTGGCAAGTACAAAATGTATTGATTCATTACCAGGACAGTAAAAACAGATAAAGGGACAACTTTAATACATTTTTAAGTGTCTTTAAATATGGTATAAAAATAAATGCAGGAGAGAGTAACAAAGAATTACGTTTTACATAAGACAGAAACACCTTTTCTTACAGCTCAAATGTGACTTTACAAGTGTAATGAAAACTGTGCTAATTATTGTAGTGCAATAAAATCAATGCAAAATGAACATAATAATTTACATTTATGCATACCGCACAACACTTCCCTTAGCGTGACCAAAGTATCTGTGATTACAGATCGAGTACTGTATAGTGATGATATTTTGAATAGATTTTACTGTTAAGCTAACGTTTCCTTCATTTTTTATTTCTGACATTATTAGCTCAGCTGGAGAGGGACATACGTGTCCATCAGATATGGTGTAAGTAACTGGACACTGACTTTCTGTAAAGGCATTATCCAGCCCCAATATTTGTAAAAGTCTCCAAATGCCTCTCCTTTCCAATAGTAGACATAGATCAGGTAAAAGGAATAACAAGTCTTCTCCTTGGACATGCAACATCTGATGTACTGTCCAGCTCATCGTCTGAGTGGAAAGCAAACGGCGATGACGTAGAAATTATATGGTCCTCCTCTATATCCGAGAGTGGCTATGTTTTAGCATGATGGCACAAGACTGGTCAGCCTCTTTGATGTAAGGGATTTCCCCTGTCAGAAGAAGAAGAAAATAGGGATTGAGAAAGAGAATGAGAGAGGATAAGATACAGTAGAAAATGTAATCATAGATCCATCCTGACACCATCCTATAATCTTGCGTGTGGAAAAGTCATACTGTATGTCAGCAGAGGGTGTGAGAGTTCTACCAGTTTGGAATATGGAAGTGTGTGTGAGGTAATGTCTGGGTTATACTGACATCCTATGGGCATCAAGTGTACAACTTGATATTGCATCATACTGTGTTATGTGATGTCAGACATGCTGTAGGTTCCTGAATCTAAGTAAAGTTCATTCAATTAATACAGTTTACATCAAGAGCTATCAAGAGCTTTATTAATGCACTAATGTGAGGGAAAACACAAGATGACAGTAAGTGAGGTGAGCAACCACATGCAATTTACTGTAACACTCGGCACTGAGCTTTGGCATTATTACCTGGAAGCAAAAATCCTTCAAAACAAGTTCTTACTTTTCTGTGGGGACAAGGAGAGAACACAGAATGAGGGAGGACATTTTGGCAGGTTGGTTTCAGAGGCCAAAATGTGAGACATGCAGGAGAGGTCACATGCCTCTGTCCTGAAACAGCTCAGCTGACACATCTAACTCTCAGAAGAGTTAACTCATCAAATGCAGCATTCTGTAGCAAACTACATTAATAAAACGTGATTTCACAAGAATAGACGGGTTGGTTGTTCACCACAAAACCGACATTTGCGCAACTATGGGGCCAAACAGACGGGGTTGGTTTAGACTGTTGACAACATGTAAACTATGTTTAATCTCCAAATTAGCACTTGTTTGCACAATGAGAACTTTATGTCTCTCAAATACATCGTTACAGTTGTTGGTTAGTTAGCTTCTGAATTTTTGACAAATTAGCATAGACATGACATCAGTCAAAACACCTTAAAACAAGACATGGTATCAATAACAAGATACGAGCTGAAACGAGCTARCTATGATACCCCACATGGCAGCTTCTTGTAATTGTTGCTAGCTATCTGACGGTTCAGAATCATATCAATGCACGCCTTCCAGCCACAGCGATGAATATTTACATAGGCGTACAGAGGCCCATTATCGGAAACCATCACTCCTGTGTTCCAATTCTGATTAGCGCTAGTTTGTGCTGTTCTGTGAAGGGAGTAGTACACAGCGTTGTACGAGATCTTCAGTTTCCTGGCAATTTCTCGCATGATAAT
Organism: Salvelinus sp. IW2-2015; assembly: GCF_002910315.2. Taxonomy (NCBI): domain Eukaryota; kingdom Metazoa; phylum Chordata; class Actinopteri; order Salmoniformes; family Salmonidae; genus Salvelinus; species Salvelinus sp. IW2-2015. The sequence continues at coordinate 42,572,028 of NC_036858.1, forward strand.
GGGCCTCTGTACGCCTACGTAGATATTCCATTAAAAAATCTTCCGTTTCCAGCTACAATAGTCATTTACAACATTAACAATGTCTACATTGTATTTCTGATCAATTTGATGTTATTTTAATGGACAAGAAATGTGCTTTTCTTTCAAAAACAAGGACATTTCTAAGTGACCCTAAACTTTTGAACGGTAGTGTACTTGTGCTCCTATTGCATCTAGCTCTTGAAATGTAATGGTGAATGTCTAACTACCATTGTTGCAAAATTATTGTTTTCAATATTAAATGTCTTATCAATCAGTTAATCATGAAATATATAGGCACTTTTCTCAAATGAAACACAATAATTGTGTTCAAAGGAACAAATCTCTTAGGGCCGGATTCAATTAGATCCGCTTAAGCCGACATCCGCATAGCTGATGTTTCGATGGTGTTGGAGTTGGAACTGCTTTAGAGCTGTCAAATCCACAAGCAGCTCCCGCCATTATACACTGGAATGTGAGATATAATTTACACCTTGATTAGGCTGATAGAAATCCTCATTATTTAGTTTAATGATTTTCAATTTGAGCATCATTATTATAATTTTTATTTTGGGTGGGATTTTGTTTCTCCAATTATTCAACAGAACAATACAATACAGCAAGAGTAGGTACTACAACAAAAGGTAATTCAATCCTCTCCACCCCACAAAATAAAAAATAAATTAAAACAAATTACAAAATTGAATTAGAATAGTAATAATAATAATAATGACTAAATATGACAAATGACAAGAGAGACCAACATATTCACAAAGCAATACAAACAGTAAATTACAAAGAGACAATAGCTACATCGATCTACAAGCTCACATCCACCAACCCCATTGGAAGTGTTTCCATATAGTCCAGGAAGGGTTGTCATATTTTCAGGAAGTTGTTGAATTTATTTCTTAAAGCATAGGTAATCTTCTCCATAGGAATAKTCTTATTCATTTCAGAGAGACATCTTGWAATTGGGAGAGGGGAATCTGATTTCCATGTCAATGCAACATATTTTCTTGCAGTGACAGGGCGATTTCTGTACATTTGATGTTGAAGTTATTCCTCATCTTAGGCAGAACGTTCATCTTAATTCAGCTAATTCTCCCAAATAATGTAAGAGGCAGATCTATCCACCTATTCAATCCACCTATCCACCTAGACTTTGTAACCTGACATAGAGCTGTATGTACCCAAAAACTTTTGTAGTTTTGAGAGGGATCCGGTCGGGTCAGAGAGGAACAAAATAATGTTGTCTAAGAACAATGACATCTTGTGCGTTATCTGGCCTACCTGAAAGCCCTTTAGGCCAGGATCTGTTCTTATGGCCTCTGCAAGGGGTTCTATGGTTAGCACAAAAAGGAGTGGGGAAAGTGAACAGCCCTGTCTACTACCTTTAAAGAGTGGGAATGTGGCTGACATCATGCCATTAGTGGTGATCTTAGCTTGCGGTTTTTGGTATAAAGTCATAACCCAGTTGACAAACGAAGGACCAAAGTTAAATTTACCAAGGACCTTGAATASGTATGGCCACTCCAGCCTTTTCAGTGTCTAGAGATACTGTTATACTATGATCACTCCTCACACTGTGAATTACGTTGAATAATCTGCACAAATGATATGTGGAGGATCTTTTCTGTATAAAGCCTGTTTGATCGGTTGTAATCAGGTTTGGCAAATATTGTCCTAATCTGTTAGCCAACACCTTAGAAATCGATTTATAGTCAGCATTGAGGAACAAGATCGGCCTATAGGAAGAGCATTGTAGAAAATTGACAACATTTTTTTATGTATCTTTTATAAAAGCCGTGGAAGGGTCTGCGTCTCAGCAGATACATTTAGAACATCCATCAAGAGAGCAATAAGCAAATCCTTCAACTCCCTATAAAACGATTTCTGTTTTTGTAAAGGGCAGATCTAGTTCGTTTTGGTCTTCAATTGTAGACAGAAATGTGTATATCATTGCTGTTTCCGTTCCATCAGAAGTGTCTAACTTAGAATAGTATTGTTTAAATTAATCATGAATCTCTTCCAGGTTGTGAGACACTTGACTGTTATGTGTTCAATAGAGTTGATGGTTCTCGAATTCTCCTCAGCTTTTATCTGCAAGGCTAAGACTTTATGTGTTTTCTGCCCCAAAAATATCTTTACCACGTTCTAAGAATAGTCTTTTCAGTTTTGTATTCACCAATGAGTGGTCCGTTTCTTTACAGACATATTTTTGGTGTTCTTTCTGTAGTAATAGGATTTAATTCACCAATTAATTCAATTCAGCAGTGCATTTCTTTTTGAGACCTTTGGTATAGGAAACTATTTGACCCCTAAGACAGGCCTTCAATGTATCCCAGAATACAAAACTATTGGGAGTGGACAGGTAGTTTGTTTCACAGAAAAATATAATTTGGTCTCTGATAAATTGACAAAATTCTGCATGTTTCAAAAGAACTGGGTTTAGGCACCATCCGGCATCCAAACAGAAAGTGTGAGGGAAGAATTATCTGAGATAGTTCTGAATAAATACTCAGTTTCCCCAACTCTATGGGTTACCTGTGCTGAAAGGAGAAAATAATCAATCCGGGTTTGAGAGTTATGCGAACAAGAGTAGAATAGTAATCCCTATCTTGGGGACGGAGCTGTCTCCATGTGTCTTTCAAATGTAAGTCTTTCATAAATGATAGAGTGCATTTGGGTAACTTTAACTGAGGATCTATCCATAATCGGATCCAGACAAAAATGTAAGTTGCCTCCAACTAAGAGTGAAATTCCTCTACCTTGAGGAATCAGACCTTACCGTGAAATGCTTACTTACAAAACCTTAACCAACAGTTAAGAAAATATTTACCAAATAAACTAAAGTAAAAAATTAAATAAAACATTTATAAAAAGTAACACAATAACATAACAATAACGAGGCTATATACAGGGGGTACCGGTACCGAGTCAGTGTGCCGGGTTACAGGTTAGTTGAGGTAATCTGTACATGTAGGTAGGGGTGAAGTGACTATGCATAGATAAACAGCGAGTAGCAGCAGTGTACAGTACAAAACAAATGGAGGGAGGGGGGTTCAATGTAATAGTCCGGTGGCATTTGAGTCTTATGGCTTGGGGGTAGAAGCTGTTAAGGAGGCTTTTAGTCCTAGACTTGGTGCTCCGGTACCACTTGCCGTGTGGTAGCAGAGAAAACAGTCTATGACTTGGGTGACTGGAGTCTCTGACAATTTTATGGGCTTTTCTCTGACACCGCCTATTATATAGGTCCTAGATGGCAGGAAGCTTGGCCCCAGTGATGTACTGGGCCGTATGCACTACCCTCTGTAGCGCCTTACGGTCAGATGCCAAGCAGTTGCCATACCAGGCGGTGATGCAACCGGTCAGGATGCTCTCAATGGTGCAGCTGAAGAACTTTGAGGATCTGGGGACCCATGCCAAATCTTTTCAGTCTCCTGAGGGGGAAAAGGTTTTGTCGTGCCCTCTTCATGACTGTCTTGGTGTGTTTGGACCATGATAGTTTGTTGGTGATGTGGACACAAAGGAACTTGAAACTCTCGACCCGCTCCCCTACAGCCCCGTTGATGTTCAGCCCTAAAATGTCCTGTTGTCCACGATCAGCTCCTTTGTCTTGCTCACATTGAGGGAGAGGTTGTTGTTCTGGCACCACAACTGCCAGTTCTCTGACCTCCTCCCTATAGGCTGTCTCATCATTGTCGGTGATCAGGCCTACTACTGTTGAGTCATCAGCAAACTTAATGATAGTGTTGGAGTCGTGTTTGGCCACGCAGTCATGAGTGAACAGGGAGTACAGGAGTGGACTAAGTACACACCCCTCAGGGTCCCAGTGTTGAGGATCAGCGTGGCAGAGGTGTTGTTGCCTACCCTTACCACCTGGGGGCGGCCCGTCAGGAAGTCCGGTACCAGTTGCAGAGGAAGGTGTTAAGTCCCAGGGTCCTTAGCTTAGTGATGAGCTTCGTGGGCACTATGGTTTTGAACGCTGAGCTGTCGTCAATGAACAGCATTGTTAAATAGGTGTTCCTTTTGTCCAGGTGGGAAAGGGCAGTATGGAGTGCGATTGAGATTGCGTCATCTGTGGATCTGTTGGGGTGGTATACGAATTGGAGTGGGTCTAGGGTATCAGGGAGGATGCTGTTTATGTGAGCCATGACCAGCCTTTCAAAGCACTTCATGTCTACCAACGTGAGTGCTACGGGGCGGTAATCATTTAGACAGGTTACCTTCGCTTCCTTGGGCACAGGGACTACGGTGGTCTGCTACATAACGTCCCAGGGATCAATAATTGTTTTCATTGCACAGAAGGGTAAATTCTTATTAGTCTTTGTGTTTAATGAAGAGGCAAAGACCTGTCCTACCCATTGCCTCCAACTTTTTATGTTCTGCCCCTGCTGTGTTTCTTGTAGAAATGCAACATCAGTCTTTAGCTTTTTCAAGTACATAAGGACTTGTTTTCYTTTAACAGGTCTGTTCAGTCCATTAACGTTTAATGATGTATGATTTACTATCTTAACCATATTGTTCACTCAAAATAATAATGCAAATGTCAGGAGTAAGTGTAAAATATTCTATTGCCTATTTTCGGTGAGCCTGTAMTCAAACACATATTATAAAGTGAAGGTCTCTCACAAAACAACTCCCCTCCTCCCCACAGTGCTGTTCTTGAATACTCCCTGCACAAATCCCCTAAATGAAATTTCTAACATGAAGACAAACGTGAACGTGAACCTGGAGCTCGAGCCCAGTAAATTAACAAAAATGTAGAATTCTTCACCCATCCTTATATGATGCAAGTCAAAAACCAAACCAATAACGGGAGTACTGATCGCAACACACCTACTATGACAGAATGCAAAATACAAATGTAAGCCATCATGGCTTAGCCATATAAAATAGTCTCACAAATCATTTTGATGCCTCTGAGGACCATGACTGTCCCAAATAACAACTTAAAAACAATGTCACTCTGGTAAAAACAAATAGTTTGTTTCCATGGATATTGGGATCTTAGCTCATTGATCTGTCAGTAAACTATAGTATAATCCAGCAAAGCAGTCTGAACCGGTTATGCAAGTAATAAGGCAGGCTAGTGGGACACAGCCCAGCTAGAAGTGAAATTAACCCAGTCCGCTAACCAATCAACCATGTCCTGAGCCGGTCGCCTGCAGTCAACAGAGAAATGTTGCGACTTCTTTGGGCGTTTTGAAGAATCTTCTCTGTCCGCCATGGATGATTCTCATTGTTGTATGTTGAAGCAGTGCAAAGGGAATGTTCTTGGAGGTAAGTTATTTTTTCACCTGGTCAAATTCCTTCCTGTGTTTGACCATCATGGGACTCATGTCTGGAAATAATTTAATTGCCTCCTTGTTGTGCAGCATCACTCCTTTCTCCTTGAAGTGTTTGGCTGCGGGATCGTGGTTTCTGATTAGGTGATGGGCGAGTGACCTGTGTGCCCATTCGACAACCAGGGATCAGCGAATTGTTCTTTGCCCAGTAGGGTGGGAATAATGGCAGCGGAGAAATCAATGGGGTCTGTCCCCTCACAGCCCTCAAGGAGGCCGATAATTCTAATGTTGCTTCGCCTACTGTAGTTTTCCAAATGGTCGACCTTAATCATCAGGTACTCGTTGTTTTTGCGCAGTTTCTGTAGTTCCGTCCCCATTCCGTCTAGCCTGTCCTCAGCATTGCTGATGCACTCTTCAGCTTCTTCCATTCGTGATCCTAGCGTGCTGATGGACGTTGCCAAACCTGAGATGGAGTTTTTGATTTCAGCCAACTGTGCTGAGATGGAGCAACTGAACTCAGTTGTTTACAAGTTATATTGTGTTGTAAGGGAGTCATTGCCTTCTTTGATCACTTTGAGGATGTGAGCTAGCCTAGCTTCTTCCTGAGATGTCATGATGCCATCTTGGGTTTCCGAGGAGGCCATGGTTATAGGTTCTTTCTCCATCGTTTCTTGGTCTGTTTCAGTGCTTCCCTTGCCTTTTTTTGTCTCGTAGGCATATCACCACTCTTGGCTACAGTGTGGTAATCAGTATGGGTGAAGTTATCAAGTTTTAGGATAAGTTTGTTAAAGATTTTTCGGGAGCTCTTGGTCACGCTTCTTCCTTGCTTCGCTGCATCACGTGACCCGAGCATCATTATTTCTAAATAGCTTACACTTTCTCACTCTGAACTTCTAACGTGAGTGGAACGTGTGGCTGGTGCCAATGATCAAGAGCATTTGCAAAACCATCAGATAAGCGGGTGTTGGCTATTGCCGGTTAACGCTTGACCTGATTGAATCTAGGCGAACTTGGCGACATAATTGCAACATAAAAGTACAAAGGGATGGAAAGGAGAGGTAAATATTGACAAGGTCCTGAAAAAGATGGTCATGAAACGTCAATATGTCAGTGTCCATGACAGGGCCCAGAGGTGAAGGAGGGAAGGAGGGAGCTTTATCTGAACAGGCCCGTTGGTCGACCAGAAAAAGCCATGTCCTCTTACCACATTTTGAGTGAATTTCTCAAATGAAGTTCTACGGTCCTGAATGCCTCCCTACTTAACCAAAAAAATATGAGAAAAGAAACAAAAATAAAGGGAAAGACAGAAAAGAAAGACAGAGCTGAAACTGAAAAGTGAAGGAAACAAACTAATCTGTGAGGAGAGTCCCTTTGAGAAATAATAGCGAATATAAGGAAATGCTGATGTATTTACGATGAGAATTATACAATGATACTTAACATAACACAAACCATAAGCCCAGCCTGGTCTCAGAGCAAAACGTATATTATTTTACAGAAATCCGTGCCACTCCATTTTAGTATGATATATTACGTTACGTTAGGTAAAATTGCATTGGCCTACCTTAATCTGTGATATTCAAATTGGTATGATCTGTTACTTTTGGGTTGACAGTAGATTACTTAAGGAAAAACAAAAGGAGGGTGGTTGGTCAGGGTGGATGGGTAGGCATATAATGCAAACAACTAGCAACCTAAAGGTTGTGTGTTCAAATCTCATCACGGAAAATTTTAGCAACTTTGCAACTACTTAGTACTTTTTTGTTATTTAAAACTACTTAGCATGTTAGCTAACCCTTCCACTAACCCTAACCCTTTAACTTAACTCTTAACCCGAACCTTAACCCCTAACCTAACGTAGCACATCATACTAAGGCAGTCAAATGTAATATAAAATACTAAAACAGTCGAAAGTAATATATCATACTAAACAGGTCAAGACATAGGATACTATACTTCCTACAATTCGTATTATATTGTATGACTGCTATTACATTGGTAGGCCAATGTTATGTAACCTAAAGTAAAGTAACATATCATACTACATGGAGTGGCACAGATTTTTACATATAATATGCTTGGCTCTGAGACCATGTAGATAAGCCATATTTTGCAAATCATGAAGGAACTATAATTTGAATTTCCCCATCATCACAACCAACCTTACAGGCTTATGAGGCATTTTCATGGCATGTGCAAATGCTGCTAGTAATTCCTTCACTGCTGGAGGCACCAATGTCATTATTCCAGGCCCCAGGCCTGGAAGAGCAGGGCAGACAGCCTGGCAGGTTAAGGCTTTGAAGACCTTACCTTCTTCTTGGCCTGTAACAGCTCCTGATAGGCACTGGAACGGATGAAGCGGCTATAGGAGTCACTCTTCATCAGCTTGAAGATGTGATCCTGTCAACCACAAGGAAATGGTTCAACCACAGGTCACGTAGTAAGAACCCTTGATACGATTCAACGTTCCAGAATACTTTCTGTTCTGATGAATGTACTGAACAGTATAGTAGCTTATTCAGCTGATACATAAGTCAGTAACTTGCCTATTTAAAGTTCACTGACATATTATTATAGCGTTACCTGTGCGTCTTCAAAGGCATAGCGTCCAGGGTCCTTGACATTCTGGGTGGTCTTGTCGTAGCTCTTAGAATCAACGTTGATGGCACTGGGAGCTCCAGAGGCCAGGAACTCCTGCCAGATCTCCTGAACCCGGGTCGGGACCTCCCGGATTGGCCTCTTCTTCACCTCCTGGACCGCTAGCCAGAACCTGCAAGACACAACACAGGGAGTGTGTAAAAAAAATATATATATAATTTATATACAGTAACAGTCAAAAGTTTGGACACTCATTCAAGGGTTTTTCTTTATTTTTACTATTTTCTACATTGTAGAATAATAGTGAAGACATCAACACTATGAAATAACACATATGAAATCATGTAGTATGACTTGATGACAGCTGTGCACACTCTTGGCATTCTCTCAACCAACATCATGAGGTAGTCACCTGGAATGCATTTCAATTAACAGGTATGTCTCGTTAAAAGTACATTTGTGTAATTTCTTTCCTTGTTAATGCGTTTGAGCCACTCAGTTGTTTAATGACAAGGTAGGAGTGGTATACAGAAGATAGCCCTATTTGGTAAAAGACTAAGTCCATATTATGGCAAGAACAGTTCAAATAAGCAAAGAGGAACGACAGCACATCATTACTTTCAGACATTGTCAGTCAATCTGGAAAATTTCAAGAACTTTGAAAGTTTCTTCAAGTGCAGTTGCAAAAACCATCAAGCATTATGATGAAACTGGCTCTCATGAGGACTGCCACAGGAAAGAACGGCCCAGAGGTACCTCTGCTGCAGAGGTTAAGTTAGAGTTACCAGCCTCAGAAATTGCTGCCCAAATAAATATTTCACAGAGTTCAAGTAACAGACATACAGTTGAAGTCGGAAATATACATACACTTAGGTTGGAGTCATTAAAACTCGTTCTTCAACCACTCCACACATTTCTTGTAAACAAACTATAGTTTTGACAAGTCGGTTAGGACATCTACTTTGTGCATGACACAAGTAATAATTCCAACAATTGATTACAGACAGATTATTTCACTTATAATTCACTGTATCACAATACCAGTGGGTCAGAAGTTTACATACACTATGTTGACTGTGCCTTTAAACAGCTTGGAAAATTCCAGAAAATAATGTCATGGCTTTAGAAGCTTCTGAAAGGCTAATTGACATAATTTCAGTCATTTTGAGGTTTACCTGTAGATGTAACATCTCAAGACATCAGTCAGGAAGTTAAAGCTTGGTCGCAAATGGGTCTTCCAAATGGACAATGACCCCAAGCAAACTTCCAAAGTTGTGGCAAAATGGCTTAAGGACAACAAAGTCAAGGTATTGGAGTGGCCATCACAAAGCCCAGACCTCAATCCTATAGAAAATTTGTGGGCAGAACTGAATAAGCGTGTGCGAGCAAGGAGGCCTACAAACCTGACTCAGTTACACCAGCTCTGTCAGGAGGAATGGGCCAAAATTCACACAACTTATTGTGGGAAGCTTGTGGAAGGCTACCCAAAACATTTGACCCAAGTAAAAAAATGTAAAGGCAATGCTACCAAATACTAATTGAGTGTATGTAAACTTCTGACCCACTGGGAATGTGATGAAAGAAATAAAAGCTGAAATCAATCAATCCATCTCTCTACTATCATTCTGACATTTCACATTCTTAAAACAAAGTGGTGATCCTAACTGACCTAAGACAGGGAATTTTACTAGGATTAAATGTCAGGAATTGTGAAAAACTGAGTTTAAATGTATTTGGCTAAGGTGTATGTAAACTTTCGACTTCAACTGTATATCAGACAAATATTTCCAGAGAAAATCTCTAATAATATACAGAAATTCCTTTAAGAATCCATGGTGAGAAAACGGCTTTTCCTAGACTAGACATGCACAAGCATGCACACATGTAATATGTTGGTAGTCCTATATTAGCCTCAAGAGTGATAGAGAAAGGCAAAATAGAGGAGTTAAAATGATAAACGCAAATAAACGCAACATGTTTAGCTGAAATAAAAGATCCCAGAAATGTTTCATACTGTATGTCCATTGCTTGTGTTTCTTGGCCCAAGCAAGTGTCGTGACGTTGTATTAGTTAATGTGACGACTGCTGATCATCAAATGATTGGCGGTTTATAATTGCGTGATTAAATTAATCAGGCAAATATGAACTCATTAACCTGGGGCACCATGTGAAAATTAGTTTTAGAATATCATTCAGAATATCGATTATACAATAGTTGCTAATTTATCAATTTCCTCTACAGTCTCAGAGGTTTGTAGTCCTCCTTGCTCGCACATGCTTTTTCAGTTCTGCCCACACATGTTCTATAGGATTGAGGTCAGGACTTTGTGATGGCCACTCCAATACCTTGATTTTGTTGTTCTTAAGCCAATTTGCCACAACTTTGGAAGTATGCTTGGGGTCATTGTCCATTTGGAAGACCCATTTGCGATCATGCTTTACCTTCCTGACTGATGTCTTGAGATGTTGCTTCAATATATCCACTTAATTTTCCTGCCTCATGATGCCATCTATTTTGTGAAGTGCACCAGTCCCTCCTGCAGCAAAGCACCCCACAACATGCTTCACGGTTGGGATGGTGTTCTTCGCCTTGCAAGCGTCCCCCTTTTTCCTCCAAACATAACGATGGTCATTATGGCCAAACAGTTCCATTTTTGTTTCATCAGACCAGAGGACATTTCCCCAAAAAGGATGATCTTTGTCCCCATGTGCAGTTGCAAACCGTAGTCTGGCTTTTTTTATGGGAGCAGTGGCTTCTTCTTTTCTGAGCGGCCTTTCAGGTTATGTTGATATAGGACTTGTTTTACTGTGGATATTTATACTTTTGTACCTGTTTCCTCCAGCATCTTGACAAGGTTCTTTGCTGTTGTTCTGGAATTGATATGCACTTTTCACACCAAAGTACGTTCATCTCTAGGAGACAGAACGCGTCTCCTTCCTGAGCGGTATGACGGCTGCGTGGTCCCATGGTGTTTATACTTGCGTACTATTGTTTGTACAGATGAACGTGGTACCTTCAGGCATTTGGAAAGTGCTCCCCAGAATGAACCAGACTTGTGAAGGTCTACAATTTTGTTTCTGAGGTCTTAGCTGATTTCTTTTGATTTTCCCATGATGTCAAGCAAAGAGGCACTGAGTTTGAAGTTAGGCCTTGAAATACATCCACAGTTACACCTCCAATTGACTCAAATGATGTCAATTAGCCTATCAGAAGCTTCTAAAGCCATGACATCATTTTCTGGAATTTTCCAAGCTGTTTAAAAGCACATTCAATTTAGCGCATGTAAACTTCTAACCTACTGGAATTGTGATACTGTGAATTATATGTGAAATAATCTGTCTGTAAACAATTGTTGGAAAAATTACTTGCGTCATGCACAAAGTAGATGTCCTAACSGACTTGCCAAAACTATAGTTTGTTTACAAGAAATGTGTGGAGTGGTTGAAAAACAAACTCCATCCTAAGTGTATGTAAACTTCCGACTTCAACTGTATTTTAATTCATTTTCAGTACTCAGTTATGTCCTTTGCTGGTGATAACATCACATCTATCTAATTATAGGGTAATTCATGTGACATATTAGGTGTAAAATTTCACCTCTGACTCTCACTCAGTTAGATAATATCAACTCTCACTTAGTTACATTACCAGATGGACCTAAAGATTACCCCTGGGCAAAACAGTTCAGAGAAGTACCAGCAGAGGGAGTACAGGAAACGTGAAAGTTTATGCAAGGATACGTTATGATTGTGTGAGAGAAAGGAAGTGAGTGTATGCATGTGGGGGCGTACGTGCATACATGTGTGTTATGTGTATGTGTATGCACTGTATCCCCTACCTCAGGTTCTCTGAGCTAAACTCAGACTCCAGGAACTTGAGGAACTGCTCCCTCCCCACCTGATCCTTGAGAACCTCATTGATTCCGAACGCCCACCTCTTCACCCTCTGCTGACCTGGCTCCTTACTGGGGAGAGACACACATAGTCAGACACCACAGTGTATAGAGGTAAACCTCAGTGAACAGTACACACTACACAGCTACAAATCATTATATTATTACCTGACATCCCTCAGGAGATGGTTTTCAACTTACAAAGCATTTTCTGGTACCACACACTATACTTGTACCAGTGTAAAACAACACAGATAAAAAGTAAAAAAGACAGTCCAAGAAGACAAACCTGGCCTCCAGCTCCCACACAGTGGTGTCGTCTGAGATCCAGGGGTTGGAGGGGTCGGTTGGTGTGATGAAGGGGTCATATTCCACATATTGCTCTGTATAGGCCAACAAACTGGGGGAAAGAAAACAAACTATTCAGTTCAGTCAGGTAAAGTGGACAGAAAAGAGAACAATGTATCATGCCGCCTGGGGAACTCAGGATATGACTAAGAGCAGTGCTATTCGAAGATAGCAGGAAGTGAAGTAATCTAGCATATTTACTCTAACACAATAGTGAGTAACCCAGGACACTAAGGATGGGAATATACACTCTGTTCAGTGTTACGGGACAGGAAATGACAAAAAGCCTTAGTGCTGATGATACACATCCGGGTATTGTTTGGACTAAACACTTTTCAAGGTTGTCTAAATTCTTAATTACTGGCTACAATAAACATTAAAGAGTTCAACAATGGATCAATGGGGGGGGGGGGGGGGGAAGAGAAGAAGAGAAGGAGAACTTAGCTCACCTCTCGGCCACTTTGGACATTTTCAGTCGATGTCTGTCTAATTGCCCTCCCCAATAAGTGATCTGGAACAACAAGGGGAAATAATATTTAGTGAATTTCTGGGAACTAGTCAAACTGACAAGACAGTAACAGTGTTGCCATCATAAGTGTATGTTTTGAAAGAAAATTTTCCTTCCAAACATGCATTCTTGCAATGCAAAAGAAAACCAACCAGGCAGTCCAGCACCCCCTACATTACCTGGTCCTGTAGCTCCTCCTCTGTGGCCGGCTTGGCCTCTGGGGCAGGGGTGTGGGTGGGGCTGTGGGTGCGCACATCATTCTGAGGCCCATATACAGACTGAGGCAGAGAGACAATCAAACAGAACCCACCAAAGTCAAACTCGAACAACAGTGTTTTCAAGTGACCTGTTTTTCAGAAGTAATGGATTTATCAGACACTCTAACCTTTCTTGTCTTGTGGGGGTTTTTCATTCTGGAGGACTTCTTTATGTCAACTTCTGTTGTGTTTACACATCCGGGCTGGAGAGCAACAAAAATTAGCAGTATAAATTAATCAAATAAAGACCTTCAGAGAGCATTCTCTGCTTCTTCTTATTGATTCACTAGCAGCTCAGGTAGGACTGTTTAGTGAACCCAGCAAACCATAGCCTACTTCTTCTATTGCAATTTGCTACATGCGCAGTCAAACATGGTCTTGTGAAATATTAATGTAAAAATTCTAACAAAAATTCGAAACAATCAATGTATCACTGAGAAATAAAACATATTGTCGGTACGTCCTGCATGGGTAAACAAAGGGTACAATCAAGGCATCCTCCAGGATCACGGTGGTTAAGTGGTTTGACGAGGCTGCTGTGAAATCAGAAAGGAACCTGATTATAATGCTCCGAGAATGCATAAATTAATCCTGTTATTTTCCAATTAAGCTCATGGCTGGAGAAGCAGATCCATTCCCGAGTGGAAGCTAATGCTAAGAAGGATATGTGTCTGAATGGATGATGAGGTCAAACAGACCACTGGAGAGCTCTACGTTCATTTTGGGGGGGGGAGGAATTGAGAGTACAGTAATAACATTTAGATATTACGGCAGACAAAGAAGAAAGAAAAAATCTCTGCCTTTACCAAGCTCTGAAAATGTGACTATTATCCAAATCCATTACATTATTCACACTGAACSGTGAAGGAAATTGCTTTGTAGACTGAAAAAAACACAGGTTACGTTCTTTGTCATTTTATTAAAAAACATCTAATAAAAAATCCATGCCAATTAATACAATTTCTAAGATAAGAACAACTTAGGTTTTTGACAACTAATATTTCTAAACATGTATGCATGACAAACGACAACAATATTGCACAAAGGAATACTAAGTTTACTCGATTCAATACCTATCGTGGAAGTTCAGCGCTATAGCGCAATTTAAATGTAAAGGCAATGTTCCCGTGTTCGCGGAGAKTGCATTCACAGTAAACGCTGCATATGTCGGCTCAATCGGAAATTAACTTAAAATTTTAATTATGCMACAAAGCTGAACTTCAGCGATATGGATTTAATTTGAGCACAGCCTCCAGTTAACTGAATACTGCAGTGGAAAATTTGCCCAAATACTGTAGCTAAATGTTATGTTATGGAAATAATGTGACTCTTGTAGCATGAGATTTTAAGAGCACAATAAACTCACCACAGGTCTGTGCACATCCCAAAATGCTCTTTCTTGACTATCGAGAATTTTCCTCTCAATCTTATCCCTTTTCTTGTCAACTCTGAGGAGATACACAGTACAGGCAATTACATTTTTGGTATTTTACATAAACATATTTTGTGTAATTATTACTGTTTTTTCTTTGCCACTTCCCCTGGCCTAAAATGTGGTGTTATTAGGAAACTGATGAGAAGTGGTAGTTAGAGATGAGGGCATATCAACGCATACAGTACTACATTTGTTTCATTTGGAAACTTACTTTGCTTGTGCTTCTGCTTGCATAAATATGAACTCCCATTTTCTGGCAAATGCTCTCTGTAGCCTCGCTAAGCTCTCCTGAATCAACAATAAGCATAAAAAATCCAGACAGTTATCCCATGACATACAGTGGCTTGCGAAAGTATTCACCTGCCATTGGCATTTTTCCTATTTTGTTGCCTTACAACTTGGAATTAAAATAGATTTTTGGGGGGTTTGTATCATTTTATTTACACAACATGCCTACCACTTTGAAGATGCAAAATATTTTTTGGGGTGAAACAAACAAGAAACAAGACAAAAAAACMGAAAAKTTSYGTGCATAACTATTCACCCCCCCAAAGTCAATACTTTGTAGAGCCACCTTTTGCAGCAATTWCAGCTGCAAGTCTCTTGGGGTATGTCTCTATAKGCTTGGCARATCTAGCCACTGGGATTATTGCCCATTCTTCAAGGCAAAACTGCTTCAGCTACTTCAAGTTGGATGGGTCCCGRTGGTGTACAGCAATCTTTAAGTCATACCACAGATTCTCAATTGGATTGASGTCGGGGCTTTGACTAGGCCATTCCAAGACATTTAAATGTTTCCCCTTAAACCACTCGAGTGTTGCTTTAGCAGTATGCTAKGGGTCATTGTCCTGCTGGWCGGTGAACCTCCGTCCCAGTCTCAAATCTATGGAAGACTGAAACAGGTTTCCWTKAAGAATGTCCCTGTATTTAGCACCATCTATCATTCCTTCAATTCTGACCAGTTTCCCAGTCCCTGCCGATTAAAAATATTCCCACAGCYTGATGCTGCCACCAKCAGGCTTCACTGTGGGGATGYTATTCTTGGGTTGATGAGAGGTGTAGGGTTTACGCCAGACATAGCYTTTTCCATGATGGCCAAAAAGCTKKATTTTAGTCTCATCTGACCAGAGTACCCTCTTCCATATGTTTGGGGAGTATCCCACATGCCTTTTGGTGAACACCAAACGTGTTTGCTTATTTTTTTATTTAAACAATGGCTTTTTTCTGGCCACTCTTCCATAAAGCCCTGCTCTGTGGCGTGTACGGCATAAAGTGGTCCTATGGASAGATACTCCAATCTCCGCTGTGGAGCTTTGCAGATCCTTCAGGGTTATTTTTGGTCTCTTTGTTGCCTCTCTGATTAATGCCCCCCTTTCCTGGTCCGTGAGTTTTAGTGGGAGGCCCTCTCTTGGCAGGTTTGTTGGGGTGCCATATTCTTTCCATTTTTTAAATAATGGATTTAATGGAGCTCTGTGGGATGTTCTAAGTTTCTGATATATTTTTATAACCCAACCCTGATATGTACTTCTRCACAACTTTCTCCTTGACCTGTTTGGAGAGCTCCTTGGTCTTCGTGGTGCCGCTTGCTTGGTGGTGCCCCTTGATTAGTGGTGTTGCAGACTCTGGGTGTAAAGAACGGCGTCGGGAGAAGGAGAAGAGGACCAAGGTGCAGCGTGGTAAGTGTTCATATTTTTAATCACTAAACTGAACACTGAACAAAACAACAAAAGACGACAAACGAACAGTTCTGTAAGGTGACGACACACACTAAACAGAAAATAATCACCCACAACTCAAAGTGGGAAAACAGGCTACCTAAATATGGTTCTCAATCAGAGACAACGATAGACAGCTGCCTCTGATTGAGAACCACACACGGCCAAACACAAAGAAATAGACAACATAGAACACCAGACATAGAATGCCCACCCAAACTCACGCCCTGACCCCCCCCCCCCCCCCCCCCCCCAAAAGGTGCGGACTCCGGCCGCAAAAACCTGAACCTATAGGGGAGGGTCTGGGTGGGAATTTCACCGTGTTGGCGGCTCTGGTGCGGGACGTGGACCCCGCTCCACCCTTACCGCCGACCCCGGACCGGGGACCCTCGCAGCGCCCCGGACAGGAGGGCGACTCTGGCTGCTCCGGACAGGAGGGAGACTCTGGCTGCTCCGGACAGGAGGGATACTCTGGCTGCTCCGGACAGGAGGGATACTCTGGCTGCTCCGGACAGGAGGGCGACTCTGGCTGCTCCAGACAGGAGGAGACTCTGGCTGCTCCGGACAGGAGGGAGTCGCTGGAGGCTCCGGACTAGAGCGACACTGGAGGCTCCAGACTAGAGGGCGTCGCTGGAGGCTCTGGACTAGAGGCGTCGCTGGAGGCCCCGGACTAGAGGGCGACGCTGGAGGCTCCGGACTAGATGGCGACGCTGGAGGCTCCGGACTAGAGGGTGTCGCTGGAGGCTCCGGACTAGAGGGCGTCGCTGGAGGCTCCGGACTAGAGTCCTTCGTTGGAGGCCTCGTGCCATAACTCCTCACTGGAGGTTTTGTGCCATGGATCCTCACTGGAGGCTTCGTGCCATGGATCACCACTGGAGGCTCCGGACTAGAGGGCGACACTGGAGGCTCCGGACTAGAGGGCGTCGCTGGAGCTCCGGACTAGAGGGCGTCGCAGGAGGTCCGGACTAGAGGGCGACGCTGGAGGCTCCGGACTAGAGGGCGACGCTGAGGCTCCGGATAGAGGGTGTCGCTGGAGGCTCCGGACTAGAGGGCGTCGCTGGGAGGCTCCGGACTAGAGTCCTTCGTTGGAGGCCTCGTGCCATAACTCCTCACTGGAGGTTTCCCATGGACCTCACTGGAGCTTCGTGCCATGATCACCACTGGAGGCTTCGTGCCATGGATCATCACTGGAGGCTTCGTGCCATGATCATCACAGGAGGCTTCGTGCCATGGATCATCACTGGAGGCTTCTTGCCATGGATCATCACTGGAGGCTTCTTGCCATGGGATCATCACTGGAGGCTTCTTGCCATGGATCATCACTGGAGGCTTCTTCCATGGATCATCACATGGAGGCTCTTGCCAGGATCATCACTGGAGGCTTCGTGCCATGGATCACCACTGGAGGCTTCTTGCCATGGATCATCACTGGAGTCTTCGTGCCATGGATCCTCCACTGACTGGAAGACACACAGGAGCCTGGCTCTGGGAGAAGCACAGGACTCACCAGGCTGGGGAGACATGCAGGAGGGTTAGGGCTTAGCACAGGCACAGAACTCACCAGGCTGGGGAGACATGCAGGAGGCCTTGTCCTTGGCCGAGGCACCGGATGCACTGGACCGTGGAGGCGCACTGGCGGTCTCGAGCGCAGAGCTAGCACCACTCGTCCTGGCTGGATCCCCACTGTAGCCCGGCAAGTGCGGGGAGTTGGAACAGGCCGCACTGGGCTGTGCTGGCGAACTGGGGACACCGTGCGTAGGGCTGGTGCAGTATACCCCGGCCGAGGAGACGCACTGGACCGGCATCATCCCTCCTGGCTCGATGCCCACTCTAGCCCGGCTGATTCGAGGAGCTGCGATGTAGCGCACCGGGCTATGCGTGCGCACTGGGGACACCTTGCGCTTCCCCGCATAACACGGTGCCTGCCCAGTCACTCTCTCGCCACGGTAAGCACGGGGAGTTGGCTCAGGTCTCCTACCTGAGTCCGCCAATCTCCCCGTGTGCACCCCCCKKAAAYAAAATCTGGGGCTGCCTCTCGTGCACTTTTCCTCGAGCCAACTCCTCATAGCGTCGCCGCTCCGCCTTAGCTGCCTCCAGCTCCCTTTTCCTCCCATGTCCAGGAGTCCATTCCACCACGCTGCTTGGTCCCTTGTTGGTGGGTGGTTCTGTAACGAATGTCGTCGGGAGAAGGAGAGGAGGACCAAAGTGCAGCGTGGTACGTATCCATAATTACTTTTAATCAAGATGAATACACGAATAAAAACAACAAAACGACCAACGAACAGTTCTGACAGGTGCAACAACCACTAACCAGAAAATAACCACCCACAAACAAAAGTGGGAAAACAGGKTACCTAAGTATGGCTCTSAATCAGAGACAACGATAGACAGCTGCCTCTGATTGAGAACCATACCAGGCCAAACACATAGAAATAGAAAACCTAGACCTACAACATAGAATACCCACCCACATCACACCCTGACCAAACTAAAAATAGAAACATACAAAGCAATCTACYGTCAGGGCGTGACACTGGGGCCATACAGAACATGTTTATACATACTGAGATCATGAGACAGATCATATGACACTTAGATTGCACACAGGTGGACTTTATTTAACTAATTATGTGAATTCCGAAGGTAATTGGTTGCACCAGATCATCTTTAGGGGCTTCATAGCAAAGGGGGTGAATACATTTGCACGAACCACTTTTAATTATTTTTTTTAACAAGTTATTTTTTCCATTTCACTTCACCAATTTGGACTATTTTGTGTATGTCCATTACATGAAATCCAAATAAAAATCTATTTAAATTACAGGTTGTGATGCAACAAAATAGGGAAAACGCCAAGGGGGATGAATACTTTTGCAAGGCACTGTAATACAATAACACCAACAGAACAAAAGGCTTTCGCTGTGAGGATACAAATCAGGCTGATATCAATATTAATTACTCTACTGCTAACATAATAAAGAGAGAATTACGATATGAACAGAGAAGACCTCTTACCGCCTCATAATCTGCTAGCTCCAGACGAGCTTTGTTTTGCATTGTTCTTTTGCACAGGTAAACAGCTGAGAGACAGAACAAACGTATCAGAAAACAGAGAAAACTACTGTTGACAGATGCTGGCTGTTGATCAAGTTTTACTTTGCCAAACTCTTCCTGCAACAGCTGCAGACTAGGCCACAYCATTGAGATGCCTGTGGAAAAGTAATTCCCTATGACCAGAGTACAATGTGGCTTGTTAATGCGCCTTAACAAAATCCTTAACTGGTCCTAACCTGTTTACCGAAACCACTCAATGGCCAATCTAAACTAGCCTGTAAATTACACAGGTCAATAACCATAYCACGTCTGTGAAATTGAACAGGGACTTGGATGGAAACACCTTCCCTCCCATTCCATCACTATTACTCCAACCCTCTATCCCTCTCTACACTGACCATCTGTAGAGATTCCATTATTCCATTACCCCTGTACGTGTATTCATTAGAAAGTGTCAATCATGCCYGTCTGTTGTCTACTACAAAGTAATTAGAGGTTCCCTAATGCTATGGCTATTCCCGTTTRATTCATTAGTCTTCCTACCCCAACACAAAAGGAGAGGAAATGAATGTGCTTGGTGTTAGCTATGCGCTACAGGTGTTTAATAAACTCAGCTTTATTTCCTCTTTTATCGGTTTACACAATCAAACATCTCCCTCGGCTGGTCAATCCCTTCCCCCCCATCTCCATTTCCCTCCATGTAATCAGCACTTCAACAACACAATAGGGATTAATCAAAGAGCTGCATTGTGAATGCAAATGGCTATCTATATGGCTGGTGTGTTCTTGCAACTCACATACAAAATAAGACTCAAATTAACATAACCCTATCTTTTCCATTAAACCCCCATTTATGGTTCTGTTTTCATCTGCTAAGCCGGAGCATTGGGCTACAATGTACAGCATGTCAGATGCTATACAAATGTGTGCCTAGATTCAATCCAAAGGTTTGTAGATCCGTGCTAAAGCGCAATTAAAATGTAAAAGCAATGTTCCTGCGTTTGCGGGGACTGACTGCATTGATGGTAAACGCCGCATATGACGGCTCAATCAAAAATACTATTTTAATTCCAATCACGCTTTAAGGCGTATCTTCCGTGCTACGGATTGAAAGTAGCCCAAAATCTATTTTATCTATATATGGTTACATTCAATGCACCATCCAGCCTTCCATTGTGTAATACTATTCACTTTTGCTAAGGCTCTTACCATAGTCTGTATTTTCTGGCTCCCAGCAGTTTGATGGCCAGAAGTAGGGGGTCTGAGAAGAGCGATTGTAAGAAGAAAAGAGTGAGGGACGAGGCAGCTAAAGAACTGACACACCTTTATCTAAGAACTGTTCTAAGAACTGAGACACGTTAATCTAAGAACTGTTCTAAGAACTGAGTCACCTTGATCTAAGAACTGATCTAAGAACTGAGACASCRTMATCTAAGAACTGATCTAAGAARTGAGACYCKTTGATCTAAGAACTGAMKCAKSWWTWMKMAKGKKRTGATCTAAGAARTGAGACACCTTMATCTAAGAACTGATCTAAGAACTGAGACGCCTGGCTAAAATTCACATTAGGCCCTTGAGCGAGGCACTTTAGTTGCCTCGGTAAAACATCTAGCAATATAAATGGATTAAGTGTAAAAGATATAGCACTCAACAAAGACGTATGGATTGAGTCCTCCCTGTGTGGTCTGATATGGATTGGATGAGATAAAGAAGGAGTACATTATAGAACATATAAGAGCCATASAGCCTATGAATTCACTGTACCTGAAACCTGTAGAAAGTGCCGTCGTCTTTGAGTGTGAGTACGTGGTCTGAGATAGGGAAGAAGTAGCCATGGGCAGCCATCAGGGTCCCTAGGTGAAGGGCCTCCACTGGACAACACAAACAACATCATATCATTTTCCACCACAGCACCCCTAATATTCCCATTGTCCCCTTTGAAACATCCCACTTCCCCCCCTCCACCGGGGTATGGCATATGAGGTCAGCATAGTACCTTTAGGGACAGCCTCAAAGGCAAATCTGACCTCATATGCCAAATCCGCTACCCCTCCTAATGTAAAATGAAACACATTATATTTTTATCACTATTTCCACCTTGTCTCTCTGTATCTAGAATGTGTACGACTCAGCTATGCATTAATAAATGATCACTCATTAATGTTTAAAGATACACTATCCATACAAAATGGACACCCTTTCAAATTAGTGGATTCTGCTATTTCAGCCACACCCGTTGCTGACAGGTGTATAAAAAAATTMAGTACACAGCCATGCAATCACCATAGACAAACATTGGCAGTAAATTGGCCTTACTGAAGAGCTCAGTGACTTTCAACGTGGCACCTTCAGTTCGTAAAATGTCTGCCCTGCTAGAGCTGCCCCGGTCAACTGTACGAGCTGTTATTGGGAAGTGGAAACGTCTAGAAGCAGCAACGGCTCAGTCACGAAGTGGTAAGCCAGACAAGATCACAGAACGGGACCACAGAGTGCTGAAGGGTGTAGTGCGTAAAAATAGTCTGTCCTCGGTTGCAACACTGACTACCGAGTTCCAAACTGCCTCTGGAAGCAACGTCAGCACAAGAACTGTTCGTCGGGAGRTTKATGAAATTGGTTTCAATAGCTGAGCAGCCGCACACAAGCCTAAGATCACCATGTACAATGCCAAGCGTCAGCTGGAGTGGTGTAACGCTCGCCGCCATTGAACTCTGGAGCAGTGGAAKCGCATACTCTGGAGTGATGAATCACGCTTCACCATCTGGCAGTCCYACGGACAAATCTGAGTTTGACAGATGCCAGGAAAACGCTACCTGCCCCAATGCATAGTGCTAACCGTAAAGTTTGGTGGAGGAGGAATAATGATCTGGGGCTGTTTGTCATGGTTCGGGCTAGGCCCCTTAGTTCCAGTGAAGGGAAATCTTAACACTACAGCGTACAATGACATCCTAGACAATTCTGTGCTTCCGACTATGTGGCAAAAGGTTGGGGAAGGCCCTTTCCTGTTTCAGCATGACAATGCCCCAGTGCACAAAGCGAGGTCCATACAGAAATGGTTTGTCGAGATCCGTGTGAAAAAACTTGTGACTGGCCTGCACAGAGCACTGACCTCAACCCCATCGAACACCTTTGGGATGAATTGGAATGCCGACTGCAAGCCAGGCCTAATCGCCCAACATCGGTGCCCGACCTCACGAATGCCCTTGTAGCTGAATGGAAGCAAGTCCCCACAGCAATGTTCCAACATATAGTGGAAAGCCTTCCCAGAAGAGTGATTATAGCAGCAAAGGGGAGACCAACTCCATATTAATACCGATGATTTTGGAATGACATGTTCAACGAGCAAGTCTCCACATACTTTTGGTCATGTAGTGTATGTTTAGCTTACTCATAAATGTGAGTGCCCTTTCAGTGTATTTGTGTGTGGATGTGTGTGATATGTTTTATGCATTGTATGCTTGTGTGAGATTCTTAGTCTGCAATTTGGATACAGTGTTTTGAACCAAAACAGCAAAATTGTTATAGATAAAGCAATTACAGAAAAGCAATTACAGAAAGAAAGAGACAGATATTCTCTTCTGTTGGGAAGCTACACAGATTGCATACTGTATATTCAGGAATTCTGAAAGAGGATTTGCACATTCATCTATATTACTGTCTGGTTAGAGCTTCAGACACAGTGGATATCAAACAGGCTTAAAGACGAATCCAGTCACCCCCGAAAATAACTTTTAACAACTTTATGGATTGTTAGCACATAGCCCTAAGTGCTAAAGCATGRATTTATATCCACCAACTGTGGTTAAAAGTGTCTAGAACCAAGAGGTACATAGCTGCTTTGTASGCTAATCYYATTCATATCCTAAACTCCAGAAGAAAAAAGGATGGAGCAGGAGAATAAAAAACATCCTTTCTTAAACTGAAAAAGAAATGAGTGTCTGGCTTGGGGAGTGTCCTCAAATTGTTATTCCCTAGCTAATGTAAAGCTATCTGACTTTTTGACCCTCGACTCCACTCGTATGCCCTGTAATCGCCTTTACAGTGACTCAGCCATTAGCTAGGGAATAACAATTTGAGGACACTCCCCGTGTACTGTCCTCGTGAATACCCTGGCCTGCAGATTATAATTAATTTGAGGTCATTTCTGTACTAGAATGTTCTAATGAGCGTATTTGGACATTTGTGTTCTATAACATTTGTAATCAAATTTTTCTCACAGGACCATTGGGACCTCAAACAAGATTCTCTCAAGCTTAAATGTGTTTCTGTGCAATGTCCTGCTCTTGTTAGACCTTGTGAGTGACGACACAGTGCAATGAGATTCCTCAATCTTGAAGTAAAGGAAACAGAGATTCAGTCTGAACCTGTTTTCTGCTGAAGCATAGGCGCAGGTATTTCAGCCTGACTGCAGTGCTTCTGAGAGTTCTCCAGTGCTCCACGGTCCATGCGCACTTTGTGGAGTGCTGTTGAGTCAGCTTTGTTTTAAAAAGTGAAAATAAAATCACTAATGCGGGTGAATCGACCTTTCCATACCAACGCATGCACCAGAATGTACACCTAGGAAAACACACACACACAGCAAGGGCTCTTTGTGCTTGTCTTATTGAACAGGCCTTGTGTGGAGCTGTTAACTGAGTGCTTTGAAAACAGGTAGGTAGACGAGGAAATACAATAGAGTCTCAACAGACTTTTGCCGGTATGGAGCCTGAGGGAGAGAAGACAGGCCGATTCTTTTTCTGTTCAGCACTCAAAGGCTTCCCCTCTCCTCTAAATCAGTGYCATGGGTTATGCCTATTGCCTCCCTCTGTCCGCCATTGAAAACCTTCCGCCTTCCTCTCACTCCATGGCAAAGTGATAATGACCAACCTTTTGAAACATGTTGTTCCCTTCGAGTGACGTGACCTAACATGCACCTACTAGGTTATATAATCAAATCAATTGCTTTAGAAAAGCACTGCTACCGAATGCATTGAGGTTTTAGAGAAACAAAGTCTGACTTTGGGCTACTTTTCAACTAATGTTACAATGATTCTAATTAGCCATGAACATGTTAAACATGGAAGGAACTTCTCAAGAATAAGGGTGTTGTATGTAACATAACTATAAATGACTCACTCTTTCACATGTCTAGTGTCACATAAGTAAAGACATAAGAGGACACTAATGAGCATACATTACCTTGATCTTCAATGTTCAGGTTTTTGATCATCCACTGTACAATGTCAGAACCTGGAATGGAAAACAACATACATAAATACACCCAAAGCATACTGTACAGCACCTTTTAGCACAGTGATGTAAATTATAGTCTCTTTATTACATGCAAATTCCTCTCAGGTAGAACAATTGTGAGTGGGTAATTGTCAATCCAAAAAAATATGCTTTTATTACAGCCATTCGAGAGCTTGGGACTATAAGGTTTTATCTGCATTTTTGTCCAAATGTAGTCATTGACATAGCCTTATTCTGTTCATTGTTCTCTACCTATATAGTACTCTAAATATCCCAATGCATGTTGTTAAATTCAAAAGAATACTAGATAAAAATTGCTGACACCATTCAAATCAGAACGTTAAAGCCAATTATCTCAGAATCATCTTTTTGCAGATAGAACCTTCGAGTCCCAAGCTCTCTCACTAGAAACCACCTAACTCTGTTCCCATTAATACAAATTACACCCCTGATAAGAGTGGCTGGAACAGTCATGGCATAACCTGTCTAACTAACGCTAAGGAGGACACCTTAATACATATACACTGATTATACCAAACATTAGGTGCCCTCAGAACAGCCTCAATTCATCGGGGGATGGACTCTACAAGGTGTCGAAAGCGTTCCACAAGGATGCTGGCCCATGTTGACTCCAATGCTTCGCACAGTTGTGTCAAGTTGGCTGGATGTCCTTTGGGTGGTGGACCATTCTTGATACGCACGGGAAACTGTTGAGCTCGAAAAACCCAGCAGCGTTGCAGTTCTTGACACAAACCGATGCGCCTGGCACCTACTACCATACCCTGTTCAAAGGCAGTTAAATATTTTGTTTGCCCATTCACCCTCTGAATGGCACACATACACAATACATGTCTCAATTGTCTCAAGTCTTAAAAATCCTTCTTTAACCTGTCTCCTCTCCTTCATCTACACTGATTGAAGTGTTTTGTCACATACAAGTGACATCAATAAGGGATCATAGCTTTCACCTGGTCAGTCTATGGTTATGGAATGAGCAGGTGTTCTTAATGTTTTGTATACTCAATGTATAGTGTAATGCTGAAGAGTCGCCTACACTCAATGAGACATCGTATCTGCAGTACATCAGTGTTACCGAACAACAAGGCAATATATGTAAGTTAAGATAGGCTAAAACAACTGGACATAATAGAATACGCCTGGAAAGTGGAAATGTAAAAGGATGTCAAAAAGTAAACATTGCTGGAGACACCTTGCCATTTTGGAGACTAGCGGTAACTAATTAATGGTAAATATGTGAATAATTTCACCTCACAGTTATCCAAGATGCCAGATAAAATTGTTTACAGTTAGTTAACAATCGCTCCTACTGTCACCCTGATCTGTTTCACCTGTCTTTGTGATTGTCTCCACACCCCTCCAGGTGTCGCCCATCTTCCCATTTATCCCCTGTGTATTTATACCTGTGTTCTCTGTTTGTCTGTTGCCAGTTCGTCTTGTTTGTCAAGCCAACCAGTGTTTTTGTGTCAGAGCCTGCTTTTCTCGAGTCTCTCTTTTCTCGGCCTCCTGTGGTTTTTGACCCTTGCCGGTCCTGACCCTGTACCCACCCGCCTGACCACTCTGCCTGCCCCTGAGCCTGCCTGGTGTCCTGTACCGTTGCCCAACCTCTGGATTACTGACCTCTGCCTGACCTGAGCCTGCCTGCCGTCCTGTACCTTTGCCCCTATTGCTGTAATAAACATTGTTACTTCGACACGGTCTGCATCTGGGTCTTACCTTGATACCTGAAAACTACACTATTTTCAGCCTGACCACATTAGCCAGACATAGGATATGTTACTTAAATTTGTGTACCTCCATTTAGTACATGTTACGTTACGAATGGAATAATGGTCTGGTTACTTAAAGTTGCAACATGTAACTTTTTGGGTGACACGACCAAATTCACATGTGGGTTATAGATCTGTCATTCTCATTGAAAATCTAAGTCAAATAAGTAATAGATCTGTTCTATGTGCGCTATTTCTATGCATCCTGTTCTTAAGTTTCGTTTTTACTTCTTTTACTTTTGGTTTTGTACACCAGTTTCAAACAGCTGAAAATACAATAATTGTTGATATGTTAAAGATATTTCACAGCGGTTTAGAAGGTACAATGATACTCTACACTATACTTGCTTGTTTTGTCACATACACTGAAATTTTAGACAACACTTCCCCTAACCATACGTTAATTCTCCAAAATGTTACAGATGTATGATCTTAATTTGAGCCAGTCCCGTACAAAAATGAATTTGTGGCTGCAAGCTTCACTGTTCATGTGTAGAACTTGATAAGGAAGCTTGCAGCAACAAATTCATTTTTGTAAGGGACTGGCTCAAATATCAAGTTATCAAGTTCTCCACATGAACAGTGAAGCTCAGCTTGTCATCCACCCACATTCACAAACATTTGTACTTGCTCTATGTATGTCCATCCAATGTACAGTTGTGGCCAAAAGTTTTGAGAATGATACAAATATTATTTTTCACAAAGTTTGCTGCTTCAGTGTCTTTAGATATTTTTGTCAGATGTTACTATGGAATATTGAAGTATAATTACAAYCATTTCATACGTGTCAAAGGCTTTTATTGACAATTACATGAAGTTGATGCAAAGAGTCAATATTTGCAGTGTTGACCCTTCTTTTTCAAGACCTATGCAATCCGCCCTGGCATGCTGTCAATTAACTTCTGGGCCACATCCTGACTGATGGCAGCCCATTTTTGCATAATCAATGCTTGGAGTTCGTCAGAATTTGTGGGTTTTTGCTTGTCCACCCGCCTCTTGAGGATTGACTACAAGTTCTCAATGGGATTAAGGTCTGGGGAGTTTCCTGGCCATGGACCCAAAATATCGATGTTTTGTTCCCCGAGCCACTTAGTTATCACTTTTGCCTTATGGCAAGGTTCTCCATCATGCTGGAAAAGGCATTGTTCGTCACCAAACTATTCCTGGATGGTTGGGAGAAGTTGCTCTCGGAGGATGTGTTGGTACCATTCTTTATTCATGGCTGTGTTCTTAGGCAAAATTCTGAGTGAGGCCACTCCCTTGGCTGAGAAGCAACCCCACACATGAATGGTCTCAGGATGCTTTACTGTTGGCATGACTCATCAGAGAAAATGACTTTACCCCAGTCCTCATCAGTCCAATCCCTGTACCTTTTGCAGAAATCAGTCTGTCCCTGATGTTTTTCCTGGAGAGAAGTGGCTTCTTTGCTGCCCTTCTTGACACCAGGCCATCCTCCAAAAGTCTTCGCCTCACTGTGCGTGATGCACTCACACCTGCCTGCTGCCAATCCTAAGCAAGCTCTGTACTGGTGGTGCCCCGATCCCGCAGCTGAATCAACTTTAGGAGACGGTCCTGGCGCTTGCAGGACTTTCTTGGGCGGCCAGAAGCCTTCTTCACAAGAATTGAACCGCTCTCCTTGAAGTTCTTGATGATCCAATAAATGGATGATTTAGGAGCAATCTTACTGTCACAATATCCTTGCCTGTGAAGCCCTTTTTGTGCAAAACAATGATGACGGCACGTGTTTCCTTACAGTTAACCATGATTGACAGAGGAAGAACAATGATTCTAAGCACCACCCTCCTTTTGAAGCTTCCAGTCTGTTATTCAAACTCAATCAGCATGACAGAGTGATCTCCAGCCTTGTCCTCGTCAACACTCACACCTGTGTTAACGAGAGAATCACTGACATGATGTCAGCTGGTCCTTTTGTGGCAAGGCTGAAATGCAGTGGAAATGTTTTTGGGGGATTCAGTTCATTTGCATGGCAAGGAGGGACTTTGCAATTAATTGCAATTCATCTGATCACTCTTCATAACATTCTGGAGTATATGCAAATTGCCATCATACAAATTTAGGCAGCAGACTTAGTGAAAATTTATATTTGTGTCATTCTCAAAACCTTTGGCCATGACATGATTAGTAACATGCCTGGCATTTGAAAATAACATGAATTTTGTTTTACCCAAATTCAGAACCAACTTCAAATCTTACAGATTCTGTTGTATGGTGCTAAATGCTCTTTGGACATTTTCAAATGCTAAAGATAAACTACCACCACTTGAATAAAGAACAGTATCATCTGCATAAAAATGAACATCCGCTGTTTCAATATAATCCCACATGTTGTTGATATATTGGGCCGAAAATAGAACCTTGGGGAACACCTGAGCACAACTCTAATACACATTGTGTATGATTTAATAGATAATTGTTAAACCAATCTAGAGCATGACCAGTCATTCCACAACATTTTAACCTTTGCACCAACACAGCATGGTCCACGGTGTCAAGTGCCTTCGACAAATCAAAAAAGACAGACACACAATGTAATTTCACATTTAGTTGATACCAGTTTCAATCTGTCAGTGCCACTGACTGACTGGCTAGCGCTTAGCTAGCWAACGTTAGCTATTATATTTTTGCACAATTCAGGTCATAGGTAGCTAGCTAACTAATGATTTGTCCAAACACTTATATTTTTATGTGAATACATTGCTGTCTTTTAATACCAAGATGCAAGTCAATATGCTAGTGTCACAGTTCAGTAGCATGTWATCTAGTACAACAGCTATGGTAGCTAGCTAGCTAGCAACAATATGAGTTGATTTGAAATCAAAGCAAAATGTTACTTTTGCAGATGGATACCCTTCCCCTACCCTTGATGTTGGAAGAGGCTGTATTGGGAGGAGGATGCATCAACACCCTGGAAATATGTTTGTGTTGCACTCACTCAAACATTTTTTGGGTGATAAATGAGTGTAACATCTTGTCCTGACTGTCCTGTGAGGATCCGAATGCGTCAGATCAGCTTGGCAATGGATGAATAACCAGACCTCTCTCACCCACAGAAGAGTAGGAGTAGGGAACTGGGCCGGTTTGACAGCTCACACCCTGCTGTAAATTAAAGGAAACGGAATCTAGGGTCTCCCTCTCCAGTATTAACCAAAGGAATGTTCCTTTGTCTACACAGAGTCTTCCCAACAAAACTCTAAAACAATCAACAAGTGAATTCTGGAACAATATTTCTAACCTAAGAGCGTGGGGAATGGTTGGAGATGATCTATAGAAAACTAATGTCACATTGGATTTTATTTTGTGATGTCATTAAAAAGGTTATAAAGGAAATACTGTAACTTGAAAGTATATCCCCTTTWTCTGTCAAGTTTCCATCCATAACATTATATATGAAATGTGAAAAATTATAAAAGTATTTTTGTTAAGAAAGGAATGTGATTTTAGGAGCCATGATAGAATCTATCTTCTATAAACTGTGCACAGTAAGTAGCCACACACCCGAGTGAGGTCAGAGAGCGTGTCAGGCTGATGGAACCGTCCTCTTCGGCCAGAGTGCATAAAAGGCTTGGTAGAAGAGATTAACATTAGACCAGAAAGACGTGAGGCGGTAGCTACACATTTGAAATGGTTGGAACTTTGAATCTCAACATGAGGTGAAGAAGATAAACTAACCTCCCAGACTAGACCAGAACATCACCAGGCTGCAGCTGCGCGTTTAAAGTGGTTCAAACTCTGACTATCGACACGAGGTGGAGAGAGGAGAAAACTCCCCTCTCGGCGACAATCACTGGTACGACTGACCTGCTGTTCCAAGTCAAATATCTAGATAATCGAATCTAAGTGGGACCATCCTACTACTCTTCAAATCATCATACTGTACTGCTCTTCTCAAATCACTGTAGCTTACTACGCTCATCACCAATGGGAACCGTCGACACGGCTGGCTAGCTATCTTCCAGAGTGAACAACAGTAGAAGACGGGAAAGGGGAGATGCCTTTCGGACACTCAGAGCCATACACGCTTGCCGCTGAAAGGCCAACAACCTTCCTAAGGAGGGCTGGTTGCGACAGAGATTAATGTTGAACAAAGGCCTGCACACGTAACGTTAAATGCATTCATGATTTATTACTTCAAATGGGAGGCGGTTCGTGTGCAAGGTATATGATTACTGTGAGAATAGTTAAAAAATGTGTCAACGATAAGTGACGCTTTTTCTCCCCCCGCAATCCCCCCGCCCCCCTGTGTAACAAGCCGCCATATGTTGTCAGTCCGTTAGGGACCTTTTTCTCATGTATTAAGTGTATGTTTATTCTGTGTTATTATTTAGTTAGCTAGTAAATAAATAATAGCACAAATGTGTATAGTAATGAAGCATGTGTAAGACTGGGGTTTTAGCAGATGCATGAGGTTATGACTGTTCAGAATGATGATATGATAAGAGGTTATGATTTAATACGTTGACAGTTTTATGGATGTGATAGGTAAAGTCCTGTAGAGTTTAATTCGGGAGATGGTAACTCTTTAAACAACCGCTTCGTGGTGCCCCAAATTCCTAATGAGTTAATTGTTATATTATTCATTTAATCGGGTAATAATTAAGCATAGTTAGTTGATTCGATAAATAACAGATTCGATAATAACAATATAAGATTAATGAAAGTAAAGTCACAACAATCTTCAAGGTTGATAAGGTAAGGAAATGCATATATTATTCTCATAAATGTAGCCCATACATTCATTCTTTGAAACTAATTAGATACTTCATGCCTTTAAACTAGTAGCTAGCTCATCTTAATCAAGTGTTGTTCCTTCTCTCTTTCTAGAATGAGTCAGTTACAAGGCAAAAATACAGATTTGAGGCCTTCAATCAAATTAAGGACAGAGAAATATGTGTGCACCAGACAGGTCAAGTCGTCTTGCATGCATCGCTTTTTTGGTTATTAAGGTTGGGCTATGGATAATTATCCTGCCACCAGCACGTGAAGTCCACCAGAATACTTGGAAGTATTCTATTTCTATTTCTAGTGCAACTGAGTGACTGACAAGTGGAACA
Source organism: Salvelinus sp. IW2-2015 (assembly GCF_002910315.2). Classification (NCBI taxonomy): domain Eukaryota; kingdom Metazoa; phylum Chordata; class Actinopteri; order Salmoniformes; family Salmonidae; genus Salvelinus; species Salvelinus sp. IW2-2015. The sequence goes on from NC_036858.1 coordinate 42,603,233, forward strand.
ACATAACACAATATTAAGTCATAAGGGGTGAGGCATTGGGTGCGGATACGGTGGGAACATGTGAATCTGAGCAAGTGTGATGTCATTCATGTTTGTGGATTTATATGTAAATGTTAAGTTGTCTATTGTTTTTGTCAATGTATGTTTTTGTTTGTCAAAAAAAAAWAAAAATAAWAATAATATTACAAAAAAAGTATACTGAACAAAAATATAAACGCAACATGTAAAGTGTTGGTCCAACGTTTCATGAGGTGAAATAAAAGATCACAGAAATGTTCCATACACACAGAAATATTATTTCTCTTAAATCTTGTGCACTAATTTGTTTACATCATTGTTAGGGAGCATTTCTCCTTTGCCAAGATAATCCATCCACTTGACAGGTGTGGCATTTCAAGAAGCTGATTAAACAGTATGATCATTAAACTGGTGCACCTTGTGCTGGGGACAGTAAAAGGCAACTCTGTGCAGTTTTGGCACACAACAAAATGCCACAGATGTCGCAAGTTTTGAAGGAGCGTGCAATTGACACGCTAACCTTAGGAATGTTCACCAGAGTTGTTGCCAGAGATTTTAATGATCATTTCCAACATTGTTTCAGAGAATTTGTCAGTARGTACAATCAGCCTCACAWCCACAGACCATGTGTAACCACGCCAAAACCGAACCTACACATGCGGTTTCTTCACTTGCGGGATCATCTGAGTTCAGCCACCTGGACAGCTGATGAAACTGAGGGTTATTTCTGTCTGTAATAAAGCCCCTTTTCAGGGGGAAAAAATCCTTCTGATTGGCTGGGCCTGGCTCCCCAGTGAGTGGGCCTATGTCTGCGCCACCTGCCCAGTCATGTGAAATCTATAGATTAGGTCCTAATGAATTTAGTTAAATTGACTGYTTACCGTATATGAATTGTAACTCAGAAAAATCCTTGATATTGTTGCATGTTGCGTTTCTGTTTTAGTTCAGGATAAAATGCTCTGCTTWACTACAGATTGCTCAGGACTTCTACATTTTAAACCCATTTTAACTGGATCGTGGTCTTCAAGGACAAAACTTTGCTTCGCCAGCCCAGAGAGAAGCAGGCCCAAGATCTTCTCTCTGAAATGCAGGTATAGTGAAATGACCCTGCTGGTGGGGTCTCAGATGCTAATTTATTTATAGCRTGAAACAATTAAGTTATTCACTAAACATTCTTCTCTCCAGATACACAAGGTGACATTGCTTTAAGACTTCTGCCAGTGGTCCTCCCAACACCAGTCTACAAAATAGGCAGTAAGATATTCCTACCCAGCTTCAATGAGATCAGACAGTCCTACATTGACTTGCAGCAGTAAGTTTAAATAGTGGATAGGCATTGGGAGATTGATGGGTAAATTAGATGGCATTTTGTAAACCTTGAATGAAAGGAACAGCATTCCAAAATCTGTTACGCATAACAGAACACTCCAAGACATAAGCTAGGTTTCCATCAAATTTGCGACAGATTTTAATGCAAATATTTTKAAATCTGCATAAAATAATATGTGCGTTTCCAGCATACAGACTTTRGTGTATATAAAAGATGACGTTTTGCACATACAAATAACCTTCGCAGTTAAATTCTCATGTACCGGAAAAATGTAAAATTAGTTAAATCGCATGTTCAACTCTACTGATAGTTTCGTCACAAACRGTTGCGTTATATACAGTGTGTCTGCGGATCCTTAAAATGTCTTAAATGAATTTATCTAAATTAAAGGCCTTAATTAATAAAAATCTTACATTTTCCACAACACATTTTTCAAAGGTCTTAAAAAAAGTAGACTGGTAGATGGACTACTTTTTATAACGTTCTGATTTATTTTCAATGGAAGGAACGCATTTAAGCTTGAGTCACGCACAGAGCGGAACCACACTTAGTAACTTTCCCGCAGCTGTCAGAAGTCAGGGAGACACTCCTGACTGTTGGCTGCTTTTCTGCTGGTGCGTTCGTCTGTTAGCTAGCAAATATTGGCTATGGTAAAGTAGTAACAAAGGTAGACTCTAAACTACGCTAGACAGTTAATGTTAGTCTGCAGCTACCATCGGAAAGTGCAAATTCAACGAGAATTGGTTGGAGAACAGCAACTTTACTTCGTGGTTGAAATCACTTGGCACTATGGGAATTAAAGCTGTAGAATCCCATATGCAGTGTGAAAAACACCAAACCGCTGTGAAAAGCCGCCAACGCCCGGAATTTCTCAGTTCTGTTCAGTCGTCTCCGCCACAGTACCACAGACAACAGTCCCAATTACAGCCAGACACATTAGCACTCAAACAACCTTGTTGCAGGGAACAGCAGCATCACGCAATCTCCCGAACAACGTTTGGCTCTACGCCCACACTAAAAGCAGTGGTGCTATGGAGTCTAAACTCCGTGACGAGGCATCAGTCTTATATTGCCAATGAGGAATTTGGAGAGGTCATTCAGGCGATGTTCCCCGACGAAAGCCTCAACKAAAGGACAAAAAGTTAAAAACTGGACCTGCATGTATGCTATTGGTAGGGAGATTGCATTCAGTCAAGATACCTGGGGTCACAGTTCATGGGGCATGCACCAGCTCGGGATTTACTACATTTCAAAGTAAATAATCAATCAATTGATTTAATTATTGTTAATGTTATTTATATTATTTATTAGCAAATGTTAGTTAATGTCACAGTTGCATTCACAATGTTTTGCTCATTAGCTAATTAAGAGCACACCTGGACCAGGAGAAGAGGAAGAATGAAAGTGCTCTGCAAGGTCAGAAGAGAAAGGCTGCAGAGGACCACATAGCTTTTTTTAAGTAACCTTTATTTAACTAGGCAAGTCAATTAAGAACAAATTCTCATTTTCAATGACAGCCTACCAGGGAACAGTGGGTTAACAGCSTTGTTCAGGGGCAGAACAAGAACATATTTTTACCTTGTCAGCTTGGGGATTCGAACCAGCAACCTTTCAGTTACTGGCCCAACACTCTAACCACTAGGCTACCTGCCACCCCAAAGATGAGATGGAAAAAAATAACTCTGCTGAAGGTTTCTGACAGCCTGGAGAAGAATGCAGACAAATTTGCAGAGCAAGCAGAGGGCAAATCCGGCACCTTGATGGATCAGCTCATCACCAAGTCCAACACTCTCAGGAGGAGATAATGTGTGAATTAGGCAGAGTTGGAGAGTAAGGTCACAGAACTAAGACACACGCCATGATAATAGAGAGAAAGAAGAGAGAAAGAGGAGAGCAAGTCAGTGAGGCCCTATGTTTTTCCCCTTCATTTTGAGTGTTGTTGAAATTAGAGTTGTCCCAGGACTGGTCAGTAGTGGATTGGCACCAGCAATTGTTTATGTTTGTTTTATATGCAGCTAACATTGCACTGTTGGTTATAGTGTAACACGGTACATTAAATGTTTCCATGTTAATAAACACATTTGGACATAATGTCCCTAAACTTAAGTAATTGATGTCCTTCAGTACTTTTGCAGAGTTTTTTTTTGTCACGAAATTGGTCCGCCATCTCCAAAGTACACTCAAAAAGGCAATAGTTCTGAACTGGACTTGATTTCATTTTTGTTTTAATTATTAACATTCTGTTAATTATCTTTTAAACTTCCATTGGTTAATCTATTGCTCTTATACACATCTAGATGTGTATAAGAGACAGCTGTGTCTGTGTCGATGTTTGCACCATACGGGACTGTTTACGGTTTGTTCATTTCATGTAGTCTGTTCCTGTTCATTTCGTTCTTCACGTTGTATGTAAGTTCGTTGTTCAGGTCTGTCTACTTTCGTTTTGTTATTTTGTATCATTTTCAAGTATAGTTCGTTTTCGTGTTTGTTCGTTTTGTCTTGTTAATAAAATTCATCATGTCATTTCAACGCGCTGCACCTTGGTTCAATCCCTGCTCCTCCTCTTCGGATGAAGAGGAGGAGGACCGCCGTTACACTTGGCTCATGTAAATAATTCTGTAGTTGTCCCTTTAAACATCCGAAGGTGTTTAAAGTGTTCAAGTAAATGTTGTAGCTACATAAAAAATCATAAAAAGATTCAACACAAAAAACACAACAAAGCGCATATGCAAAGCCATCATTCTGTCACTCAAAAACGTATTCCAGTGTCTGCCTGCCAGCTGAAAATCTTTCACATTAGATTTATTAACTCCAACAAAGTAAGACATTTTTTCCCCCCCCCCCAGGTGAAGCTGGTTGAGAGAATGCCAAGAGTGTGCAAAGCTATCATCAAGGCAAAGGGTGGCTACTTTGAAGAATCTCAAATATATTTTGATTTGTTTAACACTTTTTTGGTTACATGATTCTTTCTATATGTGATATTTCATAGTTTTGATGTCTTCACTATTATACTACAATGTAGAAAATAGTAAAAATAAAGAAAAACCCTGGAATGAGTAGGTGTGTCCAAACTTTTGATTGATACTGTATGTACATAGCTTCCTCAATTACATCATACCCTGTACATCGACTTGTTACTGGTACTCCCTGTATATACTGTAGCTATGTTATTTTGACTCGTTATTGTTACTCTTTATTCATTTTGTATTTATTCCTCGTATCACTATTTCAATGTTATTGTTTTTTATATTGAACTCTGCATTAGACCCAAGCCACCCCCTGTACCCGGACTTGGAACTACTCCCCTCTGGGTGCAGGTATAGGGCACCCCTCGGCAGGAAAAACACAACTAGACAATCATTTGTGCCAGGTGTGAAATCCCTCCTAAATAGCTCGGGCTAATGTTCCTATCGACTCAGTAAGGCCAGCAGGCTAGTCTTTAAAAAAAATGTTTTATTGGTATGTAAATGTTATGAAAGTTATATTGTCAATWMTGTTTTGTATTTAAACGCCACTTTAAGCGTGTACATGACACTGCAACAAAATTTCCCCATGGGGCAATAAAGTCAGTAAGTAAGTATTATTGGAAAATTACCTGTAAGTAAGCATTTCAGTGTGAGTTTACAAAGCATGTGACAAATAACATTTGATTTGATTTGCTCCTTTGAGACCCCTCTCTCAAAGTTACTGATATCTCTTCTTCTGGCCATGGTAGCCAAAATAATGGCCAACTGGGAATTTMTATACATGACAATAAGCAAGATGGGATGTTAATTGCTTAATTAACTCAGGAACCACACCTGTGTGGAAGCAGCTGCTTTCAACATACTTTGTATCCCTCATTTACACAAGTATTTGCTTTATTTTGGCAGTTACCCGTATGTATGAAAATACCCTCCCTCAAATAAAAGGTGACATTCTGTACTTAAATCCAAAATGCTGGAGTATAGAGCCATGTTTAAAATATGTAGCTTCAATGTCCAAATAAATCTGGAGGAGAGTATGTGTGTCTCAATTAACACACTATTGAACTGTGGCTATTACTAAATAGAAGGCATTTCATTTTAACCGAATGCTGAGCAACACTGAATAAGAATGAACAGAACAGCTCATCCATTCATCATGTGGCTGTGCTATTCATTTAGTCATCTTGGCCCCGGAGTKCTTTACTGTTCCAGGAACCCTACTCGCATTACATCAACTGTTCTGTTTGTATACTCTGGGGAAAGTCACTAGTGACATACTTAAGTTATAATGCCCGAGAAGCCGGTGTTTGGAGGATATATTGGCACGGGTGTTGTTAGGCCTGAGATGAAGTCGAGGGCCGCCAAACCGTGCCAATATATCCTCCAAACACCGCCTTTGAGGGCATTATCATTTTGTTACAACGGGTTACCAACATATTCAAATAATGATTGACAGATGTTCATTAAAAACATTATTTTTATGAATTAATTCATACTATTTCATCCTTCCACAAGATATATTCCCGAAACAAATCTAGGTTTGCTACCCAAGCCGGCTGGTTGTTAGTTCTATTTGTTTGTTTGCCAGAGACGCGACTCAGTCATTCAGTCTTTTTGTTCTGTATCTATTGACGCGACTTAGTTGTTCATTCTAAATGTTCCATTGCCATTCTGGCTGGCAACGTTCTTTTTCCTTGCTAGCCAACTACGGCTAACTTAGTCACGTCAAACAGTGCAGACAGAATAACAAGAGTAGCTGCATTTGTTTTCTAGTGACATTTATTTGGATCCATCCATAACAATGAGCTAATGAGGCACGATTTCGCCTGGCATAGAGAATGTGCTCTCTCATTAGGACAGTGTTGTTCAGAGGAGCTAGCCAACAACACAGCTAACACAATAAATTCAAACTGACGCCGGAAGGACTGCAAACTAGCTGCACGTGTTTCGTTTGACACTTTTTCAATTGACATTTCTTTGTATATATCCATAAAAATGATGCCAGCTTATTCATGATTTCGACTGGCTGAGAAACACTGCCTGCTTCTCTGTCTCATCCCGACATCCGACTCCTACACGTGCATTACAATGGGACACTTGGAGATCGAATTTGAATATTGAAACAATGTTACAAATGTCGGAGAGCCAGACAACAAAGTTTATACAAATCTCCGCTGTTGAAAACTAAATGTTATTCTGAAAGAAATGTGAGATAATGTCTCGATGCTTTTTATAGTGGAGATCAAGTTTATAACTTGATCTCAGCCTGCCTGGGTTGATGAGACAGTGGATTGCGCAGTCAGATTGACAAAGTAAATAAGCATTTTAACGTCATAGATTTAGCCGGTGGTAACTTGTGAAATAGACACCGGCTGGAATGCGCTTTCAACCAATCAGCATTCAGGATTAGACCCACCCGTTGTATAATGAATAATGACAACTAAGAGACACCCTGGCCGATTCCAGATCATATCTGTTGTTTGCAGTACTGCAAAGGGAATAAGCATACCACTTTTGCATAAGGTGTTATAGAGAACAAGCCACATTTATAATGCTATCTAGCCTTTCAAATTTCCATAAGCATTGTTTTTAGTTTTTAGTTTTTGTTGCTCAACCTTTTCAGAACTCTGGACAGTTCCCTGCAACATTATTCTGTCTACTCTCTGGTTTACGTAAATGACTTTTCAGAACCACCGACGGCTCTCCAAGTCAGTCAGAATCCAAAAGTCCTTATTACCTGGCATTACCATTTCAATATGCACTGAGTATACAAAACATTAAGAACACCTGCTCTTTCTATGACATCGACTGACTAGGTGAGTCCAGGTGAAAGCTATGATCCCTTATTGATGTCACTTGTTAAAGCCACTTCAATCAGTGTAGATGACGGGGAGGAGACAGGTTAAAGGACTTTTAAGCCTTGAGACAAGTGAGACATGGATGTGTATGTGTGCCATTCAGAGGGTGAATGGGATAAGACAATCGAAGTGCCCTTGAACAGGGTATGGTAGTAGGTGCCATGTGCACCGGTTTGTGTCAAGAACTGCAGCGCTGCTGGATTATTCAACCTCAACAGCTTCCCTTGTGTATCAAGAATGGTCCACCATGCAACTCAAGGTGTTCCTAATGTTTGGTATACTCCATGTATTTGCACAAAAGCTAGTTAAATCAAGACTTTTACCTGAAAAAACACTTGGAATCTTGGATAAAAAACTTTTCACAGTGCGGATAGGAATTCCATTCTTCTCATCCTGCATGTGCGCTATTACGTCCTCCATCTGGAAGAAATGAGAGAAGACATTATTTAAGATAACATAGGATTATTATTGTCTGGAGGAGAGACTGAGGAAAGAGGCTGAAAAAGAGGGAGTGGTGTCTTACTGAGTCCTGAATGGCCTCTGTGACACAGATCTGGGTTGGATATTTGCAGCAGAGACACTTCTCATATCAATGTCAGTCTATGTTATTGGATTAGTGCTAATTGAGTTTATCAACTCTTACAGCAAAGTTTCTGCCTAATGTTTCCCCATCCTACGTGTCTTAAAACAAACAGGACAGAACAAAATGTCACAAAAACGGTGATGAATAAAATCACACCTTTGAGCTAAAACCTAAAAGAAATGTGACATCAAATCAAAGTGTATTTGCCGCGTGCGCCCCGAATACAACAGGTGTAGACCTTACAGTGAAATGCTTACTTACAGGCTCTAACCAACAGTGCAATTTGTAAGTAAAAAAAAAAAAAAGGTATTAGATGAGTAAAGAAATAAAAACAGTTAAAAAAGACAGTGAAAAAGAACAGTAGCGATGGGTGGGTGGTGGGACACAATGCAGATAGTCCGGGTAGCCAATGTGCGGGGGCACCGGTTGTGTCACGCCCTGGCCTTAGTTATCTTTGTTTTCTTTATTATTTTAGTTAGGTCAGGYTGTGACATGGGGGATGTATGTGTTTTGTATTGTCTAGGGGTTTTGTATGTTTATGGGGCAGTGTCTAGTATAGGTGTTTGTATGTCTATGGCTGCCTAGATTGATTCTCAATTAGAGGCAGCTGTTGATCATTGTCTCTGATTGGGAACCATATTTAGGCAGCCATATTCATTGGGTATTTTGTGGGTTATTGTCTATGTCTATGTTGCATGTTAGCACATTGTTTATATAGCTTCACGTTCGTCGGTTTGTTGTTTAGTTTGTAAAGTGTTCTTCGTTTCGTGTCATTAAACGAGAAGAATGTATTCTAACCACGCTGCGCTTTGGTCCTCCTCTCTTCCACCATACGACGATCGTGACAGATTGGTCGGGCTAATTGAGGTAGTACGTACATGAATGTATAGTTAAAGTGACTATGCATATATGATACACAGAGAGTAGCAGCAGTGTAAAAGAGGGGTTAGGGGGGAGGCACACAATGCAAATAGTCCGGGTAGCCATTTGATTACCTGTTCAGGAGTCTTATGGCTTGGGGGTAAAAACTGTTGAGAAACCTTTTGGTCCTAGACTTGGCACTCCAGTACCGCTTGCCATGCGGTAAAAGAGAGAACAGTCTATGACTGGGGGTGGCTGGAGTCTTTGACCATTTTTATTGCCTTCCTCTGACACCGCCTGGTGTAGAGGTCCTGGATGGCAGGCAGCTTAGCCCCAGTGATGTACTGGGCCGTGCACACTACCCTCTGTAGTGCCTTGCAGTCGGAGGCCGAGCAGTTGCCGTACCAGAAAGTGATGCAACCAGTCAGGATGCTCTCAATGATGCATCTGTTGAACCTTTTGAGGATCTGAGGACCCATGCCAAATCTTTTTAGTTTCCTGAGGGAGAATAGGCTTTGTTGTGCCCTCTTCACGACTGTCTTGGTGTGTTTGGACATGACAACCTGGCTCAAAACAGACATGCCACAGAAAGACAGATCTGCATTACAACTCTCCAAGACAGGAGCACTGCTCTGCACCATGGCTCAGCTGCCCTGGCAGATGGCCCTATTTCCAGGAACAGACAGGACGGAGTGGAGCAGAGCATGGCCCGAATTTGTCAGCCTTCACGGATGGATGCCAAGAGATATCTCAAACCAGCCCTGTGGCATGAATAAATACAGGCTAACAATGTGACACATACACACACAATGCAAGGACTGCTGCTCTATTTCTTCTCCATAGACTACAATGCACTGCCCATATACTGTATCATATTGGATAGTAATTGGGAACCATTAAGGTTTATTGCTACCTCCTTGCACAAAGGCGGAGGTAGCGGTCCTGCTGCTGGGTTGTTGCCCTCCTACGGCCTCCTCCACGTCTCCTGATGTACTGGCCTGTCTCCTGGTAGCGCCTCCATGCTCTGGACACTACGCTGACAGACACAGCAAACCTTTTTACCACAGCTCGCATTGATGTGCCATCCTGGATGAACTGCACTACCTGAGCCACTTGTGTGGGTTGTAGACTCCGTCTCATGCTACCACTAGAGTGAGAGCACCGCCAGCATTCAAAAGTGACCAAAACATCAGCCAGGAAGCATAGGAACTGAGAAGTGGTCTGTGGTCACCACCTGCAGAATCACTCCTTTTTTGGGGGTGTCTTGCTAATTGCCATAATTTCCACCTTTTGTCTATTCCATTTGCACAACAGCATGTGAAATGTATTGTTAATCAGTGTTGCTTCCTAAGTGGACAGTTTGATTTCACAGAAGTGTGATTGACTTGGAGTTACATTGTGTTGTTTAAGTGTTCCCTTTATTTTTTTGAGCAGTGTAATTGAATATGAACAGTGGAAGCAGACTCCACTGTAATCAATAATAATCAACATACAAGGCCTAAAAATCCATTAAATATTTTTTTGAAAATGGGACCAGCATCTTACAAAAAGAGTTTGCCCTATTTCAAGTACACTGAAGCCAAAACCTATGAGTAATTGGTTTGAATGGACTGATAGAACACGGACATAGAACATAAAGAGCTGTAGGCAGAGTATGGGGTTACAGAGATGCCTATCTAACATGAGATCAGATGTATAAATATGTATGTCCTCCCCACTTAACAGGTGAAATTGGTGCCAGACAGAGGATTGAGAGCAGTGATGGACAGCTCTCATCAGATCATTTTGAGTAGTCGAACAAAGCACTGTCACTATGACAAACAGATATCCTTAGGTCAAAGACAGCATTCCAGATTGCCAATAGATCAGCCATAGCTAAATGACAGCTGGCAGATTGACATCACATTGGCTGACACTTTTTAGAACTTAGTTACGTAATTCACTGAGCTAACCAGCAGGATAACAGAGTGATGATCGATACTTAACACTGTCTCTCCCTCCCACTCAGTGTAAAACGCCATCAGCCTGAATATTTTGAATTTAAGATATTCATGCGTGTACATGTCATGAAGAAGAAGTGTTTGTCTCTTAGACAGACTATAACTAGATCCTGCTGCCTTTCTACAGCAGATGGTATGTTTTCTGAACAGTGATTTATTAAATATTGTAACGTCTGCTTCCAACTCACACCCTCAAACACGTAGATCCCCTGAACGCAGCTCACTTTCCAGCCCACTTTCCAGCTCACACTCTCAAACACCTAGATCCCCTGAACGCAGCTCACTCTCCAGATCCCAATCACCTGAATTCTAATAACCTGTTCACACACCTGTGTCATTATCACACACTATTTAGTTCAGTTCTTTGCACCCCATCACTGTGAGGTATTGTTTGTTTTGTACCACACGTCTTTCAGAGCTCTGTTTTTCCCATGATAGTTTTTTCCTGCCTCACTAACGGCGCCTTTTGCCTATTCCCTGCCTGTACTTTATCGGATTTCCTGTTATCTACCTATTGCCTGATCCCCCGGACTACGTTACTAGCCTTTTCCCTGCTTGTACTGTTGCCCTTTTGGACCCCCTGTGTATGACCTTCAACCTGCCCCTGGACCCAGCTACCTGCCTCCTCCTATGGTTCTTTTCAATTAACACCTGCTGCGCCCTGCGCTTGAAACCAGCTCTCTGTCTCCCCTTGTGTTCATTACAGAATACCTCACCAAAAACGACAGATAGATTCAGCGGAGCTGCAGCTACGTCTGGCCCGACAGGAGGAACAAATCGATGAACTCTGCGACCTCRTTCGCCAGTCCATTCCTGCTTCACCAACATCAAGTGCCACAGCCTCCTCTCGTTCATCWCCCCCCATATCCATGCCTAATAAATATGACGGCTCCCTAGGGAAATGTCAAGGATTTCTCATGCAGTGTAACCTGTACATTGACCATCACCCCGCTGACTTCACCTCTGACAAACACAGGGTGGACTTCGTCATTGTCACGCCCTGACCTTAGAGATCCTTTTTATGTATATATTTTGGTTGGTCAGGGCGTGAGTTGGGGTGGGCATTCTATGTTTTTGTTCTATGTTCTCTATTTCTATGTGTTTGGCCGGGTGTGGTTCTCAATCAGAGGCAGCTGTCTATCGTTGTCTCTGATTGAGAACCATACTTAGGTAGCCTTTTCCCACCTGTGTTTTGTGGGTAGTTGTTTTCTGTTTTGTGTTGCTGCACCTTTCAGGACTGTTTCGTTTTCGTTCATTCTCTTTGTTATTTTTGTTTAGTGTTCTGTTTTAATAAAAATATAACATGAACACTTACCACGCTGCGCTTTGGTCCGACTACTCTTCATCCGACGACGAAAATCGTTACAATCATCTCCCTACTCACAGGCAAAGCTCTGGATTGGGTCACAGCCACGTAGGCCGCTCAAAGTTCTGATCTGTCCTCTGAATCACGTTTCCACGCCCTCTTCAATGAGGTGTTCGACTACTCAGTTTCAGGTCGTCACACCGGGGATCTGTTATGTGAGCTGCGACAGGGCCGTCGCTTCACCACTGAGTATGCCCTTGAGTTCCGTAACATGGCAACCGGCAGTGGATGGAGTGAACCAGCTCTCCTTACAGTCTACCGGAAGGGTCTTAATCGGGAGTTGCAAACCCGAACTGGCCTGCAGAGGAGATTTAACAAACCTAAACCAATATACCCAGATGTCCATATCCATTAGTAACCTACTGGTGGACCGCAGACCTATACAGTCGCCCATGGCCTGCYAGTCTTCCACGCCCTTCTCTCTTCCACCACGGTCCAATAGCCCCGAACCCATGCAACTCGGCCGCGCCCCCCACCTACTCAATAGCTGTCCGATTCGCCCCCCACGAAGGGGTGACCACAACCCCTCCACCAGATCCTACCCTTCCTTTTGTTCTGGACGTGGATGCAACCGAGGTCGGCGTGGGAGCGGTTCTCTCTCAGCGGTTTGGGACACCTCCCAAATTACACCCATGTGGCTTCTTTTCCAAGGTCACCCGCTGAGAGGAACTATGATGTCGGGAACCCGAGAGCTCCTCACTATTAAGCTGGCTATCGAAGAGTGGCGCCACTCTTCGATAGCTTCACKTTCACCGTCACCTATCTGTCTGGAAAGAAAAATGTGAAGGCTGATTCCTTATCCCGTCTATTTGACRCCCTTCCTCTAAGCCAGCTCCTGAGCCCATTCTGTCTCCGGCTTGTGTCGTGGGACCCATCCAGTGGGCAATCCAAGCAGCCGTCCAAGTGGCCCTATGCCACGACCCAGCACCCCCTGACACCCCTGCAGGCAAGACCTACGTTCCTGCATCCGTCAGACCCCAACTAATGCAGTGGTGCCATACCTCGCTGAGTTCTGGCCATCCCGTAATCACCCGGACCATGGAGTACTGACACGCGAGTTCTGGTGGTCATCCCTAACAGAAGACACCTGAGATTACATTCTTTCCTGTCCCGTCTGTGCTTGGGCAAGGAGCCCTCGCCAACTACCTACCGGTAAGCTTGAGCCTTTACCTACACCACACAGACCATTGTCCCACATCGCCATGGATTTCCTCACGGATCTGCCGGACTATTCGGGCTTCACAACTATTTTAGTTGTAGTGGACCGCTTCTCCAAGATGTGCCGACTCATCCCCCTTCCGCATCTACCTAATGCATGGAAATGGCCGAGTGCATGTTCCAACATGTGTTTCGTCTGTATGGGATCCCGAAAGACATCGTTTCGGATCGGGGACCCCAGTTCGTCTCCAAGGTGTGGTGAGCCTTCCTTGACCGACTGGGGGTCTCCATCAGCCTATCCTCTGGATACCATCCCCAAACCGATGGGCAGACGGAACGCCTGAATCAGGAAATAGGGAAGTACCTTCGCCAACACTGCACCCACCAACCACACGAGCTGCGTCGCTATCTAGCCTGTGCCGAATACGCACAGAACTCCCTGGTGCAAACCTCACTCCATCTCACTCCTTTTCAAGTGTGTGTCCTCGGATACCCCCCGCGTTCCCATGGGAGACAGAGCCCGGAACTGTGCCTGCCGTCGATGAGTGGTTTCGACGGAGSGAGCAGGTTTGGGAGACCACACATCGGTACCTCACACAAGCGTATAGAATTTCACACAGCTAGAGATCCCACAAACACTCCACACAGAGACCGACACCTTACACACTATAGAAATATAACATTTTGGAGTACCACATAGTACACCCCACATTATGGAGCATACAGGCAGATGTAATGCAGATTTGAGTGGGAGTTGGTCAAGTAGACTTCTTCTTCCCGTAACATTTTTAAATCATCCACTGCATTCAGAAACAGAGGATTGTTCATAATACTTTGGCAAAATTAGTGTTGTTATGATTTAGAACACAGTATTTTGACAAGCAATAGTAAACACAATATTGAACAGTATGATGCATTTGTGTATTGACTCATTCCAAAAACAATTCTCACCATACCTTAGGGCAGGGATCATCAACTAGATTCAGCCGTGGGACGATTTTTTTCTTATGCGGATGGTCAGGGGGCCGGAACATGATTACAAATAATTTGTAGACTGCAAATTGTCTGCAAGAAGCCCAAACAGATATAATATTTGACTAAAACATAATAGTTTCAAACCTTGCTGACATTTYTATAATGTCACATATATCTCTCTCTATTATGCGTGGGAATACTTTGGAACATACTTTCAAATTAAAATCACTTGGAGATGATTTTCTGGTGTTTTTACGGTCTTTAATGTCCCAAAAATGTAAGAAACAAATTAAACAAGTAGTATTTTTTTGCTCAGAAAAGCTACCACGGGCTGCCAGTTGGGGGGCCCTGCCTTACGGAAAGAAGAAGAAGAAAGTCACATCTTCACTGGCAAAACAGAACATAGGGTTGTTTGTGATCCTCATTCAAATGTACAGGCCATATGAATAGATCTAAAGAATAGAGTTAAATATGAATAGAACAAATATCTGATTTGGTGGCTATAGCTAAATCCATCCAAGACTGTGCCCTTTAAAATAAACATTCAAGCTCATATAGTGTAAAATATATGGAGAAATAAATTATACATTTACTAGCCAGTGTTATAGAGGTGTTTTAATACTTTAAGCACAGCTTTCATGATAATCATGCAATATTAGCTTGTTTGGTTTTCATAAAATTCCTTTCTATTCATCAAAGTTTAAGTGAATCTGTCCCCCACATTTTAACCAAGCAACCATTTTCTCCTCATTTTAACAGGATAATTCACTTTCAAGCATATCAGGCTTGAAGCTGTCCTTCTCTGAGAGAACAGTCAGACAGTGGTATGAGCTCACTGTTTTYGGGAGAGACATCATATCAAACCCCAAATTATGAATTATATAAACTCAGCAAAATAAGAAACGTCCCTTTTTCAGGACCCTGTCTTTCAAAGATAATTTGTAAAAATCCAAATAACTTCACAGATCTTCATTGTAAAGGGTTTAAACACTGTTTCCCATGCTTGTTCAATGAACCATAAACAATTAATGAACATGCACCTGTGGAACGGTTGTTAAGACACTAACAGCTTACAGACGGTAGGCAATTAAGGTCACAGTTATGAAAACTTAGGACATTAAAGAGGTCTTTCTACTGACTCTAAAAAACACCAAAAGAAAGATGCCCAGGGTCCCTGCACATCTGCGTGAACATGTCTTAGGCATGCTGCAAGGAGGCATGAGGACTGCGGATGTGGCCAGGACAATAAATTGCAAGGTCCGTACTGTGAGACGCCTAAGACAGCGCTACAGGGAGACAGGACAGACAGCTGATCGTCCTCGCAGTGGCAGACCACGTGTAACAACACCTGCACAGGATCAGTACATCCCAACATCACACCTGCAGAACAGGTACAGGATGGCAACAACAACTGCCTGAGTTACACCAGGAACGCACAAACCCTCCATCAGTGCTCAGACTGTCTGCAATAGGCTGAGAGAGGCTGGACTGAGGGCTTTAGGCCTGTTGTAAGGCAGGTCCTCACCAGACATCACCGGCAACAATGTTGCCTATGGGCACAAACCCARCGTCGCTGGACCAGACAGGACTGGCAAAAAGTGCTCTTCACTGACGAGTCGTGGTTTTGTCTCACCAGGGGTGATGGTTGGATTTGCGTTTATTGTTGAGGGAATGAGCGTTACACCGAGGCCTGTACTCTGGAGCGGGATCAATTTGGAGGTGGAGGGTCCGTCATGGTCTGCGGCGGTGTGTCACAGCATCATCGGACTGAGCTTGTTGTCATTGCAGGCAATCTCAACGCTGTGTGTTACAGAGAAGACATCCTCCTCCCTCATGTGGTACCCTTTCTGCAGGCTCATCCTGACAATGCCACCAGCCATGACAATGCCACCAGCCATACTGCTCGTTCTGTGCAGGATTTCCTGCAAGACAGGAATGTCAGTGTTCTGCCATGGCCAGCGAAGAGCCCGGATCTCAATCCCATTGAGCACGTCTGGTACCTGTTGGATCGGAGGTTGAGGGCTAGGGCCATTCCCCCCAGAAATGTCCGGGAACTTGCAGGTGCCTTGGTGGAAGAGTGGGGTAACATCTCACAGCAAGAACTGGCAAATCTGGTGCAGTCCATGAGGAGGAGATGCACTGTAGTACTTAATGCAGCTGGTGGCCACACCAGATACTGAATGTTACTTTTGATTTTGACCCCCCCTTTGTTCAGGGACAAATTATTCAATTTCTGTAAGTCACATGTCTGTGGAACTTGTTCAGTTTATGTCTCAGTTGTTGAATTTTGTTATGTTCATACAAATATTTACACATGTTAAGTTTGCTGAAAATACATGCAGTTGACAGTGAGAGGATGTTTTTTTTGCTGAGTCTATATTTAAAAAAAAAAATCAACTACTTTGATCATAATATTGTCAAAATCAAATCAAATTTGTATTGGTCACATATACATGGTTAGCAGATGTTATTGCGAGTGCAGTGAAATGCTTGTGCTTCTAGTTCCGACAGTGCAGCAATATCTAATAAGTAATATCTAAGAATTCCACAACAAATACCTAATACACACAAATCTAAGTAAATTGGAATAAGAATATCTAAATATATGGATGAGCAATGTCAGAGCGGCATAGGCTAAGATGCAATAGATAGTATAGATTAAAGTATATACACTACCATTCAAAAGTTTAGGGTCACTTAGAAATGTCCTTGTTTTTTAAAGAAAAGCACATTTCTTGTTCAATAAAATTACATCAAATTGATCAGAAATACAGTGCAGACAGACATTGTTAATGTTGTAAATTACTATTGCAGCTGGAAATGGCTGATTTTTWATGGAATATCTACATAGGCGTACAGAGGCCCATTATCAGCAACCATCACTCCTGTGTTCCAATGGCACGTTGTGTTAGCTAATCCAAGTTTATCATTTTAAAAGGCTAATTGATCACTAGAAAACCCTTTTGTAAATATGTTAGCACAGCTGAAAACTGTTGTTAAAGAAGCAATAAAACGGGCCTTCTTTAGAATAGTTGAGTATCATCAGCATTTGCGGGTTTGATTACAGGCTCAAAATGGCCAGAAACAAATAACTTTCTTCTGAAACTCGTCAGTCTATTCTTGTTCTGAGAAATAAAGGCTATTGCATGCAAGAAATTGCCAAGAAACTGAAGATCTGGTACAACACTGTGTACTACTCCCTTCACAGAACAGCGCAAACTGTCTCTAACCAGAATAGAACGAGGAGAGGGAGCCCCCGGTGCACAACTGAGCAAGAGGACAAGTACATTAGAGTGTCTAGTTTGAGAAACAGACGCCTCACAAGTCCTCAACTGGCTGCTTCATTAAAAAGTACACGCAAAACACCAGTCTCAACGTGAACAGTGAAGAGGCAACTCCGGGATGCTGGCCTTCTAGGCAGAGTTGCAAAGAAAAAGCCATATCTCAGACTGGCCAATAAAAAGAAAAGATTAAGATTGGCAAAAGCACACAGACACTGGACAGAGGAACTCCTATACACTTCTTGATAAACTCAGTGACCGTCTCGGTGAACACGTCCATATTATTCTCAGAAGCTACCCAGAACATATCCCAGTCTGCATGATCAACCCAATCTTGAAGTGTGGGTTCTGATTGGTCAGACCAGCATTAAACTGTCCTTTACACCTGTGCTTCCTGTTTGAGTTTCTGCCTATAGGAAGGGAGGAGCAAAATGGAGTCATGGTCAGATTTGCCGAAAGGAGGGCGAGGGAGGGCCTTGTATGCATCCCGGAAGTTAGAGTAACAATGGTCCAGTGTTAAATGAACATATACACTACCCATACAAAAGTATATGGACACACCTTCAAATTAGTGGATTTGGCTATTTCAGCCACACCCGTTGCTGACAGGTGTATTAAATTGGGCACACAGCCATCCAATCTCCATAGACAAACATTGGCAGTAGAATGGCCTTACTGAAGAACTCAGTGACTTTCAACGTGGCACCGTCATAGGATGCCACCTTTCTAACAAGTCAGTTCATCAAATTTCTGACCTGCTAGAGCTGTTATTGTGAAGTGGAAATGTCTAGGAGCAGCAACGGCTCAGCTGCGAAGTGGTAAGCCAGACAAGGTCACAGAACGGGACCACCGAGTGCTGATGCGCATAGCGTGTAAAAATCATCTGTCCTCAGTTGCACCACTCACTACCCAGTTCCAAACAAGCCTAAGATCACCATACGCAATGCCAATCATCAGCTGGCAAGGTGTAAAGCTCGCCGCCATTGGACTTTGGATCAGTGGAAACGCATACTCTGGAGTGATGAATCACGCTTCACCATCTGGCAGTCCGACGGACGAATCTGGGTTTGGCGGATGCCAGGAGAATGCTACCTGCTCCAATGCATGCCAACTGTAAAGTTTGGTGGAGGAGGAATAATGGTACGTGGCTGTTTTTCATGATTCAGGCTAGGGATGAATTGGAACGCCGACTGCAAGCCAGACCTAACATCAGTGCCAACCTCACTAATGCTCTTGTGGCTGAATGGAAGCAACTCCCCGCAGCAATGTTCCACGATCTAGTGGAAAGCCTTCTCAGAAGAGTGGAGGCTGTTATAGTAGCAAAGGGGGGACCAACTACTTATTAATGCCCATAATTGTGGAATGAAATGTTCGAGCAAGTGTCCACATGGTTTTGGTATTGTAGTGTAGTACCTTCCAACCCATACGGCAAAGCAATTCAGCAATTCAAAATAATCTTTCTTTCCTATCTTTCTTTTCTTTTTTTGTCTCTTTTTGTAACTCTCCTTCATTGGACACAACATTTCCCCTCTGGCTGAGAAATAATTACATTTTAACTGACAACATGAACTCACACAACACCCTGAAAAGTTGGCTTAAAATGTGCAACAGGGTGAGAGAGCTAGAAACATTTTGCTTCACCTGCCACAATAAACAATAACCTTTGATTTTGATTTGAAAGTTCTACCCCAGTTCACAGTTAATAATATATTATTGTGATTTCTACGAGGGTTTTGACAGATGGCATTCTCACTTTCTGTATTCCATTTAGCTTGTGCTCCAGATGGTTGTCGACAGACTGACACCAACGTTCCTATTTGGCTTTGAAGRTTTCCCAGAAGTATCACTGAGGATCTGTTGGCAACTTTAACTGATCTAATCAAACACAGTGTATTAGCCATGCTAAAGTAAATTGAGATGAGAGAATAATATGAAAGTAATGCTGGGTTATTTTTTATGTGAGTAGAGGTATAGATAGATAGATGTAAGTTGTTAGAGATTGTTCACCCTCCACCTCAGCCAATCACCCATCTCTTTGAATTGTCAAACCAGTGTATTTTCATCAAAGGCAAGCATTTGGAACATGTTGCCCCCATTTTCACATCTCTCCTATGTATGAGCTTTCAGAGACACAGAGAGAGAGACACAGAGAGAGGAGAGAGAGTGAGAGAGGAGACTCCCTGGGGCTACTAACAAAGCTCACAAGATGTGGTTGATCTAAGAGTCCAGAGGGAATAAGCCAAATGTCTGAATACCTACAGGGAAATGTTGAATTCTCTCTCACCCGTCCCCAGGGAATTCCATGTATTGGAAGCTGAGCTGTGGCGCATGGATGAGAGGTAAGCCTGCTGCCTAGAAAAACGGCAGCATTTATCCTCATTTGACATTTTTTGGGGTTAACACAGTTCACAGGCGAGATACACTGCCTTCAGAAAGTATTCATACCCCTTGACTTATTCCACATTTTGTTGTGTTACAGCCTGAATTCAAAATGTATTAAATACTTTTTTTTATCACCCATCTACACACAATACCCCATAATGACAAAGTGAAAACATGTTTTAACATTTTTGGCCAAATTTATTGAAAATTAAATACAGAAAATGTAATTTACATAAGTATTCACACCCCTGAGTTAATACATGTTAGAATCCCCTTTGACAGCAATTATAGCTGTGAGTCTTTCTGGGTAAGTATCAAAGAGCTTTGCACACCTGGATTGTACAATATTTACCCATTATTCTTTTAAAAATTCTTCAAACTTGCTAGACAACCATAGATTTTCAACCAGATGTAAGTCAAAACTGTAATTCGGCCACTCAGGAACATTTASTGTCTTCTTGGAAAGCAACTCCAGTGTAGATTTGGCCTTGTGTTTTAGGCTATTGTCCTGCCGAAAGGTGAATTCATCTCCCAGTGTCCGGTGGAAAGCAGACTGAACCAGGTTTTCTTTTAGGATTTTGCCTGTGCTTAGCTCCATTCCATTTATTTTTTATCCTGAAAAACTCCCCAGTCCTTAACGATTACAAGCATACCCATAACATGATGCAGTCACCACTATGCTTGAAAAAATGAAGAGTGGTACAAATCAATGTGTTGTATTGGCTTTTCCCCAAACATAACACTTTGTATTCAAGACAAAAAAAGTTCATTGCTTTGCCACATTTGTAGCTGTATTATTTCAGTGCCTTATTGCAAACAGGATGCAGGATTTGGAATATTGTCATCCTCTATAGCAGGTATTCCCAAAAGTATGCGCAATGCCGCCGGGGGTACGCCAAATAAAAATGCGATTCACTTTTTTTTTTTATCGTTCTCCACATTTTCAAACAGTCCATTTATATTTTCCCAACGGGGCTATACATTTGGGTGCGTTTTTTCTCTCACTTGAATACCCTTGTTTCACTGCCAAATATAAAATTCAACCATCTAGTGTTCAGCGAAATAACAACACAATGTCAAATAGAGGTAGCCTAGTCAAATAATTAACATCCAATCATATTAACCGTTACTCTCTCGCGGGAATTCCACTAACGGTCCATATGTAGCCAAATGTAGCTCATTCCGTTTGCTCGAAAATTGATAAATGGTTAAAAAAAAAGTAAGGCCCGCGTCCATAGAGACACATACCAGCTCTAGTGGTAGTACTGCTACTACCAGCAGTACTACACCTGCACCTGTCGACGACACAAGTTGTTCTGCTTCCATGAGCACATCCAATGCTAGCATCAGTAATTCTACATTTGGTAGCCATGCTAGCATGGACACTGACAGTTGTGAATCTGATGCAGCCAAAGAGATACTACCCCCTTACCCGGGAAAACACCGAACAACAGACAGGGACGTTGGACCATCAAAGAGGCCAAATATGATGAGAACTACATCGATTTGGGGTTCATTTATATTGGGAGTAGTGCCTTTCCCTAGCCACAGTGTGTTATATGTGCAAAAGTACTATCTCACAACTCAATGAAACCTTCACTCTTGCGCAGACATTTAGAAACAAAACATGCCAGTATTTTGAGCGAGAATTAAGACGACTTTCGAGTAGTAAGACATGTATAAAAGTAACAGATACCATTAATAAGAAGGGGCTAGAAGCACCTTATATGGTGAGTGGCTAGGACAGGCAAACCCCATACTATTGCAGAGGACTTAATTCTTCCTGCTGTCGTGGATATGGCTGGGACAATGCTGGGGGGAAAGGCCAAAAGAACTATACAGACAATTCCTTCATTAAACAAGACTGTTTCACGACGCATCAGTGACATGGCAGGAGATGTTTTGAAACAATTATTGCATCGCATACAAGCCAGTGAATTCTATGCGTTACAGCTGGATGAGTCAACAGACGTGGCGGGCCTTGCACAGCTCCTGGTATATGTCCGTTACGTTTATGGGGGGTCAATTAAGGAAGACATCCTCTTCTGCAAGCCACTGGAAACCAGGAAATACATTTTTTAGGTACTGGACAGCTTTGTGACATCAAATGGACTTTGGTGGTCAGGGTGTGTTGGTATCTGTACAGTTGGCGCAAAAGCCATGACAGGGAGACATAGTGGTGGTAACGCGCATCAAGCAGTTGCTCCCGATGCCACTTGGGTACACTGCAGCCTCCACCGAGAGGCTCTTGCTGCCAAGGGAATGCCTGACGGCTTCAAAGACGTTTTGGACACTACAGTGAAAATGGTTAAGTTTGTCAAAGCAAGGCCCCTGAACTGTCGTGTATTTTCTGCACTATGCAATGATATGGGCAGTGACCATGTAATGCTTTTACAACATACAGTATTGACAAAAACATTTTTATTGACAGAGGAGCTTAAAGTTTTCTTTACTGACCATAATTTTCACTTGTCTCACCGCTTGCATGATGACGCGTTTCTCACACGACTGGCCTATCTGGGTGATGTTTTTTCTTGCCTGAATGATCTGAATCTAGGATTACAGGGACTCTCCACAACTATTTTCAATGTGTGGGACAAAATTGAGGCTATGATTAAGAGGTTGGAGATCTTCTCTGGACAACACACAGGTCTTTCCACCATTGTAAGATTTTTTGTGTGCAAATGAACTCAAGCTTACGGACAATGTCAAATGTGATATAGTCAAGCACCTGAGTGAGCTGGGTGCACAATTACGCAGGTACTTTCCCGAAKCGGATGACACAAACAAATGGATTCGTTATCCCTTTCATGCCCTGCCTTCAGTCCACTTACCGATATCTGAACGAGAGCCTCATCGAAATTGTAACAAGCGGTTCTGTGAAAATTGAATTTAATCAGAAGCCACTGCCAAATTTCTGGATCTGGATTGGGCTCCGACTCCAATTTTCTTTTTTAATTAATTTGTTAAAATTTAGCAAAACATTATTCCACTTTGATATTATGGGGTATTGTGTGTAGGCCAGTGATGAAAAAAAATACATTCAATACATTTTACATTCAGGGTGTAACACAACAAAATGTGGAAAAAGTCAAGGGGTGTGGTATATCATGGCTCTGTGGTTTCTCTTCCTGACACTACTATTTCAGTTACGGTCCCAATACTCAATTTTGCTGACTCTAATGCGGGTTTTTGTAACCATAGTAATTGCTTCTATAGCCAAGTCTGCCTTTACAACCACTGTTTATAACTCCAATGCTGTCTCTATTGTTTTCTGTTGTTCTTTATACGCTGTCGTACATTATTGCGTCTAGGTTCAGTGTTGTTGTTTTCTATTGTTTGGCTTGCTGTCTGTATAATGCCTCTGGCTGGGTCTGTGCTCTCTGTTGTTGTTTCTACTGTTTGGATGGCTATCTCCCTGGTTGATGGTGGGATAGAGATCCTGGGGCAAGGCCTATCTCTCTCGCTGTGTTTCTTAGTGGGCGGACGGTGGGCGAAATGACTAAGCCAAGGTTGGTCGTGTGCTGGAACAAATTCTACTGAGAGCATATATCGCTGCCCACCTACTGTGGTTTAATCACTCAAACACACGGCTGAAAATAAAAAAAATAAAGTAAAAATAAAAGCTGCATATTTTTGGGATCCAGGCAACATTTTCTGCAGTGACTAATTAAGCGGGCTGATTTGCACTGTTGAAGAATCAGCCACAGGAGATAATGATGATTAAGAAATCCGAGAAAAGAAAAATACCTACCGTGACCATGTTTATAAGGGTATTTACAAAACAAATATAAACCCTGGCCTGTCCTGTAAATGTATTTTATATTATTGCTGCTACTGTACGTGTTCATCTACAATGTATTCTATCAATCAATTCATCAAAAGTCATTTTATAATGATGTAGCAGCATGGGGCATTAGCTATGTACAGTGCATTCGGATAGTATTCAGACCCATTTACTTTTTCCACATTTTGTTAAGTTACAGTATATTAACTTTCAAAGTTTACCTGTAAACTACCAGCATTTTGGTAACTTTCAAGGATTTCATGGCATTTTATCTCCAGCAAATCTCACGGGGATCGGGACATGGTCGGGTGCAATATATCCCTGGCGTCCGACTCATTGAAGAAGAACTCCTCGTCCAATCTGAGGTGAGTAATTTCTGATGTCAGTTCTGATCTCCAGAAACTCTTTTCAGTCATAAGAGACGGTAGCAGCAACATTATGTACAAAACAAGTTACGAACAGCGCGAAAAAACAAACAAAATAGCATGATTGGTTGAGAGCCAATAAGACGGCAGCCCTACCCTCCGGCGCCAGGAGTCTGTAATTATCTATGGCCCTCTGTGTGGCCTTATCACCTGGAAAGGAAAAAAATCATCAAATATAATTTATTTWAAAAAATGAATGACAAAGCTGTAAAACATTATCCTAAATATAAACCATCAATTTAGTGAATATCATTGGTGTTTAATATGAGGGTTTCAGCATGGATTATCCTTTGTATATTTGTTTACATACTTTTATTTATTTTCCTATGTCAATATGTCTTTGTTGTAAATGTTTTGGCACCAAACTGGTGGCAGTAGTGAAGAAAGGTCAACAGTTGGAAGAGTTAAAGCGTTAATTGAAAAGAATGGCATTGTTGATTAGATGCCTTTTTCATTAATAAGCATATTTTCTCTTGAACCATATGGTCTATCCAATAGAAACTCATGGACAATATGGACACAGATATAAAAAATGAAAACGATATATGAATTTTTAAAAATAAGTTATTCAAGTATAAATTACTAAAATTACCATAGATTGCCCTAGATTACCTGTTTATTATCAAAATTACAGAAAATTATATTAACTTTGGTAAATTACTGGTAGTTTTGGGGGAGGGGGGGTGGGGGTCATCAACCCCAGTTTAAAGATTCAGAGATGGTTGCATTTTAACAGTTGCTGATAATTTGAAACAAGGAAATGTAACACAGCAGTGGGTTTTAATGAATACCCAGCTAGCAGTGAGGAATCGGCCCAGAAGCGGCCCTCTTCTGGGGGGGGCGGAACTGATTGAATCGGTCCGGAATCGGGTGTCGAACTCAGCCTGGAATCAAAATGAATGACTGCCCAGAATCGGCTCAAGTACATCGGGCAGTTTCCATCTACCGGAATGCAGCCGACTTTGCCGGCATCTTACCAGAATCCCCCCAGAAGCAGCCTGATGTAAATTTAATAAATACAAATTATACCCATCCACAAAAAAACATTTTATGTCGGAGGAAACTCCATACACCTGGTGACCATGTCAGCGTGCATGCGCCTAGCCCGCCACAGGAGTCGCTACAGCACGATGGCACAAGGACATCCCGACCGGCCAAACCCTCCCCTAACTTGGACGATGCTGGGCCAATTGTGGGTCGCCTCGTGGGTCTCCCGGGCGCGGCCGGCACGGGTCTCAAACCAGCATCTGTAGCAACGCAGTTTGCACTGCGATGCAGTGTCTTAGACCACTGCGCCTTAGGTTCTAGCCACAAAGTTTTTAATGCTTATCAATTGCCTTGCACTGTCACGTTCCTGACCTGTTTTCTCTTGTTTTTGTTTGTGTTTAGTTGYTCAGGGCGTGAGTTGGGATGGGCAGTCTGTGTTGTTTGTTCTATGTGGGAGTGTGATTGTTAATTAGCCTTATATGGTTCTCAATCAGGGACAGGTGTTATTCATTTCCTCTGATTGAGAATCATATATAGGTAGGCTGTTTGACACTGTTAGTTTGTGGGTGATTGTCTTCCGTGTTTGTGTCTGTGCACCACACGGGACTGTTTCGTTTGTTCGTTCGTTTGTGTAGTCTATTTCCTGTTCGTGCGTTCTTCGTGTCATGTAAGTTCGTTTGTTCAGGTCTGTTGACTGCGTTTGTTATTTTGTAAATTCTCAAGTGTTGTTTCGTGTTCGTCTATCTTTTAAATAAATTCATTATGTCTAATTCCCACGCTGCGCTTTGGTCCAATCCCTACTCTTCCGAGGAGGAGGAATTAGACAAGCGTTACATGCACAAAGTATCAAAATACTAAAATACTACACAGAACTCTTAAATAATTGTATTTAAATGTTGATTGAATTTTTTGATCACAGAAACAATGAGGAAAATATGAAAAAATAAATAAATAATGAAATGTTAATTATATAAAGCAGCCCATGTAATCATCTGCCAGAGTGTAGCCCCAATCGACCCGAGCCCCAAGTAATACATGTGGGCCAGATAACTCACACCGGAATCGGCCCGAGCTCAATCCCCGCATCCTAGTCATAAGTAATACTGCCGAAGACGGCCCAGACTCAGGCCACATGATGTAGGCCGAGTCTGACTCTCAGCCGAGTGTCCCGACTCTCAGCTGGAATCGGCCCAGATCCACTGTGCTAGCTGAGTATGGCTTCACCCAAATTGGGGCAAGTGTGTAACTACAGTCTAAATAGTCTGGGTATAGATGTGAAGAGTCTTATCTGTGAACACCAGCCATGTTTACTGAGACAAAACAGACAAAGAAGGAGAAGGAGAAGGAGGGAAGTAGTAGAGGAAAACAGAGATGCATTGGGATTGGAGGGAGAGGGGGGATGGCTTCTATTTTTAGATCCTAATAACATGAGGGAGAGGGGGAGAGAGGGAGAGGGGGAGAGAGGGAGAGGGGGAGGGAGAGAGGGAGAGAGGGGGAGAGAGAGAGAGAGAGAGAGAGAGAGAGAGCATCTCTAGCCCAGCCAAGCACCTCCTTGACACGTGCAACAGACGCTCGGGAATGCGCTGTCTCCCGAATACCAATGAGTTGGAAGCAGCTGGATCCCGATTGGCATTCCAGGCCACATCCCTGTCTCTGGAGAGAGAGACGGGACTGAGAGTCAGACTGGACAGACACACAGCCACTAATGTTATACTGACAGGAAAAATAATGCATAAACTGTGAAGCAACTGTATAGAGATCAAGCTTTTTGATACATACTATTGATACATCTACACTGAGGATACAAAACATTAAGAACACCTGCTCATTCCATGACATAGACTAACCAGGTGAATCCAGTTGATGTCACTTGTTAAATCCACTTCAATCAAACTGTAGGTATGAATCACGCTTTACCATCTGGCAGCCCGACGGATTAATCTGAGTTTGGTAGATACCAGGAGAACGCTACCTGCCCCAATATATAGTGCCAACCGTAAAGTTTGGTGGAGGAGGAATAATGGTCTGGGGCTGTTTTTATGGTTCGGGCTAGGCCCCTTTGTTCCAGTGAAGGGAAATCTTAACGCTACAGCATACAATGACATTCTAGACGATTCTGTGCTTCCGACTTTGTGGCAACAGTTTGGGGAAGGCCGTTTCCTGTTTCAGCATGACAATGCCCCCATGCACAATCCGAGGTCCATACAGAAATGGTTTGTCGAGATTGGTGTGGAAGAACTTGACTGGCCTGCACAGAGCCCTGACCTCAACACCATCAAACATCTTTGGAATGAATTGGAACACCGTCTACGAGCAAGGCCTAATCGCCTAACATCAGTGCCCGACCTCACTAATGCTCTTGCGGCAGAATGGAAGCAAGTCCCCGCAGCAATGTTCCAACTTCTAGTGAAAAGCCTTCCCAGAAGAGTGGAGGCTGTTATAGCAGCAAAGGGGGGACCAACTCCATATTAATGCCGATGGACCCCAGTTAGCTGTTGAAATTGGCGTTGGGTAATGGGAATCCTAATAAATCAAATAAATTTCAATCAAAATGTCCATGATTGTGGAATGAGATGTTCGACGAGCAGGTATTCACATACTTTTGGTCATGTAGTTTACGTATTCATATATATACAGCTCTGTAAAAAATGTAGAGACCACTGCAAAATTATCAGTTTCTCTGGTTTTACTATTTCTAGGTATGTGTTTGGGAAAAATGAACATTTTTGTTTTATTCTTTAAACTACTGACAACATTTCTCCCAAATTCCAAATAAAAATATTGTCATTTAGAGCATTTATTTGCAGAAAATGGCAACTTGTTAAAATAACAAAAAAGATGCAGTGTTGTCAGACCTCAAATAATGCAAAGAAAATACGTTCAAAATGAACACACACACACACACACACACACACACAAACCCTGACACATTGCTCACTCCCTCAGTTAGCCAGGGATCTGTCGGACATCCTGTTGAAGTGTTTGAGATAATAGCGTTTGACTGAGTGCTGGTAGTCATGGGAATGCTATCCATCAGTAACCCCAGTGGAGCGTGGAGCAGAGTGAAAAAGCACAACTTTCCCACACACTAGTATAGTCCACTGGAATGTCACTTTCCAATCAGTAGATAACCAAGACAAGGAGGCTGAAACACTATGTGAAACAAATAATGACAAGACATGTCACATGGAAGAATGACTTGCATTTTCCTGTGGTGGTTCCATTTTGTGAAATCTTGAAAACTTCCTATAGCATTTCTGCAACTGTTTAACCATCCTGAATGGAGCCCCTGTCATTAGCTTCAGGAGAATTTCCAGGGATTTATACAGAGTTGCACACGGCCATATACTTTAACTAGGGAGGCTGTAATTAATTGCACCATGTTAACTGAATGAAAAGACAAATTATTTTGATTCCAATTATAATGGTTCATTTTTAACAGAGTTGTTCATTAATTTAATCACATTGCAAGTATGATTGCATCTTCAAACTTATTCAGGAATTTACTTGCATGATTTGAGTATACAGTGGGGAGAACAAGTATTTGATACACTGCCGATTTTGCAGGTTTTCCTACTTACAAAGCATGTAGAGGTCTGTAATTTTTTAGCATAGGTAAACTTCAACTGTGAGAGACGGAATCTAAAACAAAAATCCATAAAATCACATTGTATGATTTTTAAGTAATTAATTTGCATTGTATTGCATCACATAAGTATTTGATCATCTACCAACCAGTAAGAATTCCGTCTCTCACAGACCTGTAAGTTTTTCTTTAAGAAGCCCTCCTGTTCTCCACTCATTACCTGTATTAACTGCACCTGTTTGAACTCGTTACCTGTATAAAAGACACCTGTCCACACACTCAATCAAACAGACTCCAACCTCTCCACAATGGCCAAGACCAGAGACTGTGTAAGCACATCAGGGATAAAATTGTAGACCTGACAAGGCTGGGATGGGCTACAGGACAATAGGCAAGCAGCTTGATGAGAAGCAACAACTGTTGGCGCAATATTAGAAAATGGAAAGAGTTCAAGATGACGGTCAATCACCCTCGGTCTGGGGCTCCATGCAAGATCTCACCTCGTGGGCATCAATGATCATGAGGAAGGTGAGGATCAGCCCAGAGCTACACGGCAGGACCTGGTCAATGACTGAAGAGAGCTGGGACCACAGTCTCAAAGAAAACCATTAGTAACACACTACGCCGTCATGGATTAAATCCTGCAGCGCACGCAAGGTCCCCTGCTCATGCCAGCGCATGTCCAGGCCCGTCTGAAGTTTGCCAATGACCATCGATGATCCAGAGGAGGAATGGGAGAAGGTCATGTGGTCTGATGAGACAAAAATAGAGCTTTTTGGTCTAAACTCCACTCGCCGTGTTTGGAGGAAGAACGAAGGATGAGTCAACCCCAAGAAACACCATCCCAACCGTGAAGCATGGAGGTGGAAACATCATTCTTTGGGGATGCTTTCTGCAAAGGGACAGGACGACTGCACCGTATTGAGGGGAGGATGGATGGGGCCATGTATCGCGAGATCTTGGCCAACAACTCCTTCCCTCAGTAAAAGCATTGAAGATGGGTCGTGGCTGGGTCTTCCAGCATGACAACGACCCGAAACACACAGCCAGGGCAACTAAGGAGTGCTCCGTAAGAAGCATCTCAAGGTCCTGGAGTGGCCTAGCCAGTCTCCAGACCTGACCCAATAGAAAATCTTTGGAGGGAGCTGAAAGTCCGTATTGCCCAGCGACAGCCCCGAAACCTGAAGATCTGGAGAAGGTCTGTATGGAGGAGTGGGCCAAAATCCCTGCTGCAGTGTGTGCAAAACCTGGTCAAGAACACAGGAAACGTATGATCTCTGTAATTGCAAACAAAGGTTTCTGTACCAAATATTAAGTTCTGCTTTTCTGATGTTTCAAATACTTATGTCATGCAATAAAATGCAAATTCATTACTTAAAAATCATACAATGTGATTTTCTGGATTTTTGTTTTAGATTCCGTCTCTCACAGTTGAAGTGTACCTATGCTAAAAATTACAGACCTCTACATGCTTTGTAAGTAGGAAAACCTGCAAAATCGTCAGTGTGTCAAATACTTGTTCTCCCCACTGTATATTGTAGACTGGAGACTGAAAATCCCTACATAAATGAAAGTTTATCAAAGTAYTTTGCTTTTGTAGTAATAATATTGTCATCATTATCAATATCAAAACCATGGTATATATACGGACACGAAACACAAATAATATTACAGGAAGACATTCTATGGGTGAACAGAGACAAAGCAGAGAGCTTGGATGGAGAATATGTAGTTGAGGTGAGCTAGGGCTGCCAAACTGAACTAATGGCATGAAGCTGTGAGCTGGGTTGCAAGTGCTGTGACCGCTGGCCCATGAATAATGTGACTTTCCATATTGAGGTCTCAAATATTTTACAGCATTCAACACTGCACTGGAATTTGTATGGTGAATAAGTATACTGGACAAAAACATAAACTCAACATGCAACAATTTCAAAGATTTTACTGAGTTACAGTTCATCGGTCAATCAGGAAATCAGACACATGACTGMGCATACCGATATGCATCTGTTGGTCACAGATACCTTTTAAAAAATCYGCCTCACAATGGGCCTCAGGATCTCGTCACGGTATTTCTGTGCATTAAAATTGGCATCAATAAAATGCATTTGTGTTTGTTGTCCGTAGCTTATGCCTGCCCTTATCATAACCCCACCGCCATCATGGGGCACTCTGTTCACAAAGTTGACATCAGCAAACCCGCTCGACCACAGGACGCCATACACGAAGGTCTGTGGTTGTGAGACTGGTTGGGTGCACTGCCAAATTCTCTAAAACAACTTTGGAGGTMGCTTTTTGGTAGAGAAATTAAGATAAAAATCTCTCGCATCAGCTCTGGTGGACATTCCTGCAGTCTGCATGCCAATTGCATGCTTCCTCAAAACTTGAGACATCTGTGGCATTGTGATGTGTGACAAAACTACACATTTTAGAGTGGCCTTTTATTGTCCCCAGCACAAGGTGCACCTGTGTAAGGATCATGCTGTTTAATCAGCTTCTTGATATGCCACACCTGTCAGGTGGATGGATTATCTTGGCAAAGGAGAAATGCTCACTAACATGGATGTAAAAAAAWTTGTTCACAAAATTTGAGAGAAATAATATTTTTGGAAAATTTCTGGGATCTTTAATTTCAGCTCATGATCCATGGGACCAACACTTTACATGTTGCATTCATATTTTGGTTCAGTGTAATATAATTGTCATAGGCATGATGCAATARAGTATTTATTCAAATTTGACTGTTAGTTATTCCATTTGGTTGGAGGACTGACATGTTAAAAAAAGACATCATAGAACAGAAGTAAGACCCTCGAATAACAGTTTTGATGAAACTGCAACAAAAAAGGTRGTTTAGTGTTCCTACCAAAAAAGGCTGTTACTCATGAGCGAATCAACATTTCATATAGGCGGAAAAATAATTGTGCTACGCAACACCTAAATACAATCTCTCTCTTTCTCTGGACTTACACTGGGGTAAGAGAGAGAGGGGGTAGAAAGAATGAAAGAAAGGAGAGCAAGAGGGAGAGAGAGAGTGAGGGGGGAGAAGAGGTGGTACCAGAAAGAGGTGCATGAGTGAAAGTGAAAGAAATAAAAGGTAAGAGATGGAGAGAAAGAAAATCAAGTCATGGTACCAATATTAGCATTTGTCATGAATCATGTTCAAACCACATCTATAAGTGACTATGTTATTCACAAATCAATTTTAGATTTTTTCACCTTTATTTAACTAGGTAGGCAAGTTGAGAACAAGTTCTCATTTACAATTGCGACCTGGCCAAGATAAAGCAAAGCAGTTCGACACATACAACAACACAGAGTTACACATGGAGTAAAACAAACATACAGTTAATGATACAGTAGAAAAATAAGTCTATATACAATGTGAGATACTTTTGGATGATTTGGACATGATGCACAAAAAATGCTTATGTTGGTACCATGACTCGAATAGGATTTGTGCCCCAAATGCTCAAATGATAGCATTTAAAAACAGTGCCAGTCATACMGTGTCCATAGACTGCTTACAGGGTAAGGAAACCAATGTGTCATTTTGTAATTTGAGTGAACTATCCCTTTAAGCCAATCCGTGAGCTTTTCTCCCTCTGTGCAGTTGTTAAGAGCTGACCATCTACAAGCTCATTAAAGATGGAATCCGCAGTAGGGGAAGCAGTGCCACTGTCTGCCTCATGGCATTGTTATTGTTTTGTTGACAAAGCAGAAGCAGAGCGGAGATGGGGAGCACTGCACTGTAAGAAAAAAGCTGTACATATTCTGCTGTTCCATCGCACTTGCAATGCTGTCTCACGTATAAATAAAAACAATTGTGGTTTGCAGTAACTTCTTTGTGGTAGTAATATTGCAAACGGACATGGCAGTTTCACCATTAAAAAGGAACTGCACCTGCTGATTTGACTTTTTTTTGGCTTGCTCCTCGAGAAATGCTGGCGGCCATGACAGAAGCCAAATGTGAGTTGGCTCGGGGGTGTGGTTTGATGTGGGTGTTTCTTGGGTGTGTTCTTGCCACCACCGACACACACTCATCTGTCAGAATATTGCCCACTGCTGTTTCCCCCCACTCAATCACAACAAACAAACCTCCTGCAGGTTGAGTTCAATAACTACAGGCAGATGTACAGTGAGATGCCGGAGGAAGCTTTGAATAGGTCAGTAGCCTACAGAGTCATATGATTACTGAATTACTGAATTTATGTATTCTAAACCAAGTGTTTTGATAACTTTCAAATGTAGCAACAAATCCATATAGAATAAACAAACCTTTACATAATAACGTAGAAACAGTTTCTGCTAATATAACAATGTGCACCTTTCACCTTTCATTCTCATTCCCAGCCGATACAGATACTGTGCCTATCTGCATTTTGTCTATTGCTAATGGTTCTACCTTGTGGTCATACCTTCAGAGTGGTCATACCTTCCTGTGTGGTGTCCCGTTAAATACCTTCTATTCTCACTTCAAGGCTAGCAACACTGAGCCATGCATGAGAGCACCAGCCCGACGGACGACTGTGTGATCACGCTCTCCATAGCTGATGTGGGTAAGAACTTGTTCTCAACTGGCCTACCTGGTTAAATAAAGGTGAAATAAAAAATATATAAAATATTTTTWWWAATTAAACATTCACAAGGCCGCAGGCCCAGACAAATTACCAGGACGCGTACTCAGAGCATGCATTGACCAGGTGGCAAGTATCTTCACTGACATTTTCAACCTCCCTTGACCCAGTCTGTAATACCAAAAATGTTCAAGCAGACCAGCATAGTCCCTGTGCCCAAGAATGCCAAGGTAACTTGTCTAAATGACTATCGCCCCATAGCACTCACATCTGTAGCCATGAAATGCTTTGAAAGGCTGTCAATGGCTCACATCAACACCATCATCCCAGACACCCTGGACCCACTCCAATTCGCATACCGCCACAACAGATCCACAGATGACACAATCTCTATTGCACTCCACACTGCCATTTCCTACCTGGACAAAAAGAACACCTACGTGAGAATTCTGTTCATTGACTACAGCTCAGCATTCAACACCATAGTGCCCTCCAAGCTCATCACTAAGCTAAGGACCCTGAGATTAAACATCTCCCTTTGCAACTGGATCCTGGACTTCCTGACGGGCTACCCCTGGTGGTGAGGGTGGTGCATGCTTAGTCCCTTCCTGTACTCCCTGTTCACCCACAACTGCATGGCCGGCACGACGCCAACTCCATCATTAAGTTTGCCCACAACACGACGGTGGTATGCCTGATCACCACCGACGATGAGACAGCCTCCCGGGAGAAGGTTGGAGACCTGGCAGTGTGGTGCCAGGAAAACAACCTCTCCCTCAACGTCAGCAAGACAAAGGAGCTGATCGTGGACTACAGGAAATGGGCCGATCACGCCCCCACCCACATCAGCGGGGCTGTAGTGGAGCAAGTCGAGTGTCCACATCACWAAGAAATTATCATAGTCTACACACACCAACACAGTCTATAAGAGGGCACGACAACACTTCTTCCCCCTCAGGAGAAGAGCCGAGCTCCCTGCCATCCAGGACCTCTATACCAGGCAATGTCCAGAGGAAGGCCCTACAAATGTTCAAAGACTGCAGCCACCCAAGTTATAGACTGTTATCTCTGCTACCGCACGAAAAGCAGTACCGATGCACCACATCTAGAACGAACAGGACCCTGAACAGATTCTATCTCCAAGCTATAAGTCATATATTCATGTGCTCCTTCTCTGGTTCAGGCTGTTGAAGAGCTCCAGACTGTTTTTCAGTCACTGCAGGCCTCCCTTTATAGTCTCAAAATGGTCTTGAATGTACAAAAAAACTAAAATCATGACCTTTATCAGAGCTAGAACTCTGTCAGAGAACGTTAGCATTGTCACATCTGGTGGCTTATCCATTGAAAAAGTGTCATCCTACAAATACCTAGGTATTTGGTTGGATGACAAGTTGTCCTTTAAAGTTCATGTGGATAATCTTGTGACAAAGCTTAAATTGAAATTGGGTTTTATTTTCGTAATAAGGCTTTCTTCCCGCTTATGGCTAGAAAGAAGCTTGTTCAGGCTACTTTTCTCTCTGTAATTGATTATGGTGACTTGTTGTATATGCATGCAACCTCCTCCGTCTTAAAGAGACTGGACTCTGTTCATCATGCATCCTTGCGCTTTATTACAAATGCCAAGTCACTCCCCCACCATTGCACATTGTACTAAATGGTAGGTTGGACCTCACTTTATATGCGCAGAAAGATACATTTGTATGTGTTCATCTACAAAGCCATTTTGGGTAAACTTCCTCTTTACCTCTGTAGTCTGGTCTCCTTCACCACCAGCAGTTACCATACCCACTCTGCTAGGAGGTTGCTACTTAAAGTCCCCAGGACATTCACAGTATTAGGCAAGACTGCCTTCTCTTCTTGTGCACCAGACGCATGGAATAGTCTACAATACATGCTTCATCTGGATATGATAGTGCCACTGAATTAATAACAAATATTGATGGGAGACTCTGTTACAGAGGAGTGTAAATGCTTTTTAAGGCTGGATCATGTTGTATTGTATTGTTGTATGTTTTAATTATGTAATGTATTGATTGTTGCTGCCTTCTTGGCCTGGTCTCCCTTGAAAAAGACTCTGGGTCTCAATGGGCTTTTTACCTGGTTAAATAAAGGTTAAGTAAATGTAAAAAAAATAAGACTGCTAAATAGTTAAATAGGTAACCAATAGCTACCCAGACTATCTGCATTGACACTTTTTGCACTAACTCTTTTGMCTCATCACATTTGCTGTTGTTACTGTTWCTATTATGTTGCCTATTCACTTTATCCCTACCTGTATGTACATATCTACCTCAATTACCTCATACCCCTGCACATCGACTCGGTACTGGTATAGCCAAGTTATCGTTACTCATTGTGTATTTATTCTATTATAATTTGTCTATTTTTCTGTTATTTCTATTTTCTTATCTCTGCATTGTTGGGAAGGGCCTGTAAGTAAGCATTTCACTGTTAGTCTACACCTGTTGTTTACAAAGCATGTGACAAATACCATTTGATTTAATTTGTATACAACAGGAGTTCCCTGATCCGGGTGTAGAATGCACAGGGTTCTCCCTCCCCATATTGACTGATACCATTCAATTCAATAATTGAAAAAAGACAATACAAGTAAAAGTTGTGTCTAGTAAAATTTTAATGCCGAGTGCCAGGTCTCTTTCCATTTACATACATCAGTATCAAGCCCGTCTGTCAGTCTGGACTTCATCACATCATCAAGTCTCTATGTGCTGGTTCCATACATGTTTCTGTGAACACATACACTCACTGTTCTATTACCAATGGCAGTTAGTATAGGTCATATCTGACACACAAACAGGTACTATGTTGAAGTTTGAACAGGTCAGATAAAACCGATCTGTCTCCCCATCAAACAACCGAGGATGGCGTCTGGCAAAAGCATCTACAGCCCTATCCATCTGTAAAAATAGGCAGAGTTGAGGCAGAGTTCATCAGTGACACAAGGAATGGAAAAGGTGTTGCAAATACTGGACATTTCTGATGTACTGTATTATTAGTAATCACCTTCAGTCCCACATTGGGGATGTGTTGAGTGCAAGGCCTTTCTCCATTCAGAGACATCAGCATCAAGCCTGTCTGTCGGTCAGGACTCCATCACATCATCTTGCAAGTATCCAAGTGCTGGCTCCATTGACGCATCTGTGAACACATACACAGTCAATGTATACCAATGGCAATTAGGATAGGTGATATCTGACTAATGAACATATACTATCTTGATGTTTGAACAGGTCAGACTAAACCTACCTAATTCTGGTCTCCCCATCGACGACCGTTGGTGAGTAGGCAAGAGGTGAGGATGGTGGTAAGGTCTTTGCCAGCACCCCATTGATGGGCATGGCAGCGTAGATCATCTTCTGTGCCGTCATCAAAGATACTGGTCGGTCACACACAAACACACACACAGAGTACTGATTACATTATCAATGGTGGCTATGATTAGCATGGTGGAACCAACCTGATCGCTGCATTCACTTTTTTATTTCACTTCTCTGTGCTGCTGTGCTGTTTGTTGCTACTTTGTTGATACTTGGCTACCTGCCAACTTTATGGTTTTTACTTTCTATAACCGTTTAATCAAAATCTTAATTTTACACATTTACCAACGTWAAGTTTTTTCCTCGCTCTACTTTTTTCATGCAATTTTTCACCCGGGAGGCTTAATCTGGACATGGTTCTACAGGACCTCCACCAGCCAAAGCTAAGTAGTACCATTAACACTATGCCATCTAATTGCAGTCGCTGTACTCATAATATACAGAAAAACTGTCACCTTATGGTGAGGATAGCCGTGCTGCAAGCCCAGCTTCAGATGCAATCATTAGGCAACGGTCATTTAAGTGTAGGAAAGTATGAAACAGAGTCTGTGCCGCCAGTAAGTACAGATAGCAGTATAAATCCCCTCGCACAGTCCCCACAGCCAGACAATTTTCTCAAGGCTTCTGGAAGGAAATGCTGTCGGKATGCTCAACCGGTGTCGCTCATTCAGCCGACAGAAACTTTCAACCAGTTCTCCCCATTAAGCAATGAGTCGGAGTCAGAGGCCGAGCCTTCTCTGGTCTCTCCTCCACTCATTACAGGGTCTGAGCCGCCCAAGCCTCCCACCATTAGCTCTGGCAAATTGAAAACCCCTAGTCATTGGTGACTCCATTACCCACAGTACTAGACTTAAAAATAATCATCCAGCAATCATACACTGTTTACCAAAGGGCAGGGCTACCGAAATAAAGGCTAATCTGAAGAGGGTGCTGGCTAAGGCTAAAACTGGCAGGTGTAGAGAGTATAGGGATATTGTTATTCCTCACGTGAGTGTTAAGGGTCGGTAGTCATTTAGGCAGGTTACCTTAGTGTTCTTGGGCACAGGGACTATGGATGTCTGCTTGAAACATATTGATATTACATACTCAGACAGGTAGAGGTTGAAAATGTCAGTGAAGACACTTGCCAGGTGGTCAGCAAATGCTGGGAGTACATGTCCTGGTAATCTGTCTGGCCCTGCGGTCTTGTGAATGCTGACCTGTTTAAAGGTCTTACTCACACAGTCGTCCAGAACAGCTGATGCTCTCATGCATGTTTCAGTATTACTTGCCTCGAAGCAAACATATAAATAATTTAGCTTGTCTGGTAGGCTCTTGTCACTGGGCAGCTCGCAGCTGTGCTTCCCTTTGTAGTCTGTAATAGTTTGCAAGCCCTGCCACGTCCGACGAATGTCGGAGTCTGTGTAGTACGATTCGATCTTAGTCCTGTATTGATGCTTTGCCTGTTTGATGGTTCGTCTGAGTGCATAGCGGGATTTCTTATAAGCTTCCGGGGTAGAGTCCCGCTCCTTGAAAGCGGCAGCTCTACCCTTTAGCTCAGTGCGGACGTTGACTGTAATCTATGGCTTATGGTTGGGGTATGTACATACAGTCACTGAGGGGACAACGTCATTGATGCACTTATTGATGAAGCCAGTGACTGATGTGGTGTACTCCTCAATGCCATCGGAAGAATCCCGGGAACATATTCCACTCTGTGCTAGCAAAACAGCCCTGTACCTTAGCATCTGCTTCATCTGACCCCTTTTTATTGACCGAGTCACTAGTGCTTCCTGCTTTAGTTTCAGGATAGAATAGATAGAATAGGAATCAGGATAGAATTTTGGTCAGATTTGCTAAATGGAGGGCAAGGGAGAGCTTTGTTCGCGTCTCTGTGTGTGAAGTAAAGGTGGTCTAAAGTTTTTTTCCCTCTGGTTGCAAATTTAACATGCTGGTTGAAATTAGGTAAAACGGATTTAAGTTTCCCTGCAATAAAGTCCCCGGCCACTAGGAGAGCCACCTCTAGATGAGTGTTTTCCTGTTTGCTTATGGCCGTATACAGCTTATTGAGTGTGGCCTTAGTGCCAACATCAGTTTGTGGTGGTAAATAGAAGAATACAGATGAAAACTCTCTTGGTAGATCTATAGCTTATGGTTCCTCTCTAGGTTTCTTCCTAGGTTCCTACCTTTCTAGGGAGATTTTCCTTGCCACCGTGCTTCTACATCTGCATTTCTTGCTGTTTGGGTTTTAGACTGGGTTTCTGTATAGCACTTTGTGACATCGGCTGATGTAAAAAGGGCTTTATAAATACATTTGATTGATTATCATGAGACACTCTACCTCAGGCAAGCAAAACCTTGAGACTTTCTTAGATATCATGCACCAGCTGTTGTCTTACCAGAGGCTGCTGTTCTATCCTGCTGACACAGTGTATAACCCGCCAGCTAAATGTTATTCATGTCGTCGTTCAGCCACGACTCGTGAAACATAAGATATTACAGTTTTTAATGTCCCGTTTGTAGGATATATTGTAGTTTGTCCACTTTATTATCCAGCGATTGTACGTTGGCCAATATAACTGATGGCAAAGGCAGATTCGCCACTCGTCGCCGGCTCCTTACCAGGCACCCCGATCTCCTTCCGCGATATTTCGGTCTCTTTCTCCTGCGAATTACGAGGATGAGGGCCTTGTTGGGTGTCTGGAATAAATCCCTCTCATCCGACTCATTAAAGACAAATTCTCCGTCCAATTCAAGGTGAGTAATTGCTGTCCTGTTGTCCAGAAGCTCTTTTCGGTCATAAGAAGCTAAGCAGGGTTGGTCCTGGTCAGTCCCTGGATGGGAGACCAGGTGCTGCTGGAAGTGGTGTTGGAGGGCCAGTAGGAGGCACTCTTTCCTCTGGTCTAAACAAAGATCCCAATGCCCCAGGGCAGTGATTGGGGACACTGCTCTGTGTAGGGTGCCGTCTTTCGGATGGGACGTTAAACGGGTGTCCTGACTCTCTGAGGTCATTAAAGATCCCATGGCACTTATCGTAAGAGTAGGGGTGTTAACCCCGGTGTCCTGGCTAAATTCCCAATCTGGCCCTCAACCATCACGGTCACCTAATAATCCCCAGTTTACAATTGGCTCATTCATCCCCCTCCTCTCCCCTGTAACTATTCCCCAGGTCGTTGCTGCAAATGAGAACGTGTTCTCAGTCAACTTACCTGGTAAAATAACGGTAAAATAAAAAATAAAATAAAAAAGTTGCAAACACTGTGAAAAAACAGTGATGAATTCAACAGTGATGAATTCATTAACTTCCTGAAAAAAAAGATCATGATCAATAGAAAGCAAATTACGGACTCTTTGAATCTGCGTATTTCTCCAAAGCTCAGTTGTCCTGTGTCTGCACAACACTGCCAGGACCTAGGATCAATGGAGACACTCAAGTTTATCCTATTTCTCTTGACACATTCATGAAAATAGTCATGGCCTCTAAACCTTCAAGCTGCATACTGGACCCTATTCATGATAGAGCCCGACAGGATGCTCTCAATTGTGTATCTGTAAAGGTTTGTGAGGGATTTAGGTGCCAAGCCACATTTCTTCAGCCTCCTGAGGTTGAAGAGGCACTGTTGCGCCTTCTACACCACACTGTCTGTGTGGATGGACCATTTCAGTTTGTCAGTGATATGTACGCCGAGGAACTTGAATCTTTCCACCTTCTCCACTGAGGTCCCGTTGATGTGGATAGGGGGGTGCTCACTCTGCTCTTTCCTGAAGTCCACGATCAGCTCCTTTTTTTTTTGTTGACGTTGGGTAAGAGGTTATTTTCCTGGCACCATACTCCCAGGGCCCTCACCTTCTCCCTGTAGGCTGTCTCATAATTTTTTGTAATCAGGCCTACACCTGTTGTGTCGTCTGCAAACTCGATGATTGAGTTGGACGCCTGCGTGGCCACACAGTCATGGGTGAACAACGAGTACAGGACGTGTTACAAGTTGTGCAATCATTTGGGACATGTAGTCTATTTTAATCATTATGGAATGCAGACCATTTGTAGATGTTTAAACCTGGAGCCTAGCACATGGTCACTATGAATGGACCTTTGTCATCAGTCCCCCGACCCCCCACACAGGAAACTGTTGAGCTGAAAAACAAAGCAGCATTGCAGTTCTTGACACATACCCCATTCAAATGCACTTAAATATGTTGTCTTGCCCATTCATCATCTGAATGGCACACATACACAATCCATGTCTCAATTGTCTCAAGGCATAAAAATCGTCCTTTAACCTGTCTCCTCCCCTTCATCTATACTGATGGAAGTGGATTTTACAAGTGACATCAATAAGGGATCATAGCTTTCACCTGGTCAGGGTATGTCAATGTAAACTCAGCAAATAAAGAAACGTCCTCTCACTGTCAACTGCATTTCTTTGTGTAAATATGTGTATGAACATGACAAAATTCAACAACTGAGGCATAAACTGAACATGTTCCACAGACATGTGACTAACAGAAATTGAATAATGTGTCCCTGAACAAAGGGGGGTCAAAATCTAAATTAACAGTCAGTATCTGGTGTGGCCACCAGCTGCATTAAGTACTGCAGTACATATCCTCCTCATGGACTGCACCAAACTTGCCAGTTCTTGCTGTGAGATGTTACCCCACTCTTCCATCAAGGCACCTGCAAGTTCCCGGACATTTCTGGGGGGAATGGCCCTAGCCCTCAACCTCCAATCCAACAGGTACCAGACGTGCTCAATGGGATTGAGATCCGGGCTCTTCGCTGGCCATGGCAGAACACTGACATTCCTGTCTTGCAGGAAATCACGCACAGTACGAGCGGTATGGCTGGTGGCATTGTCATGCTGGA
Source organism: Salvelinus sp. IW2-2015 (assembly GCF_002910315.2). NCBI lineage: Eukaryota > Metazoa > Chordata > Actinopteri > Salmoniformes > Salmonidae > Salvelinus > Salvelinus sp. IW2-2015. Next base: position 42,644,557 of record NC_036858.1, read on the forward strand.
TGGTCATGTCAGGATGAGCCTGCAGGAAGGGTACCACATGAGGGAGGAGGATGTCTTCCCTGTAACGCACAGCGTTGAGATTGCCTGCAATGACAACAAGCTCAGTCCGATGACGCTGTGACACAACGCCCAAGACCATGACGGACCCTCCACCTCCAAATCGATCCCGCTCCAGAGTACAGGCCTCGGTGTAACGCTCATTCCCTCAACAATAAACGCAAATCCGACCATCACCCCTGGTGAGACAAAACCGCGACTCGTCAGTGAAGAGCACTTTTTGCCAGTCATGTCTGGTCCAGCGACGGTAGGTTTGTGCCCATAGGCGACATTGTTGCCAATGATGTCTGGTGAGGACCTGCCTTACAACAGGCCTAAAGCCCTCAGTCCAGCCTCTCTCAGCCGGACAGTCTGAGCACTGATGGAGGGATTGTGCATTCCTGGTGTAACTCGGGCAGTTGTTGTTGCCATCCTGTACCTGTGCCGCAGGTGTGATGTTCGGATGTACCGATCCTGTGCAGGTGTTGTTACACGTGGTCTGCCACTGCGAGGATGATCAGCTGTCCACCCTGTCTCCCTGTAGCGCTGTCTTAGGTGTCTCATAGTACGGACATTGCAATTTATTGCCCTGGCCACATCTGCAGTCCTCATGCCTCCTTGCAGCATGCCTAAGGCACGTTCACGCAGATGAGCAGGGACCCTGGGTATCATTCTTTTGGTATTTTTCAGAGTCAGTAGAAAGGCCTCTTTAGTGTCTTAAGTTTTCATAACTGTGACCTTAATTGCCTACCGTCTATAAGCTGTTAGTGTCTTAACGACCGATCCACAGGTGCATGTTCATTAATTGTTTATGGTTCATTGAACAAGCATGGGAAAAGTGTTTAAACCCTTTACAATCAAGATCTGTGAGGTTATTTGGATTTTTACAAATTATCTTTGAAAGACAGGGTCCTGAAAAAGAGACGTTTCTTTTTTTGCTGAGTTCATTTCCTGTGTAAAGGCTCTCCATACCTGTTTTCTTTTATTATTTATAATGATGATGAAACTATCCAAGCAGTCGATACATCTCCCTTTAATGTTAATATTTGGTTGCATTGTCAATCAAAAACAATTCAATATTGCTTTTGTAATAGAGTAAATAGCCTAAAGTTAAGGCTATTTTACAAACTAATGTAACATTCAACCTTAAAATGAGTAAGACGTCCATGGCCACATTTTGAAGTTACRGTAACTATAAATGTCTTCTTATGTAATCATATAAAGTGTGCATGTTCAAGATATAATACATAGGTTGTTGCAGGTCTGTGGAGATCTTTAAAATAGCTCAATAATCTGTGCAGAGTGTTGAACAGCATTGATCACTTGTACCATGTACATTTAATGTAATCTCAACTGCAATCCAGGTCATTTGGTTCTGCTATTAGATTAAGCACAGAGATAACACTTTAATCTGTCGTATAAATAAACAAAATATCTGACATTATATTCCCATTTGAACTTTGCTGTGCTTTTAAATGGTTCAAAGCACAGGGATAGACATTTGAGTGACAACTAAATAAAAAATGAGACATTGTTTTTCCATTGGAAAATTGTGCTTTTAAATGGTTGAAAGCATAGTGATAACACATTGGAAATTGAACACATTTTTGGCTGCCTTTTTGAGTGGGTGAATACAGGTTGTAATCTCATCGATCAATGTCTCAACCAAATATTACCCAATTACCCACGTTGAAATGACATGGTGTGCCCAGTTGGTAGTCATTTCCGCTGGCCTACATAACACACAAAGGGCTTCACACAAAGGTTCCTCTGATCTTCCAATTAATGAGCCTCTCACTGATTGCTGCTTGGGAAGCTTGGCACTTCACAGCTCTTCACTCGGTTTCATATGTACAACTGCAAGGGCCTGAATAGACCTGATAACCAGCTGATGATTCATTGTAGTATCTGTAGACAAGATACATTTTCCACAGCTGTATTAGTGTGACGAAGACAAACCTAGGCTTTTTCCTACATAATGACCTGCATACACATTATGCCCTCATCAATCAACAAATCAATAACATAGTGTACAATTAATTAACACATGGGTCTTTCTATAAATAATGGTGCAAATGTATGACAATGGGATTAACGTTTCAAAATGGTTTTAAACAAAAGGATTTTCATGCAGTTCCACATGTGTACTTACAGGAATAGAAGTATAAATATTTGCAAATTGACCCATAACTCCAGCTATACAACAACATAGGCCTAGGACTATACATCCTTCAGGCAGGGTTCATACAGACATTGGCAAGTCAAATTCAAGGACTGTCAGGGACTTTTTCAAGCACTTYATTTAGTTCTTACTTTAAATGCCATTCAGCTTATAAAGGCTTCATAAAGCCTTCATAATAACTACATGCATGTCTTACAAAGCATATATAACTGTATGTCATGGTTTATAAAGCGTGCATAAATGTGGCATAACTGTGACATAATCGCCAATGTAAAATGTGACATTACCCTCTATGTCGAATATGATATAAACATGTGCTTTATAAAGGGTGAGATGTTGTGCTGAAGGACGGCACACATTCTAAAGTTTTTATTTATTTATTTATTTCACCTTTATTTAACCAGGTAGGCAAATTGAGAACACGTTCTCATTTACAATTGCGACCTGGCCAAGATAAAGCAAAGCAGTTCGACACATACAACAACACATAGTTACACATGGAGTAAAACAAACATATAGTCAATAATACAGTGAAAAATAAGTCTATATACAATGTGAGCAAGTGAGGTGAGATAAGGGAGGTGAAGGCAAACAAAATATATAAAATATATATATAAATAAATAAAAATATAAAAAAGGCCATGGTGGCGAAGTAAATACAATATAGCAAGTAAAAAAAAGTAAAGTGAAGTCATGTTAGTCAAATTACACCTAATCTTGTTCCCAGACATGTTAGGGTTAGGTTTAAAATAAAATGACAGATGAGAAATTGTGGAAATAGGGAGGGTTCAGCCATAATGATGACTTTGTGGCTGTGTTAACTAGTGATGACCAGGGAGAATGTTTTTGCTAACAAAGGACATAGCCTGATGACAAATACTTCACTTAGTAAGGTCACTCCCATAGAATTCTATGGTCACTCCCACTAAGGCCAACTATGAATGGTTGATATCCCAGGCTTTTATGTGCTGTGTGAGCAATAGCCTGGGGATGACATTACACCAAGAAACACTTACCTTGATGAAAGTCCCCAACATAAGGAAATTGAATGTGGCTTTCTTCTGAAAACAAGTTACATGTTCCTCAATGATTTTATGACTTAACGACCGGTCATAAACTCTCTCTCTCTTGCACTGCAGTATGGAGAAGTAAAAAAATCCTTTGTGTGTAGAGAGAGACTCTGCCAAAACTTTAACATCAAAAGATTGGACATTGAAACAATATTTCTAGCATAAAGAATGTGTGAAATGGTCGGTGGGGATCTAAACAATAAATCCTGTCAAATGTTTATTGTTTTGCAATATCATTACTGCTTACGCGCCTCAGCGAGCGTCTGCGTGGCCAGGCACTAAAATATAAATATGTTCTATTTGTGACGCTCAACATGCTGCGGGTCCGGCCTCGCCATCTCCTCATTGTTTTTTAGGAGCATATACACATGTGGGTGATTGATAGATGAACTGACGGTTGTAGTAATGCACCGTAAAGTTGGTTGCCAACCACCATATAAAGTCCAAAGAAGTAAAAAAGAAGTCTGAGGAAGGACGAGAGATGACGAGAAAGGAATTCGGTTTACCATTTTATCTGTGGATTAATTGTCGGAGTAGAGGACCTTGTGCATTTCAGGTACAACCCAATGTTTATATCCCAGGACAAATTAGCTAGCAACAGCAAGCTAGCTAGCTAAATCACCATAATGTTTAATGCTTTTTGACCTTTCGCCAAATTAATATAATTGGTTCAGAGTTTGTTTTGATATTTCAACCTGTGTGTCTTGATCGTGTCTGGTGTGGGGGGAGAAAATCATTTTTTTTTCTAAAAATGAATCAGACAATGAGGAAATCCCTGATTTAGGTAAAAACATTTTCATTGAACCAAACATTGTAGAGTCTTCTGATGACAGTAGTGGGGAAGAAATGGTGTCGTTGTCACGGAAGAAGTTTACCAAGTTTTGAAATCAATAGAATGCACGTTGGAAGCAGAGATGATTGCCAAATGTGGAGAGAGTCCAAAAGAGAACACAGAAGGCTGTTGTATAAAACACCTTCTCCGGATTAKATCTTCAAACTAAGGGCAACCAAGCGTTCATCCATGTATACAGGTAAGAGTCTAGCTACATTTTCAGATATTATACGTTTCTAATTTTGTCAGAAAGTTGTTTTCATTGCAAGTTAAAGCGTACTGTTAGCTCGCTAGCTAATGTTATGTGTATGATCTGTGTAGTAATATCATTATCATTTTATACCCCCTTTTTCTCCCCAGTTTCGTGATATTCAATTGCGATCCAATTACAATCTTGTCTCATCGCTCCAACTCCCCAACAGGCTCGGGAGAGGCGAAGGGTGAGTCATTCGTCCTCCAAAACATGGCCCGTCAAAGCCCGCTTCTTAACACCCACTCGTTTAACCTGGAAGCCAGCTGCACCAATGTGTCGGAGGAAACACCGTTCAACTGACTACCGAAGTCAGCCTGCAAGTGCCCGGTCCGCCACAAGTAGTCATTAGAGCACGATCAGCCTTGTTTCAGGCTTCTACTGTGAAGGGGGAGAGAATAAGAGCTGTTTCAATCAGGTGTCTGCATGAGCTGGTCATGCGCGTTACCGTGAGAGCAACCTGCGTTCCATTGCATTTCTAAAGACAAAGGAATTGTCATTATTGAAACATTATTGAAGATTTATGTTAAAAACATCCTAAAGATTGATTCTATACATCGTTTGACATGTTTCTACGAACTGTAATATAACTTTTTGGACTATTCGTCGGAACTTTCGCCTGGACTTGCCCGRGCCTCYTGAGTTTGGATTTGTGAACTAAACGCGCTAAAAAAAAGGAGGTATTTGGACATAAATTATGGACTTTATCGAACAAAACAAACATTTATTGTGGAAATGGGATTCCTGGGAGTGCATTCTGATGAAGATCATCAAAGGTAAGTGAATATGTATAACGCTATTTCTGACTTTTACTGACTCCACAACATGGCGGGTATCTGTATGGCTTGTTTTTGTGTCTGAGCGCTGTACTCAGATTATTGAATGGTGTGCTTTTTCCGTAAAGCTTTTTTGAAATCTGACACAGCGGTTGCATTAAGGAGAAGTATAGCTTTAATTCTGTGCATAACACTTGAACCTTTTATCAAAGTTTATGTTGAGTATTTCTGTAAATTGATGTGGCTCTCTGCAAATTCGCCGGATGTTTTCGAGGCACAACATTACTGAACATGAGATTTTTGGATATAAATATGAACTTTATCGAACAAAACATACATGTATTGTGTAGTCCTATGAGTGCCATCTGATGAAGATCATCAAAGGTTAATGATTAATTCTATCTCTATTTCTGCTTTTTGTGACTCCTCTCTTTGGCTGGAAAATGGCTGTATGTTTTTTGTGACTAGGCTCTGACCTAACATAATAATATGGTGTGCTTTCGCTGTAAAGCCTTTTTGAAATCGGACGCGGTGGGTAGATTAACAAGAAGTTAAGCTTTAATTTGGTGTATTGCACTTGTGAATGTATGAAAGTTAAATATTTCAACAACAAAAAATATTTATATTTCGCGCTCTGCCTTTTCAGCGGATGTTGTCGAGCGGATCCCCTAGCCTTAAGAAGTTTTTAATGACAGTATCGATATATGTTTTAAGTATCAAGGTACGGTGACTCTTTCGGTTAGAAGCATTCGATTTTGCAAAGCATTTATTCTTTTGGATTTGTGTGCCCATGAGGCACACACACAGACATGCATGCACGCACGCGTGCACACACACACAACACACACCACACACACACCACACACACACACACACACACACACACACACACACACAACAACACACACACACCACACCACACACACACACACACACACACACACACACACACACACACAACACACACACCACACACACACAGTTTACACACAGCGTCCATTCCAGTCCCACACACACATATGGCTGTGGCCTGGCTCTGGCTACTGGGGGAGGATGTTGTTCTCTCCTCCGTGTGACTCTGTACTGAGTGCCTCGCCAGGGCTGTTTTTGGCCCACATGAAAAATTCAATACTCTCTCTTTGCATCATTCGGCCTAGATACAGAACACAGCAGAGCATTATTCATCATAGCACATGTGACCAAGCTTAGAGAACCACACTCACAACCGTGATATATGATATAGCCATATGTTTTATATATGATTGGGAAGAATACATCAGAGGGAGTAGACAATGATTGGGCTGTGACTGGAAACACCACAAATTGAAGTACCAATGTAGTACCGGTCTTCATTTGAGCAGTTTGTTACATCAGGAAAATAATCCTGCAACAACAGGAAATGTAAATTATTATGAGGATTATAATGAATGGACATTTTTATAGTGGTCCATACAAAATCAATTGTGAAATTTCAAAGTAGAAATTACAAACATCAGAAGCCTTTTTAAACCTCAAAGTTCTCCTGCAACAGGGTGATCAAATGAAGGTTCTACATCTATCTGTTTGTGCATCTACCAAGCATCATAAAGGAGATGTTGTATCGGCTACTGTAGCGTTCTCCTTGTTAAAACCTACTGGACAAAATATTCAAAGAGCAAATGTTCCATAACCTGGAGGTAGAAAAGATTGAGTTTTGCTCTTTTCTATAACCTACGGGGTTATATATATGGTCTAATTAATACAAAAATAGTTTTAAGTCAAATATTAGCTTTTGTCTGAAGCTGAACAATACAGAAATGTCCAAAGTTAAAGTAAATAGCTTTAGCTAATTTAACAGTGAAGGGATGCTGGCCTTCTAGGCAGAGTTCCTATGTCCAGTGTCTGTGCGCTTTTGCCCATCTTCATTTTTTATTTTTATTGGCCAGTCTGAGAGATGGCGTTTTTTTTGCAACTCTGCCTAGAAGGCCAGCATCCCGGAGTTGCCTCTTCACTGATGACGTTGAGACTGGTGTTTTGCGGGTACTATTTAATGAAGCTGCCAGTTGAGGACTTGTGAGGCGTCTGTTTCTGAAACTAGACACTCTAATGCACTTGTCCTCTTGCTCAGTTGTGCACCGGGGGCTCCCACTCCTCTTTCTATTCTGTTTTGAGAAAGGAGTAGTACACAGCGTTGTACGAGATCTTCAGTTTCTTGGCAATTTCTTGCATGCAATAGCCTTCATTTCTCAGAAGAAGAATAAACTGACGAGTAACAGAATAAAGTTAATTGTTTCTAGCCATTTTGAGCCTGTAATCGAGCCCACAAATGCTGATGCTCCAGATACTCAACTACTCTAAAGAAGGCCAGTCTTATTGCTCCTTAAACAGCACAACAGTTTTCAGCTGTGCTAACATATTTGCAAAAGGGTTTTCTAATGATCAATTAGCCTTTTACAATGATAAACTTGGATAAACTAACACAACATGCCATTGGAACACAGGAGTGATGGTTGCTGATCATGGGCCACTGTATGCCTACGTAAATATTCCATTAAAAATCAGCCGTTTCCAGCTACAATAGTCATTTACAACATGAACAATGTCTACACTGTATTTCTGATCAATTTAATGGACAAAGAAATGTGCTTTTCTTTCAAAAACAAGGACATTTGTAAGTGACCACAAATTTTTTACGGTAGTGTACATTTTACAGACAGTATATTTTACAGACAGTATCTTGTTGTTATTAGTCCCACCCTTCAGCTTCATTCAACCTTAACACCATCCGTATTGGYTTTCTATTTGCCATATATTTTTCAACTGTGCTGTGATGTTTCACAAAAGTGGTAGCAAGATCTTATCTATTTTTATTAACTTTCTATTAAAATGGATTGGAGTGAGATCATTTCTTTCTTTCGGGATATGTATACCAAGTATTTCCACATCCCCGTCAGACCATTTTATTGATAAACTACACGGTAATGTAAAAGTTGTATTTTTTAGTGATCCAATACGTAATATACACACATCATCATTTGGTTTAATCCAGAGAGGTGAGATAAAGTATTTAGATCCTCTATGAGGCTGTGGAGGGATTCTAATTGTGGATTTAAAAGAAAACATGAATCATCAGCATACAATAACACCTTTGTTTTTAAGCCCTGGATTTCTAATCCCTTAATATTATTGTTGGATCTGATTTTAACAGCTAACATTTCGATGGCAATAATAAATAGATATGCCGATAGTGGACAACCTTGTTTTACTCCTCTTGACAGTTTAAAACTTTCTGAGATGTAGCCATTATTTACTATTTTACACCTAGGGTTACTGTACATAACTTTAACCCATTTTATAAGAGATTCTCCAAAATTGAAATATTCCAGGCCTTTTTATATAAACTCRAGTCGTACTTTATCAAAGGCCTTTTCAAAGTCCGCTATGAATACCAGGCCTGGTTTCCCAAATATGTCATAGTGTTCTATTGTTTCCAGTACTTGTCTTATATTATCTCCAATGTATCGTCCATGTAAAAAACCTGTCTGATTAGGATGCATAATATCTGACAATACCTTTTTAATTCAATGCACTAAGCATTTAGCTATAATTATGAACACTGAYGAGTAAGAGGATTTTTTTATTTTTATGGACTGGATCTTTTATATTTACCACTTGGATCCTGTTTCAGTAATAATGAAATCAGACCTCGTTTGGTGTCCGATAATCTACCATTTATATAGGAGTGGTTAAAACATGCTAATGACGATCTTCTGAGAATATTTAAAAAAAGATTGGTATACCTCCACTGGTATACCATCCAGCCCTGGAGTTTTCCCAGCCTTAAAGGCTTTAATTGCATCAAGAAGTTTCTCTTCTGTATTTTGGCCTTTACATGAGTCTTTCTGTACAGATGTTCATTTTAATTATCTTCGGGGGGGGTAAAAAACAAAAAAAAAAGGGGGGGGAGACATACAATTAGCTTCGTTAGTGGAGATAGGAGGAGACTGAAACGACAATATTTGCTTAAAGTACTTTACTTCCTTCTTTCAAAATAATGTTGGTGAATCATGGGTTACTCCATCATTTGTAACAAGATTCAGTAAAGATTCAGTAAATTATTTTTGGTAGCATTTCTATGTTGAATATTAAAAAAGATTTTTGGTGCATTTTCCCCATATTCTATCCAGTTCGCTTTTTTTCTGATCTATTATACTGGATCTTTCCTTTTCATTTTAGTTTTTCTTCTAACTTATTCTGAGCCTCTATGGTACAGTTTTTTACTGCTATATACCGTACTGTTAGTCCTCCATTTCTTGTTAATATGGACTCTTTTGACCTAAATTGCTTTTGTTTTATAGATGAGTACTGAATTGGATGGCCTCTAAGCTATTTAAAAGCGTCCCATACAATAAGGGATCTGCTGTACCTATGTTATGTTGGAAAAAACAGTTATCAATCTTCTGTCCTCGTTTAAAAACAAGTTATCATCCAATAGACTTTGATTAAATTTCCAATATCCTCGCCAAGTGGAAATTCTGTAAAAGTAATATACACTGCTCAAAAAAATAAAGGGAACACTAAAATAACACATCCTAGATCTGAATGAATGAAATATTCTTATTAAATACTTTTTCTTTCACATAGTTGAATGTGCTGACAACAAAAATCACACAAAAATGATCAATGGAAAAAAATTATCAACCCATGGAGGTCTGGATTTGGAGTCACACTCAAAATTAAAGTGGAAAAACCACACTACAGGCTGATCCAACTTTATGTTAATGTCCTTAAAACAAGTCAAAATGAGGCTCGGTAGGTGTGTTGGCCTCTACGTGCCTGTATGACCTCCCTACAACACCTGGGCATGCTCCTGATGAGGTGGCGGATGGTCTCCTGAGGATCTCCTCCCAGAACCTGGACAAAAGCATCCTCCAACTCCTGGACAGTCTGTGGTGCAACGTGGCGTTGGTGGATGAGCGAGACATAATGTCCCAGATGCTCAATTGGATTCAGGTCTGGGAACGGGGGCCAGTCCATAGCATCAATGCCTTCCTCTTGCAGGAACTGCTGACACACTCCAGCCACATGAGGTCTAGCATTGTCTTGCATTAGGAGAACCCAGGGCCAACCGCACCAGCATATGGTCTCACAAGGGGTCTGAGGATCTCATCTCGGTACCTAATGGCAGTCAGGCTACCTCTTGGCGAGCACATGGAGGAAATGCCACCCCAAAGAAATGCCACCCCACACCATGACTGACCCACCGCCAAACCGGTCATGCTGGAGGATGTTGCAGGCAGCAGAACGTTCTCCACGGCGTCTCCAGACTCTGTCACGTCTGTCACGTGCTCAGTGTGAACCTACATTCTCATGTGAAGAGCACAGGGCGCCAGTGGCGAATTTGACAATCTTGGTGTTCTCTGGCAAATGCCAAACGTCCTGCACGGTGTTGGGCTGTAAGCACAACCCCCACCTGTGGACATCGGGCCCTCATGGAGTCTGTTTCTGACCGTTTGAGCAGACACATGCACAGTTGTTGCCTCTGGAGGTCATTTTGCAGGGCTCTGGCAGTGCTCCTCCTGCTCCTCCTGCACAAAGGGCGAGTAGCGGTCCTGCTGCTGGGTTGTGTGCCCTCCTACGGCCTCCTCCACGTCTCCTGATGTACTGGCCTGTCTCCTGGGTAGCGCCTCCATGCTCTGGACACGCTGACGCTGACAGACACAGCAAACCTTCTTGCCACAGCTCGCTATGATGTGCCATCCTGGATGAGCTGCACTACCTGAGCCACTTGTGTGGGTTGTAGACTCCGTCTCATGCTACCACTAGATGAAAGCACCGCCAGCATTCAAAAAGTGACCAAAACATCAGCCAGGAAGCATAGGAACTGAGAAAGTGGTCTGTGGTCACCACTTGCAGAACCACTCCTTATTGGGGTTCTTGCTAATTGCCTATAATTTCCACCTGTTGTCTATTCCATTTGCACAACAGCATGTGAAATTTATTGTCAATCAGTGTTGCTTCCTAAGTGGACAGTTTGATTTCACAGAAGTGTGATTGACTTGGAGTTACATTGTGTTGTTTAAGTGTTCCCTTTATTTTTTTGAGCAGTGTATATATATATATAAATAAAATGTCTTACAGAACCTTTCCATGAGTCCACTCAAGTTTCTTCAACTGTTTTATATATATGCCAATGATCAAAATCAAATCACATGGTATTAGTCACATGCGCCGAATACAACAGGTGAAATGCTTACTTACGAGCCCTTAACCAACAATGCAGTTTTTAAAAATACGGATAAGAATAAGAAATAAAAGTAACAAGTAATTAAAGAGCAGCAGCAAAATAACAATAGCAAGACTATATACAGGGGGGTACTGGTACAGAGTCAATGTGCAGGGGCACCGGTTAGTTGAGGTAATATGTACATGAAGGTAGAGTTATTAAAGTGACTATGCAGACTATGCAGCGGTGTAAAAGAGGGGGAGAGAGGGGGGCCAATGCAAATAGTCTTGGTAGCCATTTGATTAGGTGTTCAGGAGTCTTATGGCTTGGGGGTAGAAGCTGTTTAGAAGCCTCTTGGACCTAGACTTGGCGCTCCGGTACCGCTTGCCGTGCGGTAGCAGAGAGAACAGTCTATGACTAGAGTGGCTGGAGTCTTTGACAATTTTTAGGGCCTTCCTCTGACACCGCCTGGTTTAGAGGTCCTGGATTGTAGGAATCTTGGCCCCAGTGATGTACTGTGCCTTACGCACTACCCTCTGTAGTGCCTTGCGGTCGGAGGCCGAGCAGTTGCCATACCAAGCAGTGATGTAACCAGTCAGGATGCTATCGATGGTGCAGCTGTAAAACCTTTTGAGGATCTGAGGACCCATGCTAAATCATTTCAGTCTCCGTAGGGGGAAGTCTCCGTAGGTTTTTTCGTGCCCTTTCCAACTGTCTTGGTGTGCTTGGACCATGTCAGTTTATTGATGATGTGGACACCAAGGAACTTGAAGCTCTCAACCTGCTCCACTGCAGCCCTGTCGATGAGAATGGGGGTGTGCTCGGTCCTCTTTTTCCTGTAGTCCACAATCATCTCCTTTGTCTTGATCACGTTGGAGGAGAGGTTGTTGTCCTGGCACCACACGGCGCTGTGGGTCAGCATGGCGGATGTGTTGCTACCTACCCTTATCACCTGGGGGCAGCCCGTCAGGAAGTCCAGGGTCCTTAGCTTATTGATGAGCATTGAGGGCACTATGGTGCTGAACGCTGAGCTGTAGTCAATGAATAGCATTCTCACATAGGTGTTCCTTTTGTCCAGGTGGGAAAGGGCAGTGTGGAGTGCAATAGAGATTGCATCATCTGTGGATCTGTTGGGGCGGTATGCAAATTGGAGTGGGTCTAGGATTTATGGGATAATGATGTTGATGTGAGCCATGACCAGCCTTTCAAAGTACTTCATGGCTACAGACATGAGTGCTACGGGTCYGTAGTCATTTAGGCAGGTTACCTTAGTGTTCTTGGGCACAGGGACTATGGTGGCCTGCTTAAAACATGGTMGTATTACAGACTCGGACAGGGAGAGGTTGAAAATGTCAGTGAAGACACTTGCCAGTTGGTCAGCGCATGCTCGCAGTACACATCCCGGTAATTCATCTGGCCCTGCGGCCTTGTGAATGTTGACCTGTTTAAAGGTCTTACTCACATCGGCTGTGGAGAGCGTGATCACACAGTCTTCCGGAACAGCTGGTGCTCTCATGCATGTTTCAGTGTTATTTGCCTCAAAGTGAGCATAGAAGTATTTTAGCTCATCTGGTAGGCTCGTGTCACTGGGCAGCTCTTGGCTGTGCTTCCCTTTGTAGTCTGTAATACTTGGCAAGCCCTGCCACATCCGACGAGCGTCAGAGCTGGTGTAGTATGATTCGATCTTAGTCCTGCATTGAAGCTTTGCCTGTTTGATGGTTCGTCGGAGGGCATAGTGGGATTTCTTATAAGCTTCATTGAAAGTGGCAGCTCCACCGTTTAGCTCAGTGCGGATGTTGCCTGTAATCCATGGCTTCTGGTTGGGGTATGTATGTACGGTCACAGTGGGGACGACGTCATTGATGCACTTATTGATGAAGCCAATGACTGATGTGATGTACTCCTTAATGCCATTGGAGTAATCTCGGCACATATTCCAGTCTGTGCTAGCAAAACAGTCCTGTACCTTAGCATCTGTTTCATCTGACCAATTTTTAATTGATCTAGTCACTGGTGCTTGCTGCCTTAAATTTTCCCTGTATGCAGGAATCAGGAGGATAGAATTATGGTCAGATTTGCCAAATGGAGGGCGAGGGAGAGCTTTGTATGTGTCTCTGTGTGTGGAGTAAAGGTGGTCCAGAGTTTTTTTCCCTCTGGTTGCACATTTAACATGCTGATAGAAATTTGGTAAAACGGATTTAACCCTTTCATGCGTGAGTTCCAAATATCTCTAACAGTCGTCCCAGCGTGAGTTTCTTTATGCAGTGATGTTAGAACGTTCTCTCCATTCCAGAATGTGATTGTTGCACAACAGTACATTTAATTCCATGCTGCCCTCAAACCAAGGCACGCAGCCTGTTTTTATTTATAGGCTATTTTCAACTTGTTAATTTCAAATTATTTTCGAACAAGTTTTTTTTTTTCTAAGAACAGTTTGAATTGAGATGTGTTCCACCTCATGCATTCACATAAAAGTAGTAATTTTTACTTTTGCGGAACAATACATTTTTTGGACATTTCTGACCCTGACAAAATTCCCCAAACACTTCCCAATTGTTTGTGCAGTTCAAGTTTGCAAAAATTTGCTCATCTCTCATCCTGCACACACATGTTCACATTTTCCGTCTGTTGCATCGCAGTCATAGTTGTTTTCGTTACCAATAATAACTTTGAAAATGTGTGAGTTTCTATCAAAGTAAGTGCCTTATTACGTTATAATAGTTTCTGCATGTCGTGTTATGTCATTTCTACTGTAGCATAATATTTTGTGTATATTCATTATAACCGCGGACACGCGAGGTAACGCTACTCATTTCATAACCTTTATGGTGTTATACTCAATGCTTAGGTAGCTAGCTACATTCTTCTATTAGCTCTGGAAAACAATGCTAATTGCGTCAGAGAAGTATTGGCTTGTTGTATTTTGAAGCTACCCTGGATTTTTTTTATATATCTTCTTATACCACTTGGTCGTTTTCTGAGTGCATTCCACAAAGCTGTTTATCATGTCCGCAATATCCACTGTCCCCATTTTGAGGTAATAGTCAAGTACGCAGTCTGGTTTAATTTTTCTCTCTCCCGTCAGGTGGTCCACCTTCCCTGTGGCCGACATGGTTGCTGTATGGACAGTGGAGAGGACATGGATGTCTCGTTTGTCATGCCACTTTCCTGCCAGCTGTTAACATTTCTTATTTTGTATAACGGGTCATTTCGGATGGCAGTAGCATTGTTGATGAAATGCAGTCATCGCTGCAGAACTAGGAAGCAGTCTTGGGAAAAGAGGGTGGCAAAGAAGGGAGTTGCAAACATAGGATCTGTGCCCCAGTATTCTCTTAGGGAGTTCTTCTTTACTATCCCCATGAGAAGGACTGTCACCAGGAATGTATACATTTCACTAATTGTGGTTGTCCCCCACTCCTGGCTCTCTCTTCTCCTGTAGCTCCAAGGCATAACGATTGGTCTCTGATATGTCTCCCACCAGCTCCTCTGTCAGAAACAACTTAAAGCACTCTGCCTCAGATGGAAATGGCAAGGGGAATGGCACTCCAGACTGGGACTCATCAAAGCAAACAGCAGGGTCAGGAGGGGTGAAATGGCTGGCAGCCTTCCAGCTACCACAGAACTCCTGTACTTCATCCACTGTCGGTCTGCCTCCATCACCACCAGCATCTTCAAAGGGAACTGGGACTTTGTCAGTGGACAAGGGGTCTTCAGATTCAGGGTTCTCGATGGCTGGAGGGAAGCTCCCAACTGTCACTGGCAGAATCTGATTCCTGACTTTCAGACTCATTGTCAGAATTTTTTGAATTCTTCAGAATTTCCGCATTTGTGAGCTGTCTCCTTTTGAAAGACATTGCTAATGCTACAGATTAGCTCACTAGCTACATACATAAACAACAACACTAAATGGCTCAGTGAGAGGGAGTGAGAGGTTACATGATTGACTGCCTGCAAGCGCCATTTGTATCATTAAATCACTATCAGAGAATATTTTGTGTGGTAATTATTGATATATTTACTGTTTTATTCACATGTTTTTCAAGTCCCGGTGATAAATCATGCATTCCGATTCTTGCATAGATTGTAATGGCATATAATATGTGTGTAAAATACTTTTTTGAAGGTTGTACTGATTATGATGAGCTAAGCTAATTCCAGCTATGTGTGGAGCCATGTTTGTTGCCATACAATGCATTCTGGGTTTCACGTAATCGTCTGTCAGACCAAAGATGCTATAACAAAATAAAATGAGGTGAGTAAGSGTTTACTCATTTTTTGAGAACTTCAGGAAGTGAATGGTGGAATGTGAACGATGGTAGACGACACACCCCTTCAACATGCATACTATAAACAGACCAAACTCATCTAGTCTTCTCTAATTATCTTTGGTTTCTGTGAGGGAAAAAAGCATGGCGGCACGCTGAAACTAATCAGCGTCGGATTACTTTCGATTTCTAGAAAGTGTATTACTCAATTATTTTGACAATGGTGAGCTCACCCGTGATGTGATTAATTATAGTCATTTCTATTAGCTAATTCATATTGTAGTTTATGTCAGCCGAGAGTTATAAAATATGACCGCTTGTGTTGCATCAATCTTTCCTCAGTTAGCCTACATTTTTCCGGTTTGGATGATTCTGTTATGCTATAGATACTTATGTGAATATCTGAACATTGCATCCAAAAATAAACTGCTCACATTCTGGACATAACTTTGTAAGGACTGTGTTTGTGTAAATAGTTTCTGAAAAAAAGTGTGGCCAGCACAAATGCTGATTGTTGCGTCATTCGAAACTGGCCGTTCTAAATAAGAATTCTAATCACACGGGTGTGATCGTACGCTTCAGGGACCACTGTAGCACGATCACACCCATGTGATGGTACGTGTGAAAGGGTTAAGTTTCCCTGCATTAAAGTCTCCGGCTACTAGGAGCGCCGCCTCTGGGTGAGCGTTTTCTTGTTTGCTTATTGCGGAATACAGCTCATTCAATGCTGTCTTAGTGCCAGCCTCTGACTGTGGTGGTATGTAAACAGCTATGAAAAATACAAATGAAAACTCTCTCGGTAGATAGTGGGGTCTACAGCTTATCATGAGATACTCTACCTCAGGCGAGCAATAGCTCAAGACTTCCTTAGATATCGTGCACCAGCGGACATAGTCCGCCGCCACTTGTCTTACCAGACGCCGCTGTTCTATCCTGCTGGTGCAGCGTATAACCAGCCAGCTGTATGTTGATTGTGTCGTCGTTCAGCTACGACTCCGTGAAGCATAAGATGTTACAGTTTTGAATGTCCTGTTGGTAGTTTAATTTTCAGCGTAGGTCATATATTTTTTGTCTAAAGATTGTATGTTAGCTGGCAGAATGGAAGGAAGTGGGGATTTATTTGATCGCCTACAAATTCTCAGAAGGCAGCCCGCCCTCCGGACCCTTTTTCTCCGCCTCCACTTCACACAAATCACAGGGATCTGAGCCTGTTCCCGAGAAAACAGTATATCGTTCACGTCGGGCTCGTCAGACTTGTTAAAGGAAAAAAAGGATTCTGCCAGTCCGTGGTGAGTAATCACAGTCCTGATGTCCAGAAGTTATTTTCGTTCATAAGAGACGGTAGCAGCAACATTATGTACCAAATAAGTTAAAAAATAAGTTACAAACAACGCAAATGAACAAACAAAAAACACAATCGGTTGTGGGCCCGTAAAATGTCTGCCTTCTTCTCCGACGCCATTATGTGATGGTCCGACCGCATTCTGGGTCCTATCAACACTTTTTTTTTTTTACTTTTGGTGCCAGAGAGAATGACTTAAGAAAGTAATCAAGATGTATATCTCACTAAGTCAGGGTATTTAAGCCTCCATATATCCGCTAATTCCAATATATCCATGACATTCATGATTTCCTTAAGTGCATGATGGTGATAGTTTGTAGTGTGATTTCCTTTATGGTCCGTAGAGGTATTTAAACCATATTAAATTATCCCACTTCATCTAAAATTGTTGAATGAATTTCCTGTAAACAATATACATTATATTCCTTATATTTTAGCCAGGTAAATACTGACCGTCCACCCAGTTTTTCTTATTATCTGCTAAGCTGTTACAATTATAACTGGCTATAGTTATTTCACCATTTACCATAATGAAATACAAGTTTCAAATCTATATATCATAATATATGTTTGTAAACTCACCATTAAAAGTACTATAGTGATTGAGTGTCCATATAGCTATACCATGATATTTGCATTGCTACTAAGTAAACCTCCAATTTGTCCCCACTATTCCACATGCTAAAACCCCTCCCCATCCCGAGTTGGGTTGTCCTCCCAGTGACCGGCAGACCACCCTTGTACCCCCGGATCCCAGGGCCCCCAAGAGACCGGGACACATCCTTCGAAAAGAGCACACAGTGCCACCCACAGAACAGAAGCAGATCAGACGGCAAAAGCATTTCCATCGCCCTCACCTCGATTTGTATTATATATAGCTATTAGAAAATATGTATAAATAAAAAATCCTGCTTTTCTTAATTTTCATAATTAACAATTCATATTTGTAATAATGTAGGTAGTTCTTGCAAATGATTGTTACCTCTTTCCAGGATTGCCGTTACAAAAATTACATTTTGGCAAGCAATTATTATTTTAGCAAACAATTATTGTGATTCATCCTATATTGTCCCTAACTTCTTTACTCCCTAGCAACAGTTGTGGGATACACACACACACACACACACACACATATACACACTCAACCCCTTCCCCCACAAACAACCATGAACTCAGATGCTCAACAGCTGTTCCATCCCAGAGCTCAACTCAAGAAAGGCCTTGATTTACAAATTCATATACAGTTGCAGCTGTATGAGAAGGCCTGCAAAATTGAGCAAAAACTGCAAAAATGGGGAGATTTGATTAACCATTGTCAAGTCCTAGGTGATTGAGATCCGATACACCCCCTTCCCCTGAAACACCCATGTTGGTAGTTAAATACTTTCTCTAATCTCTATGGAGGACCTTGATGAAGAAGGAAAGAGTCAGTTATTATCTTTACAACTAGAAATGGACCGAATGTATGAAGAGAGAGCAAAAAGGGCATTTGTAAGATCAAGAAGGAGATGGTTGGAGGAAGGTGAAAAAAATACAAAATACTTTTACAATTTAGAAAGAAATAATTCTGAATTTAAATCTATTCATAAGCTTAATATAGATGGCAAAGAAAATGAAAACTCCAAAGATATTTCAAAATATGTTTCAAAATTCTATGGTAACCTTTATACCAGTAATGCCTGTCCTACTAGTGACATATCTGCCTTTCTAGACTCTGTCAAAGACTGTGTAAAATTCATAGATGAAGACTTCCAAAAGTCTTGTGATGAAATGATTTCTATCAATGAAATAAAAAAATGTATCAGCAAGTTAAAAGAGAACAAATCTCCAGGGAATGATGGCATTATCTGTGAATTCTATAAATATTTTCAGGAGGATATTATTGAATTTATATTTTAAGCAATCAGGCCCGAGGGGGTGTGGTATATTGGCCATATACCGCAAACCCAGAGGTGCCTTATTGCTATTATAAACTGGTTACCAACGTAATTAGAGCAGTAAAAATACATGTTTTGTAATACCCATGGTCTGATATACCACAGCTGTCACCCAATCAGCATTCAGGGCTCGAACCACCCAGTTTATAATGTAGTATTTAGTGTATTCTACAATATACTAAACAATTCTATAGCAAGTAGTAGACATGATCAAGGGATACTACAGTGTGTAGTATAGTATTCTACAGTATTGAAAGATTATTGGGATCTCTGTGTGTGTAGCCAGACAGGTAAGATGGCTGACAATGGTGAAGGTGAACAGATGGTCACGGGTCAGGTGACTGAGAGGAATGGAGGAGACTGAGGCAGAAATTAATTTAACCACAAAGTGGTATATTTAGTTGATTCATGGACGCACACAATGTCTGGATTAGATGGATTTAAGGGAGAGAAAGCAGTAAGGTCGGGCGTTGGCGATTTCCTCCTTTTAATGAGTTGAGATCTGTCGGACATTCCCACCTGACCTAATTAAAGTGCTCTGGCCCAGCTGCGTAAGTGGCCATGAATTAAAGGGCGATTCCACCAACTCCATGGGCCTTTTCCATAAGTACACTGCAGTTTACTACAGAATTCTATAGTAAGCACTATAGTATTCTATAGTAAACTGTGGTATTTTTTTCATGTGGAATATTCTATGCAATTAACATCAGTGTCAACCAAGAGTATTGTCAATAAATCAGGTAATCACAGTGCATGCTATTCATATGTGTGTGAAGGAAAAGCTGCACACAGCTCCCCAGTAATCAGGTCAGCACCTCTACCCCTTTTCCATCCATTTTCATTAGAGGTAAACAACTAGAGCTGAGAGAYGATATGGAGTGTTACTCCGAAATGTAGTCCCTGTAAAACCTTCATTCACTATCAGAAAGTGTATCTTTATTTGATGCCTAGTGAGCAGAGACCAATATCTCATGAAACTCTTTGCATGAATGGAATTTGACGATGACCTACAATACATTTTGAAAAGGGCAATTCAGACAACTGAGAAATGGCATGATTGTGCAAATATTGTGCAAGTAATGGATTACGTAAGGAATTATGAGAATAGTGACTAGTTGGGTTTTCTGAACTTTGAGGATCTCTGACAACATTGTAGAGCTTACCAAGCTTACTCATAAAAGTTATTGCACATGAAAGTAAGTGCATCTTAGCCACTTGAAAATATTCCTTCCTATTGAGGGCCAGACTACCAATACATGTCCATGTGAAAGCACTTGGGTCATCAGTTCACCCAAACACACTCCACAGTACTTTTCTAATTTGAGTTAGCTCTCTTAGAAATGTCTTCAGATGTGGGTCATCCAGTATTTCGTGGCTGTGCAGTGGCCACATGTGGTCAAGAAGTGACCGAATGGAAAAGTATATGAGATCAGGAAAGATCACAGTCATAGAACAGAAATAGATCTGATAATACATTGATATCGAAGCCAAGTGAAAGGAGGTTGCTTAGACATATATTTTACAGACGCTACTCATTTATTCACATTACCATACCAATTTTCTACCCTGACGAAAATTAAGGTTCAATTTCATAGTCGTGAGGATGAGATGTGTGGAAGCCTGAGGTGTGGGGGCTAAATGTTGATATAGAAGGACAAAAAGGAGACCAGAGATTTGCACTTAAACAATTGTCCAGAACTGCACAGGATGAAATATTTTGTAGAATTGCATTTTTACATTATTATATCCCATGACCAATCATTAAGTGATTAAAAAGGGTTTGAGATCAATAGTGGGAGGAAGGAAGAGACATCATGTGTGTAATTGAGTAGCCAAAAAGACCACAAATCAATAGGAATGCTCTTAGAGGATGCTATGGTTTTCTGCCTGGGAGTCTTTGATACTGTTTCTCCAAACTGCTTCCTTTGTTTAATCAAATAAGTAACAAAATGTCCCTCCCACACTCCGGCTAAAACAAATGTAGATTTGTAACAAATATACCCACCCAACCCTCCAACCCTTAATATTTTCCCTACTTTTCAAACAGTCAAACGTTGAATGCCATTCTCTTCCAGTGGAGTAGGAGGCTGCTGTAGAAGGAGGATATAAAGTACTGTACCATTGTTTTTCACTAGCTACAGCATGAAAGGAGACACTTTGAAAAATACTAAACAGCTGATCCAGGAGGACCATGCAGAACGGGCACTAGAGAGCTATAGGTGCCAGCGGATAAGGTTCAGCCACCACAATTCAGATGTCTTCAGAACAGGTTTATTAATGATAAAGGTTCACCCACACCACACTGAGTCCTCTGTATTGACAGCTCACAGAAGTGACAGTTTTCTATGGAAAGATGGAATAAAATAATACCCATAAGTAGAGGTTGAGGGTAGAGGAAGGACAGGACTAAAAACAAACCAAATATAACTATTGTAAAATAGATTGTCTCCGTAAAATGTATATAGTGTGTATAAGCTGGAAGTAGAAGCCTAAGTGTTGTTGTTCATTAGTTTACTCCAATTAGCGGAGGAGTGGTGGGGTTAGTGGAAAATAATGAAGGAAAATATATTTTGAAAAGATATGTATATATATATATATATGTGTATATGTATATGTTTGTGTATATGTATATATATTTATATGTATGTACAGTGCATTCGGGAAGTATTACGACCCCTTGACTTTTTCCACATTTTGTTATGTTACAGCCTTATTCTAAAATTGATTAAATCGTTTTTTTCACCTCATCAATCTAAACACAATACCCCATAATGACAAAGCAAAAACACGTTTTTAGACATGTTTGCAAATGTCATAAAATAWAAAACAGAAATTTCAAATTTACATGTAAGTATTCAGACCCTTAACTCAATACTTTGTTGAAGCACCTTTGACAGCCTGAAGTCTTCTTGGGTATGATGCTACAAGCTGGGCACACCAGTATTTGGGGGGTTTCTCCCATTCTTCTCTGCAGATCCTCTCAAGCTCTGTCAGGTTGAATGAGGAGAGTTGCTGCACAGCTATTTTCAGGTCTCTCCAGAGATGTTCGATAGGGTTCAAATCCGGGCTCTGGCTGGGCCACTCAAGGACATTTAGAGACTTGTCCCGAACGCACTCCTGCATTGTCTTGGCTGTGTGCGAAGGGTCATTGTCCTGTTGGAAGGTGAACCTTCGCCCCAGTCTGAGGTCCTGACTGCTCTGGAGCAGGTTTTCATCAAGGACCTCTCTGTACTTTGCTCTGTTCATCTTTCCCTCGATCCTGACTAGTCTCCCAGTCCCTGCCGCTGAAAAACATCCCCACAGCATGATGCTGCCACCACCATGCTTCACCGTAGGGATGGTGCCACGTGTCCTCCAGACGTGACGCTTGACATTCAGGCCAAAGAGTTCAATATTGATTTAATCAGACCAGAGAGTCTTGTTTCACATGTTCTGAAAGTCCTTTAGGTGCCTTTTGGCAAACTCCAAGGGAGCTGTCATACAGTCATATGCCTGTTACTGAGGAGTGACTTCCGTCTGGCCACTGTACCATATAGGCCTGATTGGTGGAGTGATGCAGAGATGGGTGTCCTTCTGGAAGGTTCTCCCATCTCCACAGAGGAACTCTGGAGCTCTGTGTGAGTGACCATCAGGTTCTTGGTCACCTCGCTGACCAAGGCTATTCTCCCCATATGGCTCAGTTTGGCCGGGCGGCCAACTCTAGGAAGAGTCTTGGTGGTTCCAAACTTATTCCATTTAAGAAGGATGGAACCAACTGTTTTCTTGGGGACCTTCAATGCTGTAGACATTTTTTGGTAGCCTACCCCAGATCTGTGCCTCAACACAATCCTGTCTCGGAGCTCTACGGACAATTTCTTTGACCTCATGGCTTGGTTTTTGCTCTGACATGCACTGTCAACTGTGGACCTTATATAGACAGGTGTGTGCATTCCCAAATCATGTCCAATCAATTGAATTTACCACAAGTTAACGCCAATCAAGTTGTAGAAACATCTCAAGGATGATCAATGGAAACAGAATGCACTTTAGCTCAAAAACAGTTGGTTTCGAGTGTCATAGCAAATGGTTTGAATACTTATGTAAATAAGATATTTTTTTTATTACATTTTCAAAAATTTATAAAAACCTATTTTCGCTTTGTCATTATGGGGTATAGACTGATGTGTAGACTGATGAGGAAAAAAAGTTATTTAATCAATTTTAGAAAAAGGCTGTAACGTAACAAAATGTGGAAAATGTCAAGGGGTCTGAATACTTTCCGAATGCACTATATTTTAGTCCAAGTCAAGCACAGATAAGAAGTAATCAGGTAGGCCTATTTTATGACGTTTCCACTGGATCAGAGCATGACATTTTTCCCTTTCACGCTGAGTGGTTATCGAAAGGGAGAGAGCTGGAAAGATTTTTCAAATACATTGAGGAACTATTGTAATTCTTAATGGAAGTAAAAACAGACTTTGTTTGCTTTTGCTGTTTGAGGTTAAGAAAACATTTTACTTTGAGAAGCTCCACAGGTCATTAGTGGTGGTGCGTTAAGCCAATCAGAAATACTATCAGATCCCGAAATGGGCACATTGATATGCCTATATTTGCGAGCAGGCCAGGGAGCCTATAGGCCTACTTCTATGTGTGCATGTCCTTACTAAACATTGACAGGAGCGCTCCAAACAAAAGACAATGACTAAATTGACAAAACTCCAAAATGGAATGGACTTAAACTAAAACTTGTTTCTCACAAGCTTAGCATAGGTTGTGAACTCTGCAAACAATGTCCACTCCAACAATGATAACGGGAAGACTACAATAATAATAATATTGAATGCATTAACTGAAATTACCATAACCAATGTAACAAACATTGTAGATTATAAATTATAGGAATTAACGGTAAATGTACTACTGATACTGTAATGGGAATTGACATACACCAACAATCAAACACAAACAATTCACGCAATGAAGTTATGAAACCATGAATGTGCAAAAATTGGCGAGAGAGAGCGCATTCTGGAGAGAAGTGTATTGTCCATCTGGGCGCATGGTCAATCCGATGTCTGCATTGGCCATCCAGCATGTACGATGATACGGCCACAGCAGGAATCAGGGCATTCATACTTCTTGCACTTCGCGGAGCAGTACAATTGCATCACACCCTCCATATTGAGCCAATGACCACATTTTGGCTATTAGTCTAGGGCTCCGCAATGGATTTGTTCACTGAAAAGGCCGCAAATACAGACAGATTATTTAACTTATCATTCACTGTATCACAATTCCAGTGGGTCAGAAGTTTACATACACTAAGTTGACTGTGCCTTTAAACAGCTTCTGATAGGCTAATTGACATCATTTGAGTCAATTGGAGGTGTACCTATGGATGTATTTCAAGGCCTACATTCAAACTCAGTGCCTCTTTGCTTGACATCATGGGAAAATCAAAAGAAATCAGCCAAGACCTCAAACAAAATGTTGTAGACCTCCACAAGTCTGGTTCATCCTTGGGAGCAATTTCCAAACGCCTGAAGGTACCACGTTCATCTGTACAAACAATAGTACGCAAGTATAAACACCATGGGACCACGGAGCCATCATACCGCTCAGGAAGGAGATGCGTTCTGTCTCCTAGAGATGAACGTACTTAGGTGCGAGAAGTGCAAATCAATCCCAGAACAATAGCAAAGGACCTTGTGAAGATGCTGGAAGAAACAGGTACAAAAGTATATTCACAGTAAAACGAGTCCTATATCGACATAACCTGAAAGCCACTCAGCAAGGAAGAAGCCACTGCTCCAAACCGCCATAAAAAAGCCAGACTACGGTTTGCAACTGCACATAGGGACAAAGATCGTACTTTTTGGAGAAATGTGGCCAAACAGAAATGTGGCCATAATGACCATCGTTATGTTTGGAGGGGGAGCCTTGCAAGCTGAAGAACACCATCCAAACAGTGAAGCACGGGGGTGGCAACATCATGTTGTGGGGGTGCTTTGCTGCAGGAGGGACTGGTGCACTTCACAAAATAGATGGCATCATGAGGCAGGAAAATTATGTGGATATATTGAAGCAACATCTCAAGACATCAGTCAGGAAGTTAAAGCTTGGTCACAAATGGGTCTTCCAAATGGACAATGACCCCAAACATGCTTCCAAAGTTGTGGCAAAATGGCTTAAGGACAACAAAGTCAAGCTATTGGAGTGGCCATCACGAAGCCCTAACCTCAATCCCATAGAAAATTTGTGGGCAGAACTGAAAAAGTGTGTGCGAGCAAGGAGGCCTACAAACCTAACTCAGTTACACCAGCTCTGTCAGGAGGAATGGGCCAACATTCACCCAACTTATTGTGGGAAGCTTGTGGAAGGCTACCCAAAATGTTTGACCCAAGTCAAACAATTTAAAGGCAATGCTACCAAATACGTATTGAGTGTATGTAAACTTTTGTCCCACTGGGAATGTGATGAAAGAAATAAAAGCTGAAATAAATCATTCTCTATACTATTATTCTGACATTTCACATTCTTTAAATAAAGTGGCGATCCCAACTGACCTAAGACAGGGAATTTTTATTAGGATTAAATGTCAGGAATTGTGAAACACTGAGTTTAAATGTATTTGGCTAAGGTGTATGTAAACTTCCGACTTCAACTGTATATTTGTTACTGCTCGACTAAAACAATCTCGGTCGACCAACAGCCTAACGACCAAACAATCGACCAGTTGACTAATTGGGGTCAGCCCTACACACAAGTCATAGACTGTTCCCTCTGCTACCCACAGCATGCGGTACCAGAATGCCAAGTCTGGGACCAAAAGGTTCTTGAACAGCTTCTACCCCCAAGGCATAAGACGGCTCAACATTTACTCAAATGGCTACCCTGACTATTTGCATTGACCCCCTTTTGATTTGCACTGACTCTTTGCACCGACTCTATGCACACTCACTGGACTTTACCCACACACTCACACATACAACACTGACACTCCCACACACTACATATGCTCACACACACAAAACACACACACAAATGCATATTGACGCCACACACACTCACAAATAGACACTCTTTCACACTCTTCACATACGCTGCTGCTACTCTGTTTATTATCTATCCTGATTGCCTAGTCACTTTTACCCCTACCTACATGTACATAGTACCTCAATTACCTCAACTACCTCGTACCCCTGCACATACTCCATGTATATAGTCTCGTTATTGTTCTTTTATTGTGTTACTGTTTGTTTCAGTATTATATGCAAATGTTTCTATTTTTTTTACTTTGCATTGTTGGGAAAGAGCTCGTTACTTTTCATTACGTTTTTCAAGCTATTTTGAAGCTTGAAGTAAGAATATATTCCAGTAAGACGATATCTTGACAGAACATCAATACATTTATCTTTCTCAGGGGGGAGTTGCATTGATGGACTAGATTCCACAGCTGAATCTAAAGAAATACTGCACTGACAACATACTAGACATTCTAATCCCATTTCCTTTCTTTTGCTCCAAAATATGTAACTCAATTGGTTCAAAATGGCTGAATGTCATACATATAGAACCAGAGCAACTAGAACAAACCAGAGCATGTGACCTGAGTGTGTCGGCATGCAAGCACAAGTGTTTGTCTATGCATGTTTGCAACTGTGCACCCGGTGACAGTCATTTGCAACTGTGCACCCGGTGACACCCCTGTCACACACTCATTCGAAGCACACATAGCTAGCTCACGCTACAACACCAAATCAAGGACATAATTCCAGTACAGTCAAAGCCTTTTAGTTCTACATGTGTAGCCTTTAGCATTTCATTTGTATCAACCTATAAGGTGTCACCACTAAAGTACAGCACACCAAAGTGCACTGAGGTTGAATGGATTTTCACCCAATTTAACCCTTTACACTCGTATATGTATACAGGTTGAAAATGGCTGATTTGGGCACTGATACATGCCTATATTGGAATGCAGTGGCTGTACAGTAACGAGCTATACATGATGTCAGAGCCCTGTCTCTGCGCTTCACAGCACTGTATGGGTTTTGACTGACAGCCGTTCTGAACTTGAGCACCTTGTGCGACAAGAAGTTGCCCCTATCCCTTCTCCTAATTTTTTGTTGTCTGAGTGAGGGAAATACTGTAAATTAAGAGGACAATGTATTTTCGAAGAGGAGACGTTGAGAATTATAATAAATACAGCTTTGATGTCATACAAGCAAGACAAACACCTTTGAGTCCAAATGTGCACTTCACATTTCCATAGCATAAAATGTATGTCATTTAGAGTGTCAACGTTTATGATCACTATGTTTGATATGCAAGATGACATGACTTCATACACTGGGTTGTTCTGAACAGAATGAGCCTATGTTTGTCTATTGTGAAGAAATTTGGACTAACGGCTCCTTTCTATGCACACAGAAATTATGATTTGTTTCCCTGAATTGCATTCTGAAAGCCTAACACTGCAATATTGAATTGTATAACTTAGCTAGTCATGTTGGCAATAGAACAAGCTTTCAAATGATGCCCACCTACCCCATCTTTTCCAGGAATATTCTTATCATGTTACTGAATGTATCCAGAATATTTTCAGATATCAACAAATTCAAGAAAAAGTACAATAAATGTAAAATGCACACACAATCAACAGTGCAATGTTTGGATTCAGTCTTGGTCAGGTCGACTGTTGTGTTCTCACCTTTGGTCTAATCATTTTCCCATAATCTCCAAACTGTTCCCTTTCATTTGCTACCATGGTTATGCATTTCATACTTCTTCTGTAAGAAACATTTCAGTTTTGCCCTATC
Organism: Salvelinus sp. IW2-2015; assembly: GCF_002910315.2. NCBI lineage: Eukaryota > Metazoa > Chordata > Actinopteri > Salmoniformes > Salmonidae > Salvelinus > Salvelinus sp. IW2-2015. Next base: position 42,672,253 of record NC_036858.1, read on the forward strand.
CATATAGGCCAATTCCCACGAGTGTAAAGGGTTAAGCACTGTTCTGCACATCTTACCTTTCTGTATACAATCATGTTCGGCGATTCATCGGCTACTCCATTGCTCCCCTGCCCCACGCTGTTGGTCTGTGCCATGATCCAGAAGGGTGAACAGTGTCAGCAATGATCAGGTGCTGAAGCAGAGAGATTGGACAGTGGAGAACATTATAACATGGATACATTATAGAAGAATCGGCAAAAAAACAAAATGCCCAATGCAACTCTCTCCTTTGCATGGCTATGCACATTTAAATAACCTATCAGTTGTGAGTCTGTTTTTAATCATAGGCTAACATGGTAGAAATGTTAATGGTGATCAACTAATTGATGTATTAACGACATGTTATGGCTGGTTCATTTTAGTACAAATGGTAGTAATTACAGTGATGTGACCGTCATCATTATTATTCTTGTCTTCTGTCATTATTAATTCCTTCAGTATTCCACCTTATTAAACAAATGCATAATGTCTAGCTTAAATGAAAGCTTATACAAAGACATTATTGATTTATGCATTCATTATCATATGTAGCCGAAGATGACTGCTATAGGATAGTGCTTATTGACATTGGAGAATTCAATAGCCTGGGATCCGAGAAGGCAGCACACACCGTGGCAAGATAACATGCCCCCAAGCTCTAAATCGAAAATAGGCCCAAGTTGTTACACAAATATTTCATTTAGTGTCATTGTAAGATAAAACGTATATATAAAGGATACAAAAGACCGTTTAATTACAGACCGTGAGAAATGTTCGATGGTATTCTGTGTGCATCCGAGGTTCAGCATCTTTATCGTCACCCCCAAAGACACCCACAACATCCTTTCAAGGATGCTTCCGATAAAGACAAAGCTRTCATCATCACATAGCTAATAGTCAATGAAATGTCTCCTTCAAGACAAGACCCCTATGATATCAGGAACATGGAGAGATACTGCAAAAATGCCCGCTCCCTTTATCGACCGTTAATCTATGGCGAATAAAATGAAAATAAATACATAAGAAATCGTTCTTTGATGATTTACCTGAAAATCACACAGCCTGCGAATATCCTGCTTCTTTGCAGAACTGGTGTGCCGTGCGTGCAGTATGTCAACTGGAAGACATAGGAATGCGAGGACAATTCATTGACAATGGGAAAAGGCAGGCATACGATGCAGACTTGGTTGTTACTTTTACCGCTTCCCTCCTCTCCACAATGACGCTGAAGCATGGACGCGCAGAATAACGTGAACGTGCATCGATCCATGACCAATCATGTGCAAGAAATCCAAACGCCTATCGGGCAAATTTACAGGGGACCATCAGCTTGAAGTAGGATAGCGCTATGTTGTTATAAAACAGTAATGATGATGATGACGATGATGATGATGATTGGGAATACACATTTAGTAAATTGCATTTAATAGTGTAATGAGTACCGACCAAAATCAATAAATAAATGTATCCCTGTAGACTTTATGTATTGATTATATTTCTGTACACACTGTAACATTTTACATATTCAAGAGTCATTTTAATTTGTCTTTTCTAAGCATACATTGCTAGAATGTTAATCATATTGACATAGCCTAGAGTTAATAGTGTAATGAGTACCGACCAAAACCAATAAATAAATGTATTCCTGTAGACTTTATGTATTGATTATATTTCTGTACACACTGTTACATTTTACATATTCAAGACTCATTTTAAGTTGTCTTTTCTAAGCATACATTGCTAGAATGTTAATCATATTGACATAGCCTAAAGATATCTGATTAGCATTTAGGTCGTTAAATCTATTTTATTTTCACCTTTATTTAACCAGGTAGGCCAGTTGAGAACAAGTTCTCATTTACAACTGCGACCTGGCCAAGATAAAGCAAAGCAGTGAAACACAAACAACACAGAGTTACACATGGGATAAACAAACGTACAGTCAATAACACTATAGAAAAATCTATATACAGTGTGTGCAAATGTAGTAAGATTAGGGAGGTAAGGAAATAAATAGGCCATAGTGGTGAAATAATTACAATTTAGCAATTAAACACTGGAGTGATAGATGTGCAGAAGATGAATGTGCAAGTAGAGATACTGGGATGCAAAGGAGCAAAAAATATATAAAAAATATGGGGATGTGGTAGTTGGGTGGGCTATTTTCAGAGGGGCTGTGTACAGGTGCAATTATTTATTTTTTTATTTAACCTTTATTTAACCAGGTAGGCAAATTGAGAACACGTTCTCATTTACAATTGCGACCTGGCCAAGATAAAGCAAAGCAGTTCGACACATACAACAACACATAGTTACACATGGAGTAAAACAAACATATAGTCAATAATACAGTGAAAAAAATAAGTCTATATACAATGTGAGCAAGTGAGGTGAGATAAGGGAGGTGAAGGCAAACAAAATATTAAATAAATAAAAATATAAAAGGCCATGGAGGCGAAGTGAATACAACACAGCAAGTAAATAAAAACTAAAAACACTGGAATGGTTGGTTTGCAGTGGAAGAAAGCGCAAAGTAGAGACAGAAATAATGGGGTGCAAAGGAGCAAAATAAATAAATAAATAATACAGTAGCTAAAGAGGTAGTTGTTTGGCTAATTAATAGATGGGCTAGTACAGGTGCAGTAATCATGAGCTGCTCTGACAGCTGGTGCTTAAACTAGTGAGGGAGATAAGTTTTCCAGTTTCAGAGATTTTTGTAGTTCGTTCCAGTCATTGGCAGCAGAGAACTGGAAGGAGAGCGTCCAAAGGAAGAATTGGTTTTGGGGTGACTAGAGTATACCTGCTGGAGCGCGTGCTATCAGGTAGGTGCTGCTATGGTGACCAGCGAGCTGAGATTAAGGGGACTTTACCTAGCAGGGTCTTGTAGATACTCGAACAGTGGGTTTGGCGACGAGTATGAAGCGAGGGCCAGCCAACGAGAGTGTACAGGTCGCAGTGGTGGTGTGTAATGGGGCTTTGGTGACAAAACGGATGGCATGTGATAGACTGCATCAATTTATGAGTAGGGTTTGGAGGCTATTTTTGTAAATGACATCACCGAAGTCGAGGATTGTGTAGGATGGTCAGTTTACAAGGTAATTTGGCACATGAGTAAAGATGCCTTTGTTGCGGAAAGGAAGCCATTCTAGATTTGACTTTGATATTGGAGATGTTTGATGTGAGTCTGGAAGAGAGTTTACAGTCTAACCAGACACCTCTTGTATTGTAGTTGTCCACTAATTCTAAGTCAGAGCCGTCCAGAGTAGTGAGTTTGGACAGGCGGCAGGTGCAGGCAGGATCGGTTGAAGAGCATGCAGTTTATTTTACTTGTATTTAAGAGCAATTGGAGGCAACGAGGAAGTTGTAATGGCATTGAACTCGCCTGGAGGGTGTAACACAGTGTCAAAAAAGGGCCAAATAGATCAGAATAGTGTCGTCTGCGTAGAGGTGGATTAGAGAATCACGCAGCCAAGAGCGACATCATTGAGTATACAGAAGAAGAGATCGGTCAAAGAATTGAACCCTGTGGACCCCCATAGAGACTGCAGAGGCCCGGACAACAACCCTCCGATTGACACCACTGAACTCGATCAGAGAAGTAGTTGGTGACCAGGCGAGGCAATCATAGAGAAACCAAGGCTGTCGAGTCTGCCGATGAAGGATGTGGTGATTGACAGAGTCAAAAGCCTTGGCCAGGTCAATGAATACGGCTGTCACAGTATTGTTCCTATCGAATGCGGGTTAAGATATCGTTTATGACCTTGAGCGTGGCTGAGGTGCACCCATGACACAGCTCTGAAACCGATGCATAGCGAGAAGTATGGTGGGATCGAAATGGTCGTAATCTGTTTGTTGACTTTTTCGAAGACCTTAGAAAGGCAGGGTAGGATAGATATAGGTCTGTAGCTGTTAGGGTCAAGATGTCCCCCCCTTTGAAGAGGGGATACCGCAGCTGCTTTTCCAACTTTGGAATCTCAGACGACACGAAAGAGAGGTTGAAGAGCTAGTAATAGGGGGGCAACAATTCACAGATTAGTTTTAGAAAGAAAGGGTCCAATTACTAGCCGGCTATTTGCTAAAGGGTCCAGATTTTGCAGCTCTTTTAGAACATCAGCTGACTGTATTTGGGAGAAAGAGAAATGGGGAAGGCTTGGGCGAGTAGCAGAGGGGAGGGCAGTGCTGTTGTCCGGGGTAGGGGTAGCCAGGTGGAAAGCATGGCCAGCCGTAGAAAAATGCTTATTGAAATTCTCAATTATAGTGGATTTGTCGGTGGTGACAGTGTTTCCTATCTTCAGAGCGGTTGGAAGCTGGGAGGAGGTGTGATCGGTAAGCTGTATATGGGGCTTTGGTGACAAAACGGATGGCACTGTGATAGACTGCATCCAATTTGCTGAGTAGAGTGTTGGAGGCTATTTTGTAATTGACATCGCCGAAGTCAAGGATCGGTAGGATAGTCAGTTTTACGAGGGTATGTTTGGCAGCAAGAGTGAAGGAGGCTTTGTTGCAAAATAGGAAGCCGATTCTAGATTCAATTTTGGATTGGAGATGCTTAATGTGAGTCTGGAAGGAAAGTTTACAGTCTAGCCAGACACCTAGGTATTTGTAGTTGTCCACATACTCTAGGTTAGAACTGTCCAGAGTAGTGATGCTAGGCGGGCAGGTGCGGGCAGTGATCGGTTGAAGAGCATGCATTTAGTTTTACTAGCATTTAAGAACAGTTGGAGGCCACGGAAAGAGTGTTGTATGGCATTGAAGCTCATCTGTCGTCTGCGTAGAGGTGGATCAGAGAATCAGTAGCAGCAAGAGCAACATCATTGATGTATACAGAGAAAAGAGTCGGCCTGAGAATTGAACCCTGTGGCACCCCCAAAGAGACTGCCAGAGGTCCAGACAACAGGCCCTCCAATTTGACACACTGAACTCTATCTGAGAAGTAGTTGGTGAACCAGGCGAGGCAGTCATTTGAGAAACCAAGGCTGTTGAGTCTGCCGATAAGAATGCAGTGATTGACAGAGTCGAAAGCCTTGTCCAGGTCGATGAATACGGCTGCACAGTAATATCTCTTATCGATGGCGGTTATGATATTGTTTAGGACCTTGAGCGTGGCTGAGGTGTGCCCATGACCAGCTCTGAAACTAGATTGCATAGCGGAGAAGGTACGGTGGGATTCAAAATGGTCGGTGATCTGTTTGTTAACTTGTCTTTCGAAGCCTTTGAAAGTCAGGGTAGGATAGATATGTCTGTAACAGTTTGGATCAAGAGTGTCTCCCCCTTTGAAGAGGGTGATGACTGCGGCAGCTTTCCAATCTTTAGGGATCTGAGACGATACAAAAGAGAGGTTGAACAAGCTAGTAATAGGGGTTGCAACAATTGCGGCAGATCATTTTAGAAAGAGAGGGTCCAGATTGTCTAGTCCAGCTGATTTGTAGGGGTCCAGATTTTGCAGCTCTTTCAGAACATCAACTATCTGGATTTGGGTGAAGGAGAAATGAGGGAGGCTTGGGCAAGTTGCTGTGGGGGGTCCAGAGCTGTTGACCGGGGTTGGGGTAGCCAGGTGGAAAGCATGGCCAGCCATAGAAAAATGCTTATTGAAATTCTTGATTATCGTAGATTTATCGGTGGTGACATTGTTTCCTAGCCTCAGTGCAGTGGGCAGCTGGGAGGAGGTGCTCATTTTCTCCATGGACTTTACAGTGTCCCAGAACTTGGTTGCCTACAATACATCTCCATTTACTTCATTATGCATGCACAGTATGTATAGCTTTCGGGTTTAGCTGACACTGTGTCCAAACCTTTTTTTTTGTCTTCCATCCTGTTTGCTGCTATGGTCAAATAAATGCATTGTACTCAGTCCTGAATATCCAGAAATAATGAACAACCTCTTTCACTGCAGCATCTTTGACTGGGAGGCACACCATTGTCAGAGCACAAAGGATTTGCACAGAAATGAGCTTCAAGACTCATGTGTCTCATCCCAACCCACACCCTGTTCCTCCATCTCACTTTCATATTTCCCCTAAACTTCATATAATGAAACATTTTGTTCAAAGGATCATAATTATTCAATAAGATGGTCCTTGAAAACTGTCAGTACACCTTGCACAGTGTCATACATTTGTTGGCATGTATAAATCCACTGATACTTTGTATTTCCATAGACATTATGTTTAGGGTGCATGCAGTTAACCCAGGATGCCTAGAACTGGCAATCTATCACCAACAGTTTGTCTACAATCATATCTAGGGGCCTCTCACTTCATCAAGCAGAACTGTCTTTTAAAACCCTTTCTCCCTCTCCCATCATTCCTTATCTATTCGAGGTGCCATACTCAGTTCCGGTGAGCTCCTACCCAAGTCAGGCACTGCCTCTATGCAGTATTGACTGCATGTTACTGGGGATCTCCCTATATTGAACACCTCCGTATAATTAACTACAGAGTCATGCCTGGTCAACTGGGCCACCTGGGTACCTTCTGAGAACTGCAGCCCATCCTGTGAGAGAACCCTGTGGGTTTAACATATGTCACATTCCCTGCATCCTTCTTACCCACTTGCCAAGACTGATCTATCCACAAAAGTCAGATACAACTGAGTGCAGCAGTCCTAGGGGGACCATATGGAACTCTGGAGGTAGATGCTATCACTGTTCGCTGCAAAATGTATGCAAGTATTTATCGTATGACCAAGATGAAAGCAAAGTATTTGCTCATTATAATAGAAAATAGAAATAGAAAAACAAATGCAATAAATGTTTCCTCAAAATCTGATGAAACAGTGGAGGATGTACTTTAAGCTTATGTTCTTTTATTTCAGATGTCTGCTTTTTTCACAGGATCATACACAGTTCAGGGAATTCACACAGTAAAGAACATTACAGCCATCTGGTGGTTCAAGACAGAACACTTCCCAAACTAGTGCAATGATAATAGAATAGTGATTACGGCTAGCCAACAACCAGACATAGTTTTAGAATATGCCAGACGTGCCTTATTTTACTTATCTTTACACATTTAGATCTAAAGTTGAAGTCGGAAGTTGACATACACTTAGGTTGGAGTCATTAAAACTCATTTTCAACCACTCCACAAATTTCTTGTTAACAAACTATAGTTTTGGCAAGTCGGTTAGGACATCTACTTTGTGCATGACACAAGTAATTTTTCCAARAATTGATTACAGACAGATTATTTCACTTATAATTCACTGTATCACAATTCCAGTGGGTCAGAAGTTTACATACACTTCCAGTCCTTCCAGTTCTCTGATGCCAATGACTGGAACGAACTGCAAAAATCTCTGAAGCTGGAGACTCTTACCTCCCTCACTAGCTTTAAGCACCAGCTGTCAGAGCAGCTCACAGATCACTGCACCTGTACATAGCCCATCCAATCTACCTCATATTGCTTCTAGGTTAGACTACTGCAATGCTCTACTTCCCGGCTACCCGGATAAAGCACTAAATAAACTTCAGTTAGTGCAAAATACGGCTGCTAGAATCCTGACTACAACCAAAAAATTTGATCATATTACTCCAGTGCTAGCCTCCCTACACTGGCTTCCTGTTAAGGCAAGGGCTGATTTCAAGGTTTTACTGTTAACCTGCAAAGCGTTACATGGGCTTGCTCCTACCTATCTTTCCGAGTTGGTCCTGCCGTAGATACCTACACGTACGCTACGGTCACAAGACGCAGGCCTCCTAATTGTCCCTAGAATTTCTAAGCAAACAGCTGGAGGCAGGGCTTTCTCCTATAGATATCCATTTTTATGGAATGGTCTGCCTACCCATGTGAGAGACGCAGACTCTGTCTCAACCTTTAAGTCTTTATTGAAGACTCATCTCTTCAGTAGGTCCTATGATTGAGTGTAGTCTGACCCAGGAGTGTGAAGGTGAACGGAAAAGTCTCTGGAGCAACGAACCGCCCTTGCTGTCTCTGCCTGGCCGGTTCCCCTCTCTCCACTGGGATTCTCTGCTCCTAACCCTATTACAGGGGTGAGTCACTGGCTTACTGGTGCTCTTCCATGCCGTCCCTAGGAGGGGTCGTCACTTGAGTGGGTTGGATCACTGACGTGTTCTTCCTGTCTGGGTTGGCGCCCCACCTTGGGTGTGCCGTGGCGGAGATCTTTGTGGGGCTATACTCGGCCTTGTCTCAGGATGGTAAGTTGGTGGTTGAAGATATCCCTCTAGTGGTGGGGGCTGTGCCTTGGCAAAGTGGGTGGGGTTATATCTTTCCTGTTTGGCCCTGTCCGGGGGTATCATCGGATGGGGCCACAGTGTCTCCTGACCCCTCCTGTCTCAGCCTCCAGTATTTATGCCGCATTAGTTTATGTGTCGGGGTAGGGTCAGTTTTGTTATATCTGGAGTACTTGTCCTGTCTTATCCGGTGTCCTGTGTGAAATTAAGTATGCTCTCTCTTATTCTCTCTTTCTCTCTTTCTTTCTCTCTCTCTGAGGACCTGAGCCCTAGGACCATGCCTCAGGACGACCTGACATGATGACCCCTTGCTGTCCCCAGTCCACCTGTCCCAGTCCACCTGGCCAACTGTTCTGCCTGCAGCTATGGAACCCTGACTGTTCACAGATGTGCTACCTGTACCAAGACCTGCTGTTTCAACTCTCTAGAGACCGCAGGAGCGGTAGAGATACTCTTAATGATCGGCTATGAAAAACCAACTGACATTTACTCCTGAGGTGCTGCACCCTCGACAACTACTGTGATTATTATTATTTGACCATGCTGGTCATTTATGAACATTTGAACATCTTGGCCATGTTTTGTTATAATCTCCACCCGGCACAGCCAGAAGAGGACTGGCCACCCCTCATAGCCTGGTTCCTCTCTAGGTTTCTTCCTAGGTTTTGGCCTTTCTATGGAGTTTTTCCTAGCCACCGTGCTTCTACACCTGCATTGCTTGCTGTTTCGGGTTTTAGGCTGGGTTTCTGTACAGCACTTTGAGAATCAGCTGATGTACGAAGGGCTATATAAATACATTTGATTTGATTTGATCCCCATACTGTATTTATTTATTTATCTTGCTCCTTTGCACCCCAGTATCTCTACTTGCACATTCATCTTTGTACATCCTACCATTCCAGTGTTTAATTGCTATATTGTAATTACTTTGCCACCATTTATTGCCTCACCTCTCTTATCCTACCACATTTGCACATGCTGTATATAGATCTTTCTACAGTATTTGATTGTATGTTTGTTTATTCCATGTGTAACTCTGTGTTATTGTATGTGTCAAACTGCTTTTCTTTATCTTGGCCAGGTCGCAGTTGCAAATGAGAACTTGTTCTCAACTAGCCTACCTGATTAAAGAAAGGAGAAATAAAATAAATAAAAAAACACTAAGTTGACTGTGCCTTTAAACAGCTTGGAAAATTCCAGAAAATTATGTCATGGCTTTAGAAGCTTCTGATAGGCTAATTGACATCATTTGAGTCAATTGGAGGTGTACCTGTGGATGTATTTCAAGGCCTACCTTCAACTTAGTGCCTCTTTTGCTTGACATCCTGGGAAAATCAAAAGACATCAGCAAGACCTCAGAAAAAAATTGTAGACCTTCACAAGTCTGGTTCATCCTTGAGAGCAATTTCCAAATGCCTGAAGGTACCACGTTCATCTGTACAAACAGTAGTATGCAATTATAAACACCATGGGACCATGCAGCCGTCATACCGCTCAGGAAGGAGACGCGTTCTGTCTCCTATAGATGAACGTACTTTGGTGTGAAAAGTGCATATCAATCCCAGAACAACAGCAAAGGAACTTGTGAAGATGCTGGAGGGAACAGGTACAAAAGTAATCTATCCACAGTAAAACGAGTCCTATATGGACTAAACCTGAAAGGCCGCTCAGCAAGGAAGAAGCCACTGCTCCAAAACTGCCATAAAAAAGCCCAGACTATGGTTTGCTACTGCACATGGGAAAAAATTGTACTTTTTGGAGAAATGTCCTCTGGTCTGACCATCGTTATGTTTGGAGGAAAAAGGGGAGGCTTGCAAGCCGGAAGACACCAAATCCACACGTGAAGCACGGGGGTGGCAACATCATGTTGTGGGGGTGCTTTGCTGCAGGAGGGACTGGTGCACTTCACAAAATAGATAGCATCATGAGGCAGGAAAATTTTGTGGATATATTGAAGCAACATCTAAAGACATCAGTCAGGAAGTTAAAGCTTGGTCGCAAATGGGTCTTCCAAATGGACAATGACCTCAAGCAAACTTTCAAAGTTGTGGCAAAATGGCTTAAGGACAACAAAGTCAAGGTATTGGAGTGGCCATCACAAAGCCCTGACATCAATCCCATAGAAAATGTGTGGGCAGAACTGAAAAACTCATGTGTGAGCAAGGTGGACTACAAACCTCACTCAGATACAGCAGCTCTTTCAGGAGGAATGGGCCAAAATTCACCCAACTTATTGTGGGAAGCTTGTGGAAGGCTACCCGAAACATTTGACCCAAGTTAAACAATTGAAAGGCAATGCTACCAAATACTAATTGAGTGTATGTAAACTTCTGACCCACTGGGAACGTGATGAAAGAAATAAAAGCTGAAATAAATCATTCTCTCTGCTATTATTCTGACATTTCACATTCTTTAAATAAAGTGGTGATCGTAACTGACCTAAAACAGGGAATTTTTACTAGGATTAAATGTCAGGAATTGTGAAAAACTGAGTTTAAATGTATTTGGCTAAGGTGTATGTAAAGTTCCGACTTCAACTGTATGTAGTAGATCCGCTCAGTCACGAAAGATCAGTGAGAGAAAGTTTTTTCTAACTGTGTAGAAAAGCATGATCTGGGCCTCCCGAGTGGTGCAGCGGTCTAAGGCACTGTATCGCAGTGCTAGAGTCGTCACTACAGACTAGGGTTCGATCTAGGTCTAGGCTGTGTCGCAGCCGGCTGCGACCTTGAGACCCATGAGGTGGCACACAATTGGCCAAGTGTCATCCGGGTTAGGGGAGGGTTTGGCTGTCCTTGTCCCATCGTGCTCTAGTGACTCCTTGTGGCGTGCCAGGCGCATGCACGCTGATTTTGGTCACAAGCTGTATGGTGTTTCCTCCAACACATTGGTCCGGCTGGCTTCCGGCTTAAGCTAGCAGTGTGTAAAGAAGCAGTGCGGCTTTGTGAATATTCACTCTTTCGAGAGTTTTCCTCATGTCAGCCTTGGAGAGAAAAAGCACCTGGTAATCCAGAGCAGCGAGAGCTTTCCTGGATGACTCGTTATCGTCTGCCTCAAAGCGAGCATAGAATGTGTTAAGCTCCTCTGGGAGGGAGGCTTAGGTGGGCACCACACAGCTGGATTTGTCTTTGTAGTCCGTGATAACCATGCATCGCGAGTCTGAGTTGTCGAACATCGATTCATGTTTGAGTTTGTATTGTCTTTTTGCGTCCTTAATGGATTTGCGGAGCTCATCCCTGTTTGCCTTGTACGCGTCTCGCTCCATTGAATTTTCACATACACATATTTAGCAGATGTTATTGCGGGTGCAGTGAAATGCTTGTGTTCCAAGCTCCAACAGTGAGGGTAATATCTAACATATTACAACAATACACACAAATCTAAAAGTAAAATAATGGAATGAAGAACTATAAATATTAGGACAAGCAATGTCGGAGAGGAATTGACTAAAACACAGTAGAATAGAATACAGTTTCACCGGGAGGGGTTCAGACCCAGGGCCACATTCTTACATAGGTATTCCTCTTGTCCAGATGGGATAGGGCAGTGTGCAGTGTGATGGCGATTGCATCGTCTGTGGACCTATTGGGGCGGTAAGCAAATTGAAGCGGGTCTCTCGGGTGACAGGTAAGGTGAAGCTGATCCTGATCCTTGACTAGTCTCTCAAAGCACTTCATGATGAGAGAAGTGAGTYCTACGGGGCGATAGTCATTTAGTTCAGTTACCTTTGCATTCTTGGGTACACTATTACATGGTTTGCTGATTCTTCAAATACCTATCCAGGCCTTGTAATATCTGGCATACGTCAGGAACGCCTGTGCTGAGGCCGCGCCCAATATATTACTTGCAGCTGTCTAGAGTGTACTGCCACTTTAACAGGCTGATGTTAGAAGTAAAAACTATAATCCCCAGAATGCACCGCGGGTTGCTTCCTCGAACAAAAAGCGGAAACAAAATAAATTATACATATCTCAAAACTAATTTTTGTGAGCTGAGCCGAGAAACGGGTATACAACTGACAGTGTCCCGTCGTTACACCATACATCTGAAGCAGGGGGCTGACATGGCTTTGAAAAGAATACAGAAGGTAAGTGTGTCCATATATGTTTTTACGTCGTCATGCTAATAAACGGTTGGTCGATGTCCTAACCCAGTGGCTATTGGTCTGTATGCTCTGTGCTGCAACTAGCTAGCCTAGTTAATGTTAACTAGCTAGTTACGTTAACTACCAGCATCAGTCAATCAGTAACTAATTTAGCCAGTTACTGATTGATAATTCATTAGCTAGCTTTCGGTGTAACTTTAGTTAGCTAGATAAATTAGCTAGCTTTCGGTAGTTATGTCGCTGTTCTGGTTATTTCTGTCTATGATGAGCAATGTGGGCCTGAATAAAAACGCTTCTGGAACCGCGATCATCACGAGTGGCCTATTGTATATCTGCTTGGTTTACTTTCAGTGTATATTTCAACATAACATATCAGCAATGCGCCTTAAATGATGTCATTCATTACATTTTGCAGTAAGGTATTGATATGTGGATCAATTCCAATTTACAGATATAAACTAGCTATAGCAAGGCCTCCTTGAATCTGTATAAAGTCATAGACCACAAGACTGGCTTGTCAAAGTAACAACATTGTTAAGTAGTCAATGCACATGTATGGAATTTCCCCCCTATACAGAATTCATTGTGCTACCATACTTTTTTTTTTTTAACAGGAGTTGCATGACTTGCAAAGGGACCCTCCTGCTCAATGCTCAGCCGGACCAGTTGGAGAGGACTGTAAGTTCCAGTACAGTTGTTGTGGCCACCCCAAATAAAATAAAAAGTTATGCAGAAATAAAATTGGATGAATACGAACTTTGTATMTGACTCAGTTAATAGGAAATGAAGGGGAGTTTACCTGGTCAACTCATTCCTTTTAGATTACTATTTGCGTTGTATTATTGTCAATAATTATGATTTATTCTGTCTCATCTTTATTTTAGTGTTTCATTGGCAAGCCACCATCATGGGACCTGTAAGCCCTTTTCTAAATTCACATTTTTTTCTAGTATAATTGTCAACATTATGTTGATTGCTGGTAGAAGCTCTTTATTCTGCATTGATCCCATTTGTTATAAGCTCAACCTTTTTGCACCACCAAAGGAACAAGTGTTAATGGACTCCTTGTCTTACTGTATAGCCTTCTGTAACTGAGTTACTTACATGATATGCTTGGATGTGTATCGTCTCCAGTAAACCCCCATCACAGTCTTGTTGCTGTAAATAATGACATGTAAAGTGAGGTTGATTGTGGGCTTTAACATTATATGGAGTATTGGATGTTACTTTATGGTTCACATCACTGGTTTAACAATTCACCTTTCATCTCTCTTTTAGACTGACAGCCCATATCAGGGAGGAGTGTTCTTCCTCACCATCCACTTCCCTACAGACTATCCCTTCAAACCACCAAAGGTTAGAAACACCTCACAGCTCCTGTTATTACTCAATATTCCCCTGGGTGTGGAGTACCCTCAACCACATATTTAGGCCTGACATTTTTTCTCTGCATGTATTGTCTTTCCATAGGTAGCCTTCACAACGAAAATCTATCACCCAAACATAAACAGTAATGGTAGCATCTGTCTGGACATTCTGAGGTCACAGTGGTCCCCAGCACTTACAGTTTCGAAAGGTAAGACAAACTGGCTTACATTCACAGTTTGTAAACCAACTTTCTTTTGTCTCGTTTCTACCCAATTGCACAATATAAAATAATTAAAGCAAAATGCATCTCAAATGTTTTCCTAATTTGTTCAACTGTTGCCCTTGACAATATTGTGATGGTGTAATTGCAAAATAAACTCATCCTGGTTATCCTCACTTTTTGTTCTTCCAGTTTTATTGTCCATATGTTCTTTGCTATGTGACCCAAACCCAGATGACCCGCTAGTCCCAGACATAGCACACATCTACAAGCAGGACAAAGAAAAGTAAGTTAACTCTCACACACACACACCATCCCTCTTTTAGCAGGAAAATGTGTGTATATTTATTTTACCTTTATTTAACTAGGCAAGTCAGTTAATAAGAACAAATTCTTATTTTCAATGACAGCCTAGGAACAGTGGGTTAACTGAATTTCTTTCATGTTTACAGCTTCTAGTCAGTTAAAGAATAAACATATATTCTGAAAGTAGACACTCCTACCAGGATATGTACTGTATAATGATATGGCTGCTGAAACAACAAGACTTGCTGAATGTACGTTTTGGCTGTAGATTGCGCAATAAATCTTTGTTAAACCTGGTTTTAATTTTCTTTTGTTTTTACAGGTACAACAGATTAGCAAGAGATTGGACTCAAAAGTATGCAATGTAAAGGACTGAAGTTTGAGACAACGGAAAAAGCTTAAGCCATTTCATTTCCTGGACACCTCTGAAAACAAAGTACTGTTGCCACCCCTCATCCACACTGGTTCAAGAAAGTGTTTTATAGGGGAAGCACTTTCTATGCCCAAATTAACTGTTTTTATGCTTTGAACTCATTATTTTCTTTGACATTCCCAATGTTATATAAATTATTATTCAGTTATTGCTGAGATGGCCATAAAGATTTAAAAAATATATATATATGAATCCAGTCCCCCCCATCCCTCATCTTATAGGTAATTCTTTCTTTCTTTTAGATATTTTTATTGTATAGTATCAAGCTATACTTAATCTATTTTTATTATTTTGCATTAAAAAGTAAAACAAATGGATCTTGTCTTTATTGTGATACTAGAGATGAGTTGTATTGTGATTTCTAGTTCTGGGCCTTGGTGTTTAGAGAAGTGTAGTATTTCTTTCCCATTGTGCATCAACCCTTTAACTGAAGTGATTGAAAAGGAAGCTACATTATGGCAACATCAAAAAGCACCCATTTATCATATCAGAGGGGGAATTGGGGCTTCTAGCACATTGCTTTTTATACCTGTCCATTTCTTTCAGATCTAAGGCTTTTTCTGGTCAGGGCAGCAGATTTCAGAAATTGTCCCCATGCCATTTTTTACTTCACCACTAGATGACAGCATTTACCTGTTCTCACCTGCTATGCTCGGTTTAATGGCAAATTACACCAATCAATTAGTTACCTTGTTTTTCCTAATCAATACCTCCACAGTTAATGGCATGGTATGTTTGCTTACTTCTGCAACTCTCAGGTTTAATTATTTGACAGGGACTTCTGACTTTACAGAGGCTCTCTAGGCCTAGGTGAGGATAAAAGTTGACATTGTGAACTTAACCATTGAATTATAATAAAATTTACATCCTGTTTGTTCAGTCCCCTTGATGTAGCCTATGCACTACCTGAATTGCTGTGGAATAGAGCTGTAAAATGTAAACCTAAATTAAATTGCGCATAAATGTTTCAATTTCAGAGGTAATTCAACTCTACTGGTATCGACAATGTTATCTCACGGTATCAACTTGTACAGAAGCAGTTGAAAGATTAAGGCACTTGTTCCTGTATTGCAGGGTTCCAATAGGTGGCTGCGGGTGATTTTATTTGGCCCCAAAAGTTTTCTGAGCAAAAAATATATTTTTTTATTGTTGGCCAAAGGACTATAAAATTACCAGGAAATCGGCTCAGTGATTTTCATTTATTTAGGAAATCTGTTCCTAAGTATTCCCATGGATAAATAAAGGCATATGTGCTCATATCCCAATGTAATCAAGCTTTGAAATGATTGTTTTCAAGTACTATAACTGTTTGGGCTTCTTGTGGTTATTTTGCAGTGTATATATTATTTATGTTCTGGCCTCCCGACATACCACTCAAGAAAAAAATGTGCCTTGGTTGAATGTAATTTGTGCCCACTGCCTCAGGATGCTTTAGAATGTGAATTGCTTCTTAAATGTTTCATGAYTAGAAGACATAAGCTGAAGCCTGCATTGTTGGGACACTTTTTGGTAGATAAATCACTCTACCACAAATCAAGTTATGTTTAGTTCAATTAAGGTAATATCTAAAAAAAAAAAAATATGAAACAAGAATTTATTATTCAGTGGACGCTACAATCCCTAAAACATAACCCTACTTTTGCTGAAGTGTGTCTTTCAGTGTTAGTGGCACACTTAAGTACATGAAGCGGACACTTTTCTCATTAGAAATACATTTGTGTCCCACTTTACCTGGCACTTGTGAAATCGTCAATAAGACTTTGTAGAGGCTTAGATAAGCTGTCTGTTTAAAAATGACAACCTTTCACTAGACCCTCTCCATGTCCTTGTAAAATTGATTTGGGGACATTCCAAGCTCTTGGTGAAAATCTAATTAAAGGAGTCTGCACAGCTTTTAATTGATACTGAAACACCTCTATTACCCCCCAAATGCTGTCCACTTTCATAAATGTAGCCTCTTTTCTATCCTCCCTTTCTTACATGTAATTGAGAGAATCCCAATTGAGAGAATCCCGAGTTCTCTTTTCTTGCCTCCTTCTCAAAACCCATTGGTCCCACCACTCTGAGCTTCTTCTCCAATGGTTCTGAGAAGGTGAGGGACTATGTGAGGACCATGCAATTGATATTCTCCAATTGTTCTTTCCTTTCCGACTCTTATTTCCTTCCAATGTCATCCTATGCTTTTTATGTGCCTTCAAAAAGTATTCATACCCCTTATTACACGTTTTGTTGTGTTACAGACTTAATTCAAAATGGATTACATATTTCTCTCAGCCATCTACACACAATACTCCATAATTACATGTTTTAGAAATGTTTTCTAATTTATTGAAAATTAAATACAGAAATATCTAATTTACATCTCAATTTAATAAATTCACACCACTGAGTCAATACTTTGTAGAATAACCTTTGGTGGAGATTACAGCTGTGAGTCTTTTTGGGTACGTCTGTAAGAGCTTTGCACACCTGGATTGTAAAATATTTGCCCATTATTCTTTTTACAATTCTTCAAGCTACGTCAAGTTGTTTTTTGATCATTGCTAGACAGCCATTTTCAAGACTTGCCATAGATTTTCAAGCCGATTTAAGTCAAAACTAACTAGGCCACTCAGGAACATTCAATGTCATATTGGTAAGCAACTCCAGTGTAGATTTGGCCTTGTGTTTAAGGTTATTGTCCTGCTGTAAGGTGAATGTGTCTCCCAGTGTTTGTTGGAAAGTAGACTGAAGCAGGTTTTCCTCTAGGATTTTTCGTGTGCTTATAGCTGTACTCAGTTTCTTCTATCCTAAAAAACTCCCCAGTCCTTGCCGATGACAAGCACACCCACAACATGATGCAGCCACCACCATGCTTGAAAATTATGGGATTATAATGATGGTGAGGTGAGTTAGTATTTTGAATTTTGTGGTCTCACATTGAGATGTGGTTGCAAGTACATTTCGCTAATGTGTAATTTAATTTTGCAAGCTTGTATCATGACGTGTGAAAGATTTAACAACTGTTGCTCAAATCAAATCAAAGTTTATTTGTCACGTGTGCTGAATACAACAAGTGTAGACCTTACAGTGAAATGCTTACCTACAGGCTCTAACCAATA
The DNA here is from genome assembly GCF_002910315.2 of Salvelinus sp. IW2-2015. Lineage (NCBI taxonomy): Eukaryota > Metazoa > Chordata > Actinopteri > Salmoniformes > Salmonidae > Salvelinus > Salvelinus sp. IW2-2015. Next base: position 42,689,992 of record NC_036858.1, read on the forward strand.
GTGCAAAAAAGGTATTAGGTGAACAATAGGTAGGTAAAGAAATAAAACAACAGTAAAAAGACAGGCTATATACAGTAGCGAGGCTATAGAAGTAGCGAGGCTTCATAAAAGACACCGGTTAGTCAGGCTGATTGAGGTAGTATGTACATGTAGATATGGTTAAAGTGACTATGCATATATGATGAACAGAGAGTAGTAGTAGCATAAAAGAGGGGGTGGCGGGTGGCGGGACACAATGCAGATAGCCCGGTTAGCCGATGTGCGGGAGCACTGGTTGGTCGGCCCAATTGAGGTAGTATGTACATGAATGTATAGTTAAAGTGACTATGCATATATGATAAACAGAGAGTAGCAGCAGCGTAAAGAAAGGGGTTGGGGGGGTGGCACACAATGCAAATAGTCCGGGTAGCCATTTGATTACCTGTTCAGGAGTCTTATGGCTTGGGGGTAAAAACTGTTGAGAAGCCTTTTTGTCCTAGACTTGGCACTCCGGTACCGCTTGCCATGTGGTAAAAGAGAGAACAGTCTATGACTGGGGTGGCTGGGGTCTTTGACAATTTTTCGGGCCTTCCTCTGACACCGCCTGGTGTAGAGGTCCTGGATGGCAGGCAGCTTAGCCCCAGTGATGTACTGGGCCGTACGCACTAGCCTCTGTAGTGCCTTGCGGTCAGAGGCCGAGCAATTGCCGTACCAGGCAGTGATGCAACCAGTCAGGATGCTCTCGATGTTGCAGCTGTAGTACCTTTTGAGGATCTCAGGACCCATGCCAAATCTTTTTTCCTGAGGGGGAATAGGCTTTGTCGTGCCCTCTTCATGACTGTCTTGGTGTGTTTGGACCATTCTAGTTTGTTGTTGATGTGAACACCAAGGAACTTGCTAAACTTGTAATTTGACATTTGAATACATTCAATAAGTTTAGCAAGTATAAGATATTTTATGAGTATGAATATTCTGCTGTGAATAAAAAATACACTTGCAGATTTTGAATCTGTGCACGTTTTGAGTTCTGTGACTGTTATCACATTACCAAGAGATTCGTAAGCTTGTAAAACGTTTTGTATGTTTGTAGAAATGTATTTGGAAGTGAAAATGTGATTTGCGCTCTGGGTGCAGGACCTTTTACTCCTGGCAACCAGTTCCCTCTGCCAAAACTACAACCGCCTAAACATTGGCTGGATTGTTCCATCAATCAAATCTCAGGAAGTAGCTCCCCACATGAGCAATAGAGGATGAGGGCAATTAAATGAAAACAATCTACTTGAAAGTAATAGTCTCTTTTATCTGTGTTCATCTTTCTTTTGGTGTGTGAAAAGGCATGACAGCAGTTTGCTTATCATATGAATATAATGGTACATTTCAGACAAACTCCAGACCAGGGGAAAACAAATATATTTTCTAGTTAGTTAACCATCTGATTGTTGAAGTAGATTATAAATGCCATTAGCTAGCTAGATAGCTAAATTGAAACTGCTGGGGTAAATGTAGCTAGCTAGCTAACTCCTGCCATCATCACTGCAGTGTAGTTAATGTTAACTAGGTTTGTAGAGAATATATATTTGAAGCTTTATTTTAAGGACTTGTTACTGACTTTTGAACACTTGTCAAAATACATCTTTCCACTGCTTGTTTATTGAATAATTTGTGACTAGAAAAGTTGAGAAGAAAAATGCCCTTCCCTATTTCACTTTAWATAGACTTTTAGGCTGGTTGGGTATCATTTGGTTGATGTGCTTTAATTAGCCTAGTTAGCCGAGTTACTGACTGACTAGGATTATTGTTATTCATGTTTTTCATTATTGCATTTCAGGTGGAGATGGAGTAAGGCTTTGGTGATGAAACATACATAATGTATTTATTGTCATCTCCCTATCAGGCCACTGCATGCTGTGACAAGGGCCTTGATGGTGACACACATCTACGTCAAGCTGCCTGCATACTGGGGCCTTCAGTGGTACCTTTCCTTTGATTATAGCAAGAGTCTCATTATCTCTGTCTCGTAGCCATTTAACATGTAGTGTATGTAACCACTCAATTCATAGAAACGGACTTAAATTAACTTGTACCTGGCTGCTTTTAGACAGGCAGCCCATTCTGATATTTTCTCTACTAATTACATCAGATCTTTTCACATCAGCTCTTTTTCATAGCTGATCTGATTGGTCAAAAGAACAATTTGTGAACAAAATATCAGACTTTGGATGGCCAACTAAACGCAGCCTATTTGTCCTATTCTTCAGTCTCGTCTGGGATATATATTTAGTTGGCACACCTGTGTTTATACATGAATAAAAATGTTTTGACCCTGTATATGAGACTTGCATTGATTTTAGATATTTTTTAATCATAAGCGCTAAGTGTTGTCTTGATGGATAAAGTCTGCATGTTGTCAGATGTTTAAGTTACCATCGTAGATAGTGAAAATGAGAAGAGGCTAAGAAACAGTTATTGTTTTGTGATCTATTCAAAAAATTAACGAGTAGTTCATACAAAACTTTATTGCATTTGATGTTCATCCCCCAAATTTGACTATTTAAATTCTTGATAGTTGCATCATTCCTCAAGGAACTGTCGATAGCAGACAACATTGTGACAGGTTTTTAATGTTCTGATCTAGAGTTCCATGGCCCAGCAGACTCACCTGGGATAGAGGGATGGACACATTCATTTTTATAAAAGTATGGGAGACTTTTAGTGGGAGGAGATCGCATGAGTTTGAGTGAGTACAGTAAATCCAATCCAACCAGTGGCCCTGGATAATATGCAAATATGGCCCTGGATAATATGTCATCACACAGACAACCACATTGAAGGAGGTTTACATAAAGTATATTACCAACAGCAGAGATTACTTCTCTGTGCTCTGGAGAGATCGCAGGTAGTTGGTCTGAAGGCTCTGGTGAATATTCTGTCTCTAGCACCTGTAGAGAGATGGATAGAGGTACTGAATGCGCTTGAAAGAGAGCGAGCAAGAGAGTTCACATTTACATTGTTGATGATTGTGGACTTCCTTCCAATCAGTCAAATTGATGAGTAAAAGACGCAGCAACTCAATGACTTTCAATAGGAGGAGTGTGTTGGGGGGAGGCTTGTGTTGTGCTGTCCGTTAGAAAAGTTGCAAAGACTATCATTTAAAAACATAAAACAGTGTTTTCCCCACCAAACAGCTGTGTTGGACATGTGCTTCATGCATTTTGGTTTGAAGGTAGCTTTACTCTGAGATTCAAGTTGTATCTTCATGTCTGTAACTTTGCTCTCACTCCCTTTGACCCCTAAGCCCTCACCCCTGACCTCCCATTGGCCCAGGGCCTCGGCAAAACCCTCTCATCAGTCTCTCTGACAGGCAGTTACTCCAGGAGTAGACAGGTTTATGGTGCATAGGGCTTCTCCACACTCATATGAGTGGAGTATTAGCTATACTGTATTTAAACAAAACACAGTATGCATGACTTACATGGAGTGCTCCATGTTCGTGCTGGTAGCAGGCCTCAACCTGGATGCAGGGAAATGTCCTGCCTTGGATTATGGTTGTATCCATCTCCACTAGGCTCCTGGAAATCATATGACAAACCTGCATAGATTAACAAAAGAAAATGGTAACTGTATTTAGTAAATTGAAGTCCTGACAGCCATAGGTTCTTTATACAGGAGTGTACAGGATTTTGTTCCTGCACTTCACTAACACCTCATTCAACTAATTGTAGTTTAAATTTAACAAAAATGTACAAAGTTCAGACCCTTGTGACAGAAATCACCCACTTCTGTATTATTGAATGAGCTTCCCGAGTTACAAGTTTAGCGACAATTCTGCATGATAGAGAATAACATGTGTGGATCTATTTCTATCTAACCTTGTGAATAAACTCCAAGAWCAAGATGATTTTTCTGGTGGCTGGGAGGTTCCCAAGTTCTTTAGATCTATCTGGGTGTTAGGGATGTGCTTCAACCTGAGGAAAAGAGCAGAGAGGGGGAAGAAATGAACCTCACTGCTCAAATTTCACTGCTGGAACCCCAACTACCTTTAATGTGCCATCATTTCGTAAAAGGTTTTACATATTCATAAGTTTGATCAAGTTGTCACCAGTTTACTATTAGCTAGCTAATCTCTTTGCAGGGAAATTGAGAGGGTCATTTTTATTGCTAACTTTTTCAGTCACCAATGAATCAATAAACAGGCAGTGGAATGTAATTTGACAAGTGTTCAAAAGACAGTAACAAGAAGTGTGTCACCCTCCAAGCCCAAAGGGAAGGTACCACTGAAGGCCCCAGTATGCAGGCAGCTTGACGTAGATGTGTGTCACCATCAAGGCCCTTGTCACAACATGCAGTGGCCTGATAGGGAGATGACAATAAATACATTATGTACGTTTCACCACCAAAGCCGTTAGCATTTACTGCACATTGCTGAACAATCCAACGATTTTGTTAGTGTCATTAATATAAATGGGCAATTCAAAATCAATATCCAGTTCATAAGCATTTTACTGTAATACCTCTAGGGTCCTTTGGTGGTCTGGCAGCATGCTGCTTTCTAGTGATCTTACTCCAACTCCACCTGAAATGCAATAACGAAAAACATGAATAACAATAATCCTAGTCAGTCAGTAACTTGGCTAACTAGGCTAATTAAACACTCATGTAAATATACACATCAGCCACATGATACCCAACCAGCCTAATAGTCTATTTGAAATGAAATTGGGAGGGGCATTTCTCTTAACAACTTTTTCAGTCACAAATTATTCAATAAACAGACAGTAGAATGAAGTAGTTTGACAAGTGTTCAAAAGTTAGTAAGTCTTTAAAATATAGCTTCAAATATTTTTATTTTATTTTCTAGAAACCTAGCTAACATTAGCTACAKRGCAGTGATGATGGCGGGAGTTAGATAGCTAGCCAGCTTTCCCCCGGCAGTTTAAATGTAGCCATCTAGCTAGCTGATGGCATTTATAATCAGCTTCATCAATCAGATGGTTAACTAACTAGCAAATATATTTGTTTTCACCTCGCATCTAAAGCTGCCTGATGAAGCTAGCCAGTTGATAGTAAAGCTGGGATAAATGTCAGAGGCCAGCTAGCTAACATACTAGTCACTGTCAATGTAATGGCTGTACCTGGAGTTTGTCTGAAATGTACCATTATATTTCACATGATAAGCAAATCACTGGCTTGCCTTGGAACCACGAATCTCAATGTGCAACCACAAAATTCTAAATAAAAACTCACGTAATTCTGTCATCATTATAATCCCATAGAAAATATGTAGAGTGGTACTCAGTGATGTGTTGGATTTTCCCTAAACATAATGCTTTGTATTCAGGACAAAAAGTTAATTTCTTTGCAACATTTTTAACAGTTTTCCTTAAGTACCTTGTTGCAAACAAGATGCAATTTTTTATTTATTTTTTATTCTGTACCGGCTTCATTCTTTTTACTGTTATTTCTGTTAATACTGTGGAGTTGTTCATCCATCCTCAGTTTTCTGATATCTTATCCATTAAACCATGTAACTGTTTTAAAATCACCATTGGCCTCATGGTGAAAATCCTTGAGCAGTTTCCTTCCTCTCCGGCAACTGAGTTAGGAAGGACGCCTGTATCTTTGTAATGACAAAGTGTAATTAAAAACTTCACTGTGCTCAAAGGGATATTCACTGTCTGCTTTTTTATTTTTAAAACATCTACCAATCGGTGCTCTTCTTTGCAAGTCATTGAAAAGCCTCCCTGGTCTTTGTGGTTGAATCCAAGCTTGAAATGTACTACTCAATTAAGGGACCAAACAGATAATTGTATGTGTGGGTACAGAATTACTGAACACGGAATGAGTCCATGCAACTTATTATGCGATTTGTTAAGCACATTTTTAGTCCAAAACTTATTTAGGCTTGTCATAACAAAGGGGTTGAATACTTTTTGACAAGCCCTGTCATAGGCCTCCTAAGGATAGCCTTTCCCCTCCCTATTTAATCTTGCTCTTGTGACTAACTGGGTTTGAACCAYGTCTCCTGCATGTCGCAAGACTGTTCGCTCTCTACCAATAGATTTGTCACAAAAACTGTTGTGTTAAATAGCAAATTGTGCCTACTCTGGTCTTGYCACGTGCACTCTAGCCAACAGTTTGCAGATACAGTGCGGGTAGGCTTTGCGGGTTGGCTAGTCTACATGATGAGATTATTATGGATAAGAGCAAGAATATTTGTATTTGTCAAACAGCAGTCAAGCATTGATCATCCTGTCACCAGAATAAACCTGTTGATATTTATTTGAAAGGAGCATCAAGATCACTGTGCACTTTCACCTRCCTGTGAAGTTCATCCTCATTTAATCTGTAGCCTAATAAACTGTATGGTTTCCCGAGTTATAGTGGGAGGACCACACACCACCATATCATCGCATGACTCCAAAAGTACTTTGATATGATGGTTGTTATATCAATATTTGGTCATAYAGGTGTTTCCACCACCATTTCTCGTATAGTTAATTTTACTGATACAAAAAGTTCCTAATATGTCGATTTAACAAATGATCTGTCGGCATTTATAAAATTGTACTGAAACTTCCTGTTTCCATCACAGCTTTCATGATTTATACAGTATGATTTTCCTCACATTCAAGCTGTGGATGGAAACATGTTTACTGTCGAATAAAAATGAAGTAGTTGTTAAAGGTTTCCTTTACCCATTTAGGTAAATTGCTCAATAATAAATTGGCTACAGCCTGTATACCCTTCCACCTATCTGTTTCATGTCTCAGGTTCCCGCAAAAGCCAGCATGGATAGACATGTTTCTAGCATAAAGCATCGCGGACCAAATAAAGGGATACCTAATCAGTTGTACAACTGAATGCCTTCAACTGAAATGTGTCTTCCACATTTATCCCAACCCCTCTGTATCAGAGAAGTGCAAGGGGCTGCCTTAATTAACATCCACAGCACCTGGGGAACAGTGGGTTGTTAACTGCCTTGCTCAGGGCAGAATGACAGAGTTTTACCTAGTGAGCTCAGGGATTCGATCCAGCAACCTTTCGGTTACTGGCTCAACACTCTAACCACTAGGCTACCTGCCACCCTAAATAACTGTTATTGATCACTTTGTATAATCGGATCCGTTTTATTTCCTTCAAAATCTTAAGCTAACAAGGCATAGGCTTTTTGCCATTTTCTTTAATAAAAGGTAGGCCTATGACATACCCTCTCTTACCCCATCAATTTGAGTCTTGTTTTTAACTTACAGCCCTTCACTGACATGGAGGTCAGGTATTTAAAGAGTGCATGGTGGGTGGCGGAATTGACCTACACATCTATGGATATAGCAGGCTATAGCCTAATTTAATCTGTCAAACAGGCAGATTGATTGTGGCACAGCTGCTGCTGCTTCATGTTTCAGAACCAAAATGTAAGTTACTCGAATCTGGCTTATTGTGAGGTCAATAACGCTGATAAATACATCATGGGCAAGAAACCTATTGATTTTAATCAAATAAATTATAGTAGTAACAAGCTATCAAAGTTGACCTTCGGTCCTCCTCATCTTCAAGCTCTCCTTCTCAAACTGAACATTAGGCAATAGGCTAGTCCGCACGCAAGAGAGTGAATTTTTTGTACTAGCCCTTAATCAAAAATGTTTTTCAGAAGAAGCCTTTGACTCTCCTCCTGAACTGCCACCATAGGCCTACACAGCAGCCAATGGTTAGGCAGCACACCACATCGTTTTTGATCAGCAAGAGCAGAGCAGGGTTTAGAGTTGGAATATTAATTGACTTGTATCATTTACACCATCCCAGCAGCTATAATAGAAATATAATTTTGCTTTGTGCTTTTCCCGAGCATGCACTTCGTAGCCTATTGCATATAGGCAATGAATCACTTGATTGAGAACACACGAAATAGCCTATAGGCGCACTTGATATTGCAGAACCAGCTGAGAATCAGAGATGAGGGGCAACATCGAGCACACATCAATTTATAGCCTAATTAGTAACTGATTCTAAGACACTGAGAATAAATGACAAATTACACGACCCTCCCCTGAACTAGATTGAAAAAAATACTAAATCCTCCCCTTGATTGAAATTGAAAAAGCATGACCCGCCACCATTTTTCTCCAGGTAACCATMCTGTAAATTTCAATTCATCCCTTAGAATTAAATGTGGAGTGGAGCTTTATAGTTAGGGTAGGATACTTGTTGACATCATGTGACCTGCGTACCTTCAAAATTATTCGGCAATCCTAATTTATTCGAAAACACCGTTTACATCATAATTTGTCGCAATGAAAAAAGTTTGTCAAAAGACAATCAACCCCTCGAACGAATACAAATGTTGTCGATCTATAGAACATTCCTCCTATACCTATCTTCCGTTTTCATTACACATTTTCAAACGATTTTTTTTTGTTGCGACGTTGCTTTTGTCGGATAAACCTGGATCAATGGAAAATAAACCTGTTTATTGGGACAAATGAGAGGAAGGAATAGTACATGGTAAAGAAACTACATTTGGGAGGAGTCCCACATCTTCGAGTTGTGTCTGACACCTGAAACTTTACTTGTGTTCTAGACTCCGCAAACCGCCACTCAATGGGGAAAACAGAGGGGCTCGAGGAAACGGTCGAGGAAGAAGTCACTGCGCAACAATGAGTCTGGACAAAATCTCAAAGTGAAAGATAAATAAGGGAAAGTAGGTTTTACAATCCACAACGTGGTAGTTTACATTTTTTTCGAAACGCAGTGGCCATTGGAAACGTTGCTGTGCAGCGCAATGGCTGCCCAGTGCGACTCTCTGAGCGGATACTTGCAACAGTCGGACCAGGGCTCAAATAGCGAGTGTAGTATTGACTCCCCGGTCCCCGGCTCCGAGGATGACTTGAGCGGACCCCATGCCTTACCAGACCCGGAGTGGACGGAGGAGAGATTTCGAGTGGACCGCAAGAAACTGGAAATCATGTTATTAGGTAAAGAAACAAATACAGAAATATTTTTGCCATGTTTTGCAAAATGTTAAAACATTCCTTTGTTTGAGAATGGGAACGATGCCAACATTATGCTTCCAAAAACTGTTTTACCCTTCATATGGTATTTGCAGTTTTTTCCTTCACATTCAGTTGCTTATTTTCGTGTCCAGTAATTTGTAGGCCTATGTTTTACTTTGTAGCGTATCCTGCCGTTAGACTGTCCAGCATATTTTTTTTGTCATCGTTTGAAACATTTCTTTGTACTTTCTTTTGACCACAGAAAGCAACTTGACATTTGTGTTTTCTACTGGGATGGTATTGAGATATAATCAATGTCATATCATAGTTTCCCCCCCCCCCCCCCCCCGATGGGCATATAGTCTAATATAGAACGTTGCCTCAATCAATATTACATGCATTAAAACAAACTTTATAGACACGGTACAATAGTTTGTAGTTTATTTAATTCTGACTGAAGTTTAGTATTGTTACGTGTGGTCACGGTCACCACTATAGCCGCGGGAAGTAGGGGTGCTGAGGGTGCTGCAACACCCCCTGTTAAAAATGATATATTTATTTATTTATTTTTCTTCACAAAAGTAGTGCACTGGGCCTTTACTAGTATTAGCAGACTGATATAGAAGTCTGTAGCAGGAGCAACAAAAAAAATCTGCATATCCACAGTATCTTGCAGGATTCAAAAGGTGGAATTGTAAGAGTTGTTGCCCTGTCCCTGTCCCTTTCTCTGCGATTGAATACCATTAGAATGACAGACAGAATAAAAATAATTCCTCAAACATTTACTTCAAAAGGTGTAAAGTTATGGGCAAAGACACAACATCCACATTAAATTAAATATTTTTCTTGATCAAACAAACACTTTTTGTGCAGTATTAATTTACCATCCTTACAAACCACTTAATGCAAATGTACACTACTGTATGGTCATGTAGGTTTGTACCCATAGACTTTCCATCACCATGAAGAATAACAATGCACAATACAATATTTGAGTACATTGAGACATCAAGTGGTTTGTGACGATGATGTGGCTCATTTGGTAGATCATGGCCCTTGAAATGCTAGGATTGTGGGTTTGATTACCATCGGGGACCAGTACGAAAAAGTATGAAAATGTATGCACTCTACTGTAAGTTTCTCTGGATAAGAGCATCTACAAGTACTATCAGATTAACTGTTTTGTACAGATAATTATCAGACCCAAGTTACAAATGCTGGGGCCTCCCGAGTGGCGCAGTATTCTAAGTCACTGCATCGCAGTGCTAGCTGTGCCACTAGAGATTCTGGGTTCGAGTCCAGGCTCTGTTGCAGCCGGCTGTGACCGGGAGACTCATTGGGCGGCGTACAATTGGCCCAGCTTCGTACTTGTGAGTGCACAACATTTTAGAGAAATAAGCTTTTTGTGTGTATGGAACATTTCTGGGAACTTTTTCAGCTTCAGCTCATGAAACATGGGACCAACACTTTACATGTTGCATTATATATTTTTGTTCAGAATACATTTAGTTTCYATTTTTTTCAAAAAAGTAGTGCACTTGGCCTTTACTAGTCCTGTATTAGCGGACCGATATAGACGTCTTCAGTAATGTTTCTACAGCTCTACCCCACCCCCCCAGAAAAACGATCGCAGCAACCCCGCAACCAAACTACTTCCCACGGCTATGGTCAGCACACATGCATCAATAATGTTTGTGCTGTGGTCAGCAGTTGAGGAGCATGCACACGACTCAACCAATAGGAGTCGCTATGAGCAAGTGTGTGTTATGGTGATGACTCAAGTTTTACCTTCCTCAATAGCTGGCGAAAACACTTCTCTCAGTAAGACCCCTTAATGAGATCAAACTAGCCTAGAAATATTTCCTGGTCATTGGTAGCATCACCATTTTAAAAGCCTACGTTTTTTTTAATGCTTATTAAACCTCATTAAAAGTGTCTATGAAGACCATTTGAGTTAATAGATCATATAGTCTATATTTGCTGTACTGTACTAACCTAGAATCATAGATCTGGCTGAGATACAAAGCGGACCTGCATCCAATGTTATAGTTTTCCAGGTGGTGGTCGTTTTCTTCACTCTCCTATCTAATCATCAATCTCTGTCACTGTCATGTCAGTGAACAGTTAAATGACTGTCAGGTTTGTGTGTGGTCAGTCTCTAATGAGACGTCCCTAGGAGTGTGTAAAGGATGAGATCATCATCCGTTATTGCAACACACAATCTTGTAGAGGAAGATTCCAGCGTTATGTAACTGAAGAAGATTCTTTATCAATCCCACATGAAGATAGTGAGTCGCCATCAGCTGGAGAAACAGCCAAAGGAGACCATACGGGGAACATTAACAAGATATGAGATAATCAACCCAATGAAAACAACCCATGAAAGCTCAAATAATATCATACAAAACAAGGGGGTTCATATTCAGCTTGACACAAGACAACCCATGTCTTAGTGTGTCATGACTGTTCTTTCTTATCCTGTTGGATATGAAGATATCTAGTCAGTGGGATTCTGTTTGCTCTACTATCCCTTGATTATTTTCTTCATTACGGTACTCTTTTGATTATAATGAGTTAATCTCCGATTTAATGTTTCATGCTCTAAGCCTCTCCTCGGTGTATGAGTGTGCCCATTATAATCCAGGTCTGTTTGGGTGGACGTTATAATAAAAATCATTGTTTAATTGGAGCACAGTTATCAAACCTGCTCTTAAATTATGTTTTGAAGTTTAAATAAAAACAGTTTTAGGWTAATTAGGCGAGCCTGAGGATTTTGAGGATGCACTCTTTGTTAATTGAATTTAATGGCCTTGTTTTCTTTTTTTGGTTAAAAGAAAATATGTAGTTTGTCTTTTGTATACAGGAATTATGGCAGCTGGTTTTAAAGTAACCCCCATTTCTCTGTCTCTCACACTCACTCACTCACTCACACACACTCACAGCTAGCTCAACTCCACCTGTTTGTGGCCCCGTTGCTGCTACGCTGCTCTGCATTCCTTAAACTCCATGTCATCCCTGCCAATTCCAGGAAAACAACTTAACAAGAGGCCGTCCCTAAACCCAAGTCTGCCGGACATACTGTATGCAACGTTGTGCGTGTGTGTGCGTGCACAATCTCTTTTAACATGTTGTTTTCTAGTGCCTTCTATGACCATGGCAGGAATTCTCCATGTTAACATTCAGCCCATGGCATGAAGTGAATATTACTCTTTGTTTCCATCTCTGGTCAGTCATTGGCCTTTTCTCAATTGGGAGAAGTCAATCCTCCTCAACTCATCCCTTCTTCTTTTCCTCCTTGACCCGGAAACCYATAAGTGGTCGCCATATGTATGAGCGTGTCAATTAGTTAATAGGTAAACGGAGGAGTTTGCTCCTCTCCTCGAGTGCCGCCTCTGGTGGAATAATTTTGAAATCCGCCACACCCCCTTTGAAACAGCTGTTGTACTCTCAGGAGAAAAGCATGCATACATTAACATTACTTGTTGTTTTATCAATAACATGTCTAGCACAACTAGTTACATTTCTTTTTTTTACCATGTTACACGTGTATTTGAGGATTCCACCTCTAACCATAATTTGCCGTAGTGGAAAAGGATAGTTTTCATTTTATACAAGTGTATTTGTTTCCTCCTTGATTACCTTTCACCTTTTTCAAAAAGGAGGGGAGGAAAGGATGCAAGGAATTAAGGCAATCCAATTGAGAATCTCTAAGTGGTTCAGGGTGAGTGGTCACACAATCTCAACCGTGAAACAGCAATAGTCTTTATCTAGGAGTTCCAGGATGTACTCTATCCCATGGGGCGTGTCAAAATTTTTTAAGACATTCTTTCTTTAACATTAGTAAGATTATCCTTGTGTTTTTTTAAATATATGCACAATTAACCAGTGCATTCGGAAGTATTCAGACCCCGTGACTTTTTCCACATTTTGTTATGCCTCTGCCTTATTCTAAAATTGATTAAATCGTTTCCCCCCCCTCAACACACAATACCCCATAATGACAAAGCAAAAACCTTTTTTTAAATAGAAAACTGAAATGTATTACATTTACATAAGTAATCAGACCCTTTTACTCAGTACTTTGTTGAAGCACCTTTGGCAGCGATTACAGCCTCGAGTCTTCTTGGGTATGATGCTACAAGCTGGGCACATCTGTATTTGGGGAGTTTCTCCCATTCCTCTCGGAAGATTCTCTCAAGCTCTGTCAGGTTGGATGGGGAGCGTTGCTGCACAGCTATTGTCAGGTCTTTCCAGAGAAGTTAGATTGGGTTCAAGTCCGGGCTCTGGCTGGGCCACTCAAGGACATTTAGAGACTTGTCCCGAAGCCACTCCTGCGTTGTCTTGGCTGTGTGCTTAGGGTCATTGTCATGTTGGAAATTGAACCTTCACCACAGTCTGAGGTCTTGAGCGCTCTGGAGCAGGTTTTCGTCAAGGATATCTCTGTACTTTGCTCCGTTCATCTTTCCCTCAATCCTGATTAGTCTCCCAGTCCCTGCTGCTGAAAAACATCCCCACAGCATGATGCTGTCACACCCATGCTTCACCGTAGGGATGGTGCCAGGTTTCCTCCAGATGTGAGGCTTGGCATTCAGGCCAAAGAGTTCAATCTTGGTTTCATCAGATCTTGTTTCCCATGGTCAGAGTCATTTAGGTGCCTTTTGGCAAACTCCAAGCGGGCTGTCATGTGCCTTTTTAATGAGGAGTGGCTTCCGCTGGTCACTCTACCATAGAGGCCTGATTGGTGGAGTGCTGCAGAGATGGTTGTCCTTCTGGAAGGTTCCCCCATCTCCACAGAGGAACTGGAGTTCTGTCAGAGTGACCATAGGGTTCTTGGTCACCTCCCTGAGGAGGCCACCTCCCTGAGGTGACCAAGCCTTCCTCAGATCTGTACCTCGACAATCCTGTCTTGGAGCTCTATGGATAATTCCTTCGACCTCATTGCTCCAATCAAGTTGTAGAAACATTTCAAGGAGAATCAATGCAAACCTGAACTCAATTTCGAGTCTCATAGCAAAGGGTCTGAATATTTTTTTGTTTTGTTGTAATTTTGCAAACATTCAAAAACCTGTTTTCACTTTGTTATTATGGGGTATTGTGATTAGATTGAGGGGGGAGGAAACAATTGAATCAATTTTAGAATAAGGCTGTAATGTAACAAAATGTGGAAAGGGGAAGGMTTCTGAATACTTTTTAAATGCACTGTATATGTACCTCCAAGCCTGTTTAGGATGCTCTGATTGGTCCTTACATGTTATCTTCAGCGTTGTAACATCTGGCTCTGTTTTCATTAGAGGAGAGGGCTTTGTTGATGTGGGACTCTGTCCTGAAGTGGACACAGCCCAGAGTTTGACCCATAATGAAATCATTGTGTGGGAACTTCCAGTATATGTTTACTCCAGGTTTTATTGTCTGTGACCGTATCTCTGGACTCCCTTGCTTTGAAACTTGTGTAACCTGCACTATGCAAAAGGACAAGGATCTGTATAAAGCCTTGCTAATGTTTTAAAGGTGCTCAACAACATTTCCTCCCATCTCAACCTCCAGTCTTGAGAAGTTTTGGAAGTCTTCATTTAGAGTAGTAAAAAAAAAACACCTGTTAGGAATGTGTGTGGGTTTTTATTTTGTGAAGTAATGAGACATCTTATCTGAATAGCTATACATAGGTCTCTCTTGGCTTGCATTGCAGTGTGACTTCTTTCCAATCCTCACTATAAAATCCATTAAGCCAGTATCTGTTGTTCCAGATAGTCATGAGGTGTTGAAATGCATATATTCTCCAACACGTTCACACACATGGATCTACTGTATGTCAAGACTGTTTTTACTATGAGAGGCATTATATCACTTCTAACTGGATTGATACGTGTATACTGTAAGTGGGGCTGAGGATCTATACGTTTTTATAGTGTCCTCTGTTTTGTCTGTTTCCCCTGCTCTCTGTATCAGAGTTTTTGAGCTGAAGGGAGTGTGTAAGATTTTAAGTTGGAGGAGAGTAGGGGTTGTTGTCGGAGAGAAACAGTTACCCAGAAACATCATGATGACTACACTGTACATCACCACATTAGAAGGAAATACCCACTAACACTGTTTAGGCCTATGTGGCATATTTTCCCTACCAGTTTGGAACAGATCCTTTATCCGAAGAATTATGGGAAATAATGAGCTGAATAGAAATTAAGGTCCCCCGACCGTGGAGAACCTCCGTTACAGATTATTACAATTTGTTTTGGTGCCCTACTTCTAAATAAAATTACATGGTCATATTGAAATGCCTCAAATTGCCTGTCAAGGCATTACCCATTTTAAATCCGTTAATGATTGTAAGGTGTCAAACTGTCTGCAGCCCTCAAGTTAGGATGACCAGACATCCCTGATTTCCGGGGTAAGTCCCCGATTTTGGTGGCCTGTCCCGAGTTAGTTGTCCCCGGAAATGTCACTGATTAGCCCTCAGAATGAAAAAAGCAACTCGAAGTTAAATTGAGGCTGCTTTTTAAATAATCTAACCCTGTGTCCAATCAGATTTGCATGTAAAACTCGTTTGCTCAGACCTTATGAGACCTTCTGAGAACGTTTGATCAGTGATGGGCTACAATTGAACCACATGAACAACATGCCCAGCATTGGCTARAAAACATGGGTGATTCTATAATTACTAGAAAGGATAAGATAACGAAAACTGTGGATGGGTTAGTACATATCTGTGCTATAATTAATAAAAGCGAAAATGGATAGCTTTATTGTTCCAAACAACTTTTTTTGCATTTCATTTCCAAAATCTGGTCACCTTACCTCAAGTACTTTGGTGCAGGAAGAACTTGAATGTGGTGTGGAGTAAAAAATAAATAAATGTTTTTATGGTTCTCTGGTCACAAACTACCAATCTACTCTAAATAAAAATATAAAAGCTACATGTAAAGTGGTGGTCCCATGTTTCATGAGCTGAAATAAAAGATAATGTTCCGTATGCACAAAAAGCTTCTTTCTCTCAAATTTTGTGCACAAATTTGTTTACATCCCTGTTAGTGAGCATTTTTGCCAAGATAATCCATCCACCTGACAGGTGTGGCATATGAAGAAGCTGATTAAACAGCATGGTCATTACACAGGTGCACATTGTGCTGGGGACAATAAAAGGCCACTCAAATGTGCAGTTTTGTCACACAACACAATGCCACAGATGTCACGAGAGAGTTCACCGGAGCTGTTGCCAGAGAATTTCATATTAATTTCTCTACCATAAGCTGTCCCTCCAACATTGTTTTAGAGAATTTGGCAGTACTTCCAACCGGCCTCACAACCGCAGACCACATTTAAGGCATTGTGTTGGCGAGCGGTTTGCTGACGTCAACCTTGTGAAAAGAGTACCCCCATGCCGGTGGGGTTATGGTATGGGCAGGCATAACCTACGGACAATGAACACAACTGCATTTTATTGATGGCAATTTGAATGCACAGAGATACCGTGATGAGATCCTGAGGCCCATTGTCGTGCCATTCATCCGCCGCCATCACCTCATGTTTCAGCATGATGTGGCGCAAGGATCTGTACACAATTCCTGCAAGCTGAAAATGTTCCAGTTCTTCCATGTCCTGCAAACTCACCAGATATGTCACAGATTGAGCATGTTTGGGATGCTCTGGAACGAGTGTATCGTGTTCCATTTCCTGCCAATATCCAGCAACGTCGCACAGCCATTGAAGAGGAGTGGGACAACATTCCACAGGCCACAATCAACAGCCTGATCAACTCAATGCGAAAGAGATGTCGTACTGCATGAGGCAAATGGTGGCCACACCAGATACTGACTGGTTTTCTGATCCACACCCCTACCTTTTTTTTAAGGTATCTTTGACCAACAGATGCATATCTGTCTTCCTGGTCATGTGAAATCCCTAGATTATGGCCTAATTGACTGATTTCCTTATGAACTGTAACTTTTTGTTCACTCTTGGGTGTCCACTGAGCGCCCACAAAATTTGCCCAAGAAGAGGCAAACAAAAGAAAAACACAAGTTAAAGACAGGAAGCAAAACGAAACCAGGGGATTTGGATAAAGGATTGTTTGTTTAGAAATCAAAATAGGGAGWGCCAAATAAAGGTGTTGTCCTTCCACATCTCTCAAGACAATTGGAGCACTGGGCCAGCCACTCTTAAACAGCACCTAGGCCAGCACAGGTGAAATACCCTCCCACCAATGAGATGYCAACCAGCACAGGTGTAACACACTGACCAACGAGGTGACACCAGTCGGTGCGCCCCACGGGCCAATGAGCTATACGTGCTAAAGTTCAACCTCAAAACATAAATGGGAAAAAACAAAGCCTGTGACAATAACTAACCGTACAGTGACACCAAGTAGTCCATGCCCTGCAACATTACCCACTCTCGCCCAATAGGAATGGAACAGAGTACGTTGATGCTGAGCTCATATGTAAAACATTCTGTATGGAAAAAGGCAGACTCACAAACTGGGTCAAAATACCGAAAAAGGGTATGTCTCCTCCCTGTTGCACATGTCCACATTCTGTCTTGAAACAGTGTGGAGTGTGCGTGTGTATACAGGCCACCATTCTTGTCTTCCTCCTTGGTGCTGAGTAAGAGCTTTTGACAGGAAGTGAGTGTGGTGTGGGGAATGTGCTCCGGGCTCTCTCTCTACTGCAGGAGAACACAGGCCTGTTGTTTTAACCTCCAGAACCACATACTGTCAGACATTGAAAGGGTCCAAAGTCATATACTATTGAACTAATGGGCTATTTTAAGTGGTGTTTACTGTGGACATTACTGTAATGGATCATGAGGGAGCTCAAAGAAAGTTGTGTAAACCTAAATATACCATAGTAGAATAAAATAATTGGAGCTTTAACAGCATGCTGTGCAGTGCTTCTCAACATTGTGGGGAGCATACATTATGCCAAAATGGTATGTGATTAAAAATGATTTAATTGATTTTCTAATCATACTGTTATTTTATCTGGATCTGTGCCTTTTGTATACTGTAGTTCCCCTCTCTTCCAACCTTTTCTGAAAAATGGTGATACAATTATATTCAACTTTTCTTATGCAGTGAATTCCTTTCTCCAAAGCATAATGAAGCTTTCAAGATCCTCTAATATAATTTAGCTTTGGTCTTGTGGAAAAAACCTGTTTCTTTACTCATGAAAATTAAACATGGAATTGTATTTCAATGGTCTGACTTGACTCGAGCTCTCTGACCCATTTCTTTGCTTCTGAAACTGAAAATGAGGTGAAATGAATYCCTGTTTTTATTTTTACTTCACTCAAAGCCCTTTTTCTTCTGCACCTTCAAAGTGCAGATTTACATTTTGTCTGGTTTACGGCTGCTATAAAATGCAAAACAAGAAGTTTGGGGTGAGACACACTCCTCCAGCCCCTCTGATGGAGCCAGATCTCACACGACATACCAGGTACTAGGGGAATGCTCAGGTTGTGAAATGTTTCTGGAAAGTTTGCAACAACTCGCTCACAATTCACACATGGGGGTGAAATGGGAAAATGCGCAGGATGTGATAACGCATTCCTGCACCTGATTATCTTGCCTTTTATTTAGCAATTAAACCAACAAAACCAACAGACTGACTCAATGGTTGTAGATATGTTATGGGCATTTCCATGGTAATGGAATTACGCTGAAACTCAGATTTTCACTTTAAAATGTATACCAAACAAAAACCATTGATTTTCAAAGTTTAACAAACCATACAACTCTATGGACAAGGAGTACTTTTAACAATTTCCACAGAAGATTTTACAAAAACACATTTACAGGAATAACTGTGCAGATAAAACTTTGATAACAGAATAAAACTGAGGGAGATTTTACTGTAATTCTGTTCGAAAAACATATCTGCAAATTTTTTCCAGTAATTATTTTTCTTACTTTAAATTGTTCAAAGTTGTCATTGTGCATAGAGTTGTATAGTTTGTTAAACTTTTTCAAATCATTGGTTTTTGTTTGGCATACKTTTTTTTTTAAAGTGAAAWGTCAGAGTAATTCCGTCACTGTGGAATTGCCCTTATTTGACTTGTATTTATCGTTGGAAAAAGGAAAAATGTTATCTGTGTGTTTTATTTTTAACTGTTTATGTGGGATGTCTTAAACTGTCTAGTGTTTACGGATGTTGAGTTGTGAGTTGTGTAAGCTCTGTATCATATTATTTTCTCAACCTGAAGACCTTGGTAACTGAGTCCAGTACTGGCACTATGTCAACTCCACTGCAACATTACACATCTGGGAGTTTGTTTATGTATTTATTATTTCACAGTTGCTTGGCAACTGCACATACTTTTTTCCCCTGTGAAAGGAGCCATTTGGAGATGACAGCAGTCTGCGTTCTGGACAGGAACACAATAAGGGCTTGGGTCTTCCTGGGGCATTCGGAAAGAATTCAGATCCCTTTACTTTTTCCAAATGTTGTTACGTTACAACCTTATTTCTAAAATGGATTAAATAAAAAATGTTCCTTCATCAATCTACACACAATACCCCATAATGACAAAGAGAAAACAGATTTTTAGAAATGTTTGCTAAATTCTTTCAAATAAAAATCAGATACCTTATTTACATAACTATTCAGACCCTTATGTTATGAGACTCAAAATTGAGCTCATCCTTGAGATGTCTCTACAACTTGATTGTAGTCCACCTGTGGTAAATTTAAATTGATTGGACATGATTTGGAGAGCAAAAACCAAGCCATGAGGTCGAAGGAATTGTCCATAGAGCTCTGAGACAGGATTGTGTCGAGGCACAGATCTGGGGAAGGGTATGAAAAAATGTCTGCAGCATTGAAGGTCCCCAAGAACACAATGGCCTCCATAATTCTTAAATGGAAGAACGTCCTTGAGTGGCCCAGCCAGAGGCCGGACTTGAACCCGATGAAACATTTCTGGAAAGACCTGAAAATAGCTGTGTAGAACCTGACAGAGCTTGAGAGGATCTGCAGAGAAGAATGGTCAAAATACAGGTGTGCCCAGCTTGTAGCGTCATACCCAAGAAGACTCGAGGCTGTAATCGCTGCCAAAAGTGCTTCAACAAAGTACTGAGTAAAGGGTATGAATAATTATGTACATGTGATTTTTTTTAAATGTTATTTTATTTGTATTAAATTTGAGAGAAAAAAATCCAAAACCCTTTTTTTTCATTATGGGGTATTGTTTGTAGATTGATGAGGGGGAAAAAACGATTTAATCAATTTTAGAATAAGGCTGTAACGTAACAAAATGTGGAAAAAGTCAAGGGGTCTGAATACTTTCTGAGTGCACTGTACATATATTTAAAGGGTTGGCTACACTTCCAGGATTACAGGAGGTTTCTTGGGCGATTCGATGTTGTAACTTGTCACACTGATCTTAAAAGTGCATCTTGCAGCGTTGTGCCGCTGCTAAATAAATATAGGGGAAACACTGCTACTACTTCCCATGGTTCTTCTGTCCTTACTTATGTTAATAGTGTGGGAGTTGAGAGCTACCTTGGAACTGAAGTTTAGTGAATGGATGCAAACCTGTGTGATTGTTTGTCTAAGGACCACAGAAGAAGAGACTAAATAATACTCTATCTGTTTTCATTTTGCTTTCCCACTCAAGTGCTGCCAGCAACCTGTCTGTTATAACGTGATACTGTATACTGGATGAAAATATCAGGTCTTTGATCCTGCTCATTTAGAGTAGATTTATTTGAACAAACTTGTCAGTGACACATCCTTCTGTTTATCGTCCGGCCTAAACATTCCAGTGGTCCTTTATTATAGCTTTACATGTAGATACATCTTAACCCACTGTCATATCATTTCTCAGAGATGGATGGGGATGGCAAGATTGAAACGGCGTAGTATTGCATGCAGCACGTTAATGACTGGTGAATTATTTTTGTCTTAAGCAATAACTGAAGTGTGTGCAGTGTGGGGGAGTGAGCAGTTAGGCATGTATGCAGGTGTGTTTTAAAAATACTCCCCTATATGCGCACTTTGTCGGGTCCATGTTGAATCAGCTGATAGGTACTGAAGTTCATAGTGTTCAGCTTGAGAGCCTCTGGTTGGTGGAGAATCATGGTGAGAAAACAACATCCTGCTCTTTCTATATTCCACTCCATTCTATCTGTGAGTGGTAGTAGTTCGTTCAGACTTGGCCTAAGGACATACAGACAGCTCACAAGTACATACAAGAGAGTTTGGACAGAAATTTTGGAAAACTGAAATTTCAGAGGTTCAGAACTAGAATTTGTTTGCTCCAGCATTTGGCAGATCCAACTCAGTCTTAATATACTGACATTGATTTCCTTGTATCTGTGATATATTAGCTGTTGGTAATTAAGCCACCATAAGCATTCATTTACCTTGTATTAACGGTCCTTCTCTTTTTAAACCGGTGATTACTGGTCATTTAGTATTTTTTTAACTATTTGTGTCAGAGCAAAGAGAGTTTTATGTGTTTCGCTTTAGTTCTAATGTCCATAAACACACTAAGTAGGCTACCAAAGCCTTACTCTTCTAGTCTATACCCCAATGTCATCTGTGCTTAAGTCACTCTGTTACTGCTGCCCGATCAGGATTTGTCTCACTAGGCCTAGTGATTTAGAGTTTTAGCTGGTGCCTTTGGGTTTTCCTTAATTTTCATGCCCCAAAAAATCTCCAAACATAATAATTCCACTGCTAAAGCCTTATGTGACAGTATGACACTTATTTTTCATCCCTGTCCACTTTGACATGTCAAGCCTATGCCTATTCTTACTTAGTTTTTTGTTTTCCATGGTTTTTATCCCAGAAGGTGATGCAACATAATATAGTTTAACACATGCCCTCCTTGTGAACCCTCAGCAATTTTGTGKTTTTTATTTATTGATAAGATCTCAGCTCATAATCTACGTGAATGGGGACTACTGGTAAACTTCCTAGCAAAAAATTGTGACAGGTGAAATGAAGAACGGGATCTTTATCTCCTAACGTATTGCACAAGTTGACAGCAGATATTTACCTAAACTGTACATTTCAATATTTGTACCTAATTTTTTWGTCGAAAGTTTACATACACCTAAGCCAAATACATTTAAACTCAGTTTTTCACAATTCCTGAAATTTAATCCTAGTAAAAATTCCCTGTTTTAGGTCAGTTAGGATCACCACTTTATTTTAAGAATGTGAAATGTCAGAATAATAGAGTGATTTATTTCAGCTTTCATTTCTTTCATCACATTCCCAGTGGGTCAGAAGCTTACATACACTCAATTAGTATTTGGTAGCATTGCCTTTAAATTGTTTAACTTGGGTCAAATGTTTCAGGTAGCCTTCCACAAGCTTCCCACAATAAGTGGGTGAATTTTGGCCCATTCCTCCGACAGAGCGGGTGTAACGGAGTCAGGTTTGTAGGCCTCCTTGCTCGCACACGCTTTTTCAGTTCTGCCACAAATTTTCTATGGATTGAGGTGAGGGCTTTGTGATGGCCACTCCAATACCTTGACTTTGTTGTCCTTAAGCCATTTTTCCACACCTTTGGAAGTATGCATGGGGTCATTGTCCATTTGGAAGACCCATTTGCGACCAAGTTTTAACTTCCTGACTGATGTCTTGATGTTGCTTCAATATATCCACAATTTTCCCGCCTCATGATGCAATCTATTTTATGAGTGCACCAGTCCCTCCTGCAGCAAAGCACCCCACACATGATGCTGTCACCCCCGTGCTTCACGGTTCGGATGGTGTTCTTTGGCTTGCAAGCATGCCATTTTTCCTCCAAAAGAACTATGGTCATTATGGCCAAACAGTTCACCATAGTCCCTCTGCCCAAGAACACAAGGCAACCTGCTTAAATGACTACAGACCCGTAGCACTCACGTCCGTACCATGAAGTGCTTTGAAAGGTTGGTAATGGCTCAAATCAACACCATTATCAGAGAAGCCCTAGACCCACTCAATTTGCATACCGCCCAAACAGATCACAGATGATGCAATCTCTATTGCACTCCACACTGCCCTTTCCCACCTGGATAAAATGAACACTTAGTGAGAATGCTATTCATTGACTACAACTCAGCGTTCAACACCATAGTACCCCCTGAAAACATCACTAAGCTAAGGATCCTGGACTAAACACCTTCCCTCTGCAACTGGATCCTGGACTTGTTGACGGGCCCCCCAGGTGGTGAGGGTAGGTAGCAACACATCTGCCACGCTGATCCTCAACACTGGAGCTTCACAGGGGTGCGTGCTCAGGCCCCTCCTGTACTCCCTGTTCACTCATGACTGCACGACCAGACACGACTCAACTCCATCATTACGTTTGCAGATGACACAACAGTGGTAGGCCTAATCACCGACAACGACGAGACAGCCTACAGGGAGGAGGTCGAGAGACTGGCCAAGTGGTGCCAGAATAACAACCTATCCCTCAATGTAACCAAGACTAAGGAGATGATTGTGGACTACAGGAAAAGGAGGACGAGCACGCCCCATTCTCATCGACGGGCTGTAGTGGAGCAGGTTTGAGAGCTTCAAGTTCCTTGGTGTCCCCACTCAACAACAAACTAGAATGGTCCAAACACACCAAGACAGGCGTGAAGAGGGCACGACAAAGCCTATTCCCCCCCCCCCCCAGGAAACTAAAAAGATTTGGCATGGGTCCTGAGATCCTCGAAAGGTCTACAGTTGCAACACTGAGATCATTCTGACTGGTTGCATCAGCTGGGTACGGCAGAGTCTCGGTCTCTGACCGCAAGGCACTACAGAGGGTAGTGCGTACGGCCCAGTACATCACTGGGGCTAAGCTGCCTGCCATCCAGGACCTCTACACCAGGCGATGTCAGAGGAAGGCCCTAAAAATTGTCAAAGACCCCAGCCACCCCAGTCATAGACTGTTCTCTCTTTTACCGCATGGCAAGCGGTACCGGAGTGGCAAGTCTTGGACAAAAAGGCTTCTCAACAGTTTTTACCCCCAAGTCATAAGACTCCTGAACAGGTAATTAAATGGCTACTCGGAGATGAGTAGCACACTATTTGCATTGTGTTCCCCCCCCCAACCCCTCTTTTTACGCTGCTGCTACTCTCTGTTTATCATATATGCATAGTCACTTTAACTATACATTCATGTACACACTACCTCAATTGGGCTGACCAACCAGTGCTCCCGCACATTGGCTAACCGGGCTATCTGCATTGTGTCCCGCCACCCACCACTCGCCAACCCCTCTTTTACGCTACTGCTACTCTGTTCATCATATATGCATAGTCACTTTAACCATATCTACATGTACATACTACCTCAATCAGCCTGACTAACTGGTGTCTGTATGTAGCCTCGCTACTGTATATAGCCTGTCTTTTTACTGTTGTTTTATGTCTTGACTTACCTATTGTTCACCTAACACCTTTTTTGCACTATTGGTTAGAGCCTGTAAGTAAGCATTTCACTGTAAGGTCTACACCTGTTGTATTCGGCACACATGACAAATACATTTTGATTTGATGTTTCATCAGACCAGAGGACATTTCTACAAAAAGTATGATCTTTGTCCCCATGTACAGTTGCAAACCGTAGTCTGGCTTTTTTATGGCGGTTTGGAGCAGTGGCTTCTTCCTTGCTGAGCAGCCTTTCAGGTTACGTCAATATAGGACTCCGTTTTACTGTGGATATAGATACTTTTGTACCTGTTTCCTCCAGCATCTTCACAAGGTCCTTCGCTGTTTTCCTGGGATTGATTTGCACTTTTCGCACCAAAGTACGTTAATCTCTAGAAGACAGAACGCATCTCCTTCCTGAGCGCTATGATGGCTGTGTTGTCCCATGGTGTTTATACTTGCGTACTATTGTATGTACAGATGAACGTGGTACCTTCAGGTGTTTGGAAATTGCTCCCAAGGATGAACCAGACTTGTGGAGGTCCACAATTTTCTTCTGAGGTCTTGGCTGATTTAGGCCTTGAAATACATCCACAGGTACACCTCCAATTGACTCAAATTATGTCAATTAGCCTATCAGAAGCTTCTAAAGCCATGACATAATTTTCTGGAATTTTCCAAGCTGTTTAAAGGCACAGTCAACTTAGAATGTGTAAACTTCTGACCCACTGGAATTGTGATACAGTGAAATAATCTGTCTAATCAATTGTTGGAAACATGACTTGTCATACACACAGCTGATGTCCTAACCAACCTGCCAAAACTATAGTTTGTAAACAAGAAATGTGTGGAGTGGTTGAAAACGAGTTTTAATGACTCCAATCTAAGTGTATGTAAACGTCCAACTTCAACTGTATTAAAGAAAATAGTTTCAACAGTGTTGACGGTATTGAAAAACCATCCCTTGGCTATTTCCAAACACCCCGCTATACGGTATACTACCCAAGCCTAGTTTGTATGTGGAATGATGCCATAATTATACAGCTCAAACACTGTTACATTCCTCTTACCCCTCAACCCTCCAAAACAAGTGAGAATATCACTCTCTGTACTCATAATGGGTACCAGACTTAATTAATCTGTCCAGGCTCATGATGCATCCTCCATACTGCTCCCTGGAGCTATTTTATAGTGACAGAAATGATGCTTTGGTTTAGCTGGAATGTAGAATATCCACATGTTAAACTAATGGGTGTGTGGGTATGATTAATTTTGATAGCGTTTTTTTCAATGGTGACATAGGCGATTACTAATCATAAATTTACTTAATATTTCACATACACCCCAGACATTTCAATGTTGAATGGTGAAACCCATAGATTCCTCTAAGAAGCTGGAAGCATGAGTCCATGGCTTGTCCTCGTTTAACCTAATCTTCATTTAACCCAGTCACACATTGTTTTGATACACATTGCACTCTGATACACTTGCCTGCTTGCTGCAGTTGCACGCCATGCATCTGCTGTCAGGATGTTTTTCACTCCTCGCATAGCCTTATGTCCTGTACTACACTACTGTCTCCAGTCATACCACCAGCTCCTCTGGCTGGAAATGCTGTGTTGCGTTCCCTATACAGTACATGTGTTATTAATCCTTGACACTCGTGGGAATTGGCCTATATGGATAGGGCTACATTGAAATGTTTCTTACGGAATAAATATGGAATGCATATGCATAGTAGCAAGCAAAAGGGAACAGTTTGGAGATTATGGGGAAATGATTCGAGCAAAGTTGAGTACACAATAATTCACCTGACACAAGACTGAATCCAAACATTACACTGTTGATTTTATGTGCATTTGACATTTACTGATAAAGCTCTGACGAAGGCCGTGTGGCCGATACGTAAGCTTATTAAATATCGGTGATACTATCAAGAGCAGTGTGCGGTTTCCTRTTCCTTCACATTTACTGATAACGAAATCAGAAAATACTCTGGATACATTCAGTAACATGAGAATATTCCTGAAAAATGTGGGGTAGGTGCAACATAACACAAAAAATGGCAAGGGGTTTGAGTGTGATGACTAACTGGTGTCTTCAAGTGGCCGCACACCTCTCCAAAGTGTGCCCGTTCCTAAGTAATTTCAATGTATTTTTATGACTCAGAAGAGACTTCAACTATAAGGTGCTATTTTTAGCTCTCCTAGCTGTGTCGTTGAGGAACTAAGCAAGCACACTTAGTTTTGTTTGGAACACAATCCTGCATCCCCGCCATCACACAATTACTGTTGTT
Source organism: Salvelinus sp. IW2-2015 (assembly GCF_002910315.2). NCBI lineage: Eukaryota > Metazoa > Chordata > Actinopteri > Salmoniformes > Salmonidae > Salvelinus > Salvelinus sp. IW2-2015. The sequence continues at coordinate 42,716,601 of NC_036858.1, forward strand.
TACGCAATCCAAAAAATGCAATCCATCATTTGAAAGCTTGTCCTATTGCCATGTCTAGCTAAGATATAAAATATGATCTTACAGTTTTTGGATTTCACAGGGAAATTCAGAGAGAACCAATCGTAATTTTGGTGCGCATAGAAAGGAGTCCGYTGCGTGTTCTGCAGCAAATTTTCTTCACAATAGACAAACAGTCTCATTCTGTTCGGAACAACCCAGGGCATGATGCCATGTCAACTTGTCATTGTAGATCAAACATGTGATCATAAATGTTGACGCTATATGACATGAGTTTTATGATATGGAAATGTGAAGCACACATTTGGACTTGTTTGGCTTGCTTGTATGACAAAGCGATATTCATTATAGTCTTCAACATCTACAGTTGAAGTCGGAAGTTTACATACACTTAGGTTTGAGACATTAAAACTCGTTTTTCAAACACTCCATATATTTCTTGTTAACAAACTATAGTTTTGGCAAGTCGGTTAGGACATCTACTTTGTGCATGACGCAGGTAATTTTTCCAACAATTGTTTACAAACAGATTATTTCACTTATCATTCACTGTATCACAATTCCAGTAGGTCAGAAGTTTACATAAACTAAGTTGACTGTGCCTTTTTAAACAGCTTGGAAAATTCCAGAAAATGATGTCATGGATTTAGAAGCTTCTGATAGGCTAATTGACATCATTTGAGTCAATTGGAGGTGTACCTGTGGATGTATTTCAAGGCCTACCTTGACATCATGGGAAAATCAAAAGAAATCAGCTAAGACATTGGGAAAAAATTGTGGACCTCCACAAGTCTGGTTCGTCCTTGGGAGCAATTTCCAAACGCCTGAAGGTACCACGCATACTATTGTTTGTACAGATTAACAAGTGTAAACACCATGGGACCACGCAGCCGTCATACCGCTCAGGAAGGAGACGCGTTCTGTCTCCTATAGATGAACGTACTTTGGTGCGAGAAGTGCAAATCAATCCTAGAACAACAGCAAAGGACCTTGTGAAGATTCTGGAGGAAACGGGTACAAAAGTATCTATATCCACAGTAAAACTAGTCCTATATCGACATAACCTGAAAGGCCGCTCCGCAAGGAAGAAGCCACTGCTCCAAGCCGCCATAAAAAAAGCCAGACTACGGTTTGCAACTGCACATGGGGACAATGATCGAACTTTTTGGAGAAATGTCTTCTGGTCTGATGAAAGAAAATAGAACTGTTTGGCCATAATGACCATCGTTATGTTTGGAGGAAAAAGGGGGAAGCTTGCAAGCCGAAGAACACCATCCCAACCACGAAGCACGGGGGTGGCAGCATCATGTTGTGGGGGTGCTTTGCTGCAGGAGGGACTGGTGCACTTCACAAAATAGATGGCATCATGACAGAGGAACATTTTGTGGATATATTGAAGCAACATCTCAAGACATCAGTCAGGAAGGTAAAGCTTGGTCGCAAATGGGTCTTCCAAATGGACAATGACCCCAAGCATATTTCCAAAGTTGTAGCAAAATGGCTTAAGGACAACAATGTCAAGGTATTGGAGTGGCCATCACAAAGCCCAGACCTCAATCCCATAGAAAATGTGTGGGCAGAACTGAAAAAGCGTGTGTGAGCAAGGACGCCTACAACCCTAACTCAGTTACACCAGCTCTGTCGGGAGGAATGGGCCAAGATTCACCCAACTTATTGTGGGAGGCTACCGGAAAAGTTTGACCCAAGTCAAACAATTTAAAGGCAATGCTACCAAATACTAATTGAGTGCATGTGAACTTTTGACCCACTGGGAATGTGATGAAAGAAATTAAAGCTGAAATAAATAATTCTCACTACTATTATTCTGACATTTCACATTCTTAAAATAAAGTGGTGATCCTAACTGACATAAAATGGATTTCCTGCTAGGATTAAATGTCAGGAATTGTGAAACACTGAGTTTAAATGTATTTGGCTAAGGTGTGTGTAAACTTCTGACTCCAACTGTATTTTTTGAACATACATTGACTCCTCCTAATTTACAGTATTTCCCTCACTCGGACAACAAAAAAATTGCAAAAATTGCCCAATTTAGCGGGAGGGATGGGTGCAGTTTCTTGTTGAGTGCGGTGCTCAAGTTCAGAACGGCTGTCAGTCAAGACCCATACAGCACTGTGAAGTGCAGAGACTGCGCTCTGACGTCATTTGTAGCATGTTGCAGTAGCCAATGCATTCCAAATTAGGCACTTATTAGTAGGGTTGGGCGATATCCAGATTTTCATATTGTCATACTTTATCTCACACCGGGATTTACGTTATTACCGGCTTAGTACACAAGGTGGCGCAAAACAAAATGAAAAAAAAGCCCTTTGTGCTTCTATTACCAGAATGCTAACAAAGTTAGCACATGTGAAATATGCTAACCAGCAGAAATGAAAATAGACAAATTACAGTGTACAGTGTATATAGATAGGTAGGAGCAACCGAATGTCATTTTTGGTGAGTTTGGACACTTACAAGTGAATGTGAACAAGAAAGATTACGATAGGCCTAAACGTTAGAAATATGATGACCATGCATCGTTTTTGCAAAAAACACCTTGCTTTTTCATTGTAAGCTCATTTACTTGTGTGGCTGCCAACAAAATAGCGCAGCACTTATGTTGTCGTCTGATAAATATTAAGCTATTTTCTGCCGAATGTCTTGCACTAATGTATTTTCTGTGAATGAAAACTATAGTTGCTTGTCCATGATCACTCTATTGAAGCATAACAATACTGACTTTCAATATAAAACGCAACCCCTGTCAATACACAGCTGGACTCACCTGCTCCCGTTTTCTCCCGTTGTGCTATTTACAAACAGATACATGACTGGCTCAACTGTTCTGGAGAACTATGTAAGCTTCATAATGTAAAATAATGTCACATAAAGAACGTGATCTGCTTTATCTCCTAATGTATTGAAAATGTTGACTGCAGGTATTTACTTTTAAAAAATTGCTACAAATATGAAAATGTATTGAAAAACTTCAAATAAATAGTTTAAACGATATTGATGGTATTGAAAAACCATCCTGTCGGTGGTATATATTGTACACTGCCCAAGCCTACCCAAATCTGCCATTTTCAACCCGTATACGGGTATGAGTGTAAAAGGCTACGGAATAAGGTATTTTAGAAAACACATTGTATTTGTTTTCCTCCACTGAGGCTGAGTTGAAGAAGTGCAACACATACCCACTTGTGTGATTAGTAAGCCTTTTATCTCAAAGCATCATAATCTGTTTATATTTGCCTGCCAGCATCTTTAGAAAACCCTGATGTTGCACACTGTTTTACAACAGTCTTGCATCATATGCCAGAGAATGTATTTTATTTCTCCCACTTTTTCATAATAGAAGGATGGAGTACATTTGAATGGCCAATAACTTCAAACATGGTGACAGGCCTGTTGATCTAGTGGATTTACGGTGTAGGGGATTCAAAGGCATTTATAGTTGGACTTGGAGTATTTTGGTCTGATGGTCCTTCTTGTGCATTACGGATGGTTGTCATTAGTACTTTAATCATTCGATCTAGTTCACGTTTTATTTCAGACTGTTTTTAATTGGGGTCTGCCGGAGGATGAACATTTTTAGATGAATGTGCTTTTGTTTAAGGGCAATTCCACGGTAACAAATGCGCRGAGACTCAGATTTTTCAGAAACGGAAACCATTTATTTAAAAGTTTAACATACCTAACAACTATGCACAGGGACTACTTTTAACAATTTACACTGAACATTTTACAAAAACGTTTTTACTGGAAGAACTGTTCAGATGCAAAGTTTGGTAACAGAATTTTGGCAATATCTTCCTCAGTTTTTTTTTATGTGACCATGTTTTCCAAAAACTCTTAAATATCTGCTTCGAATTAAGATTAAAATATGTCGGCCTCCAGAGTGGCACAGCAGTCTTAGGCACTGCATCGCTAGAGGCATCACTGAAGACCCGGGTTCGATCCCGGGCTGTATCATAACCGGCCGTGATCGGGAGTCCCATAGGGCGGTGCACAATTGGCCCAGCGTCGTCTGGGTTAGGGGTCGGTTTGGCCGGGGGGGGGGGGGCTTTACTTGGCTCATCGCACTCTAGCAACTCTTTGTGGCGGGCTGGGCGCCTGCAGGCTGGCCTTGGTTGTCAGGTGAACATGTTTCCTCTGACACATTGGTGCTGCTGGCTTCCGGGTTAAGCGGGCCGGTGTTAAGAAGCGTGGTTTGGTGGGTCATGTTTCGACGGAATCATGACTCGACCATTGCCTCCCCAGCCCGTTGGGGAGTTGCAGCGATGAGACAAGATCGAAAATGGGGAGAAAAAAGGGGCTAAAATACAAAAGAATGTGGTGTCAGCTATGAATAATTTTTGGGTTATTGAACTACAGTAAGTGAAGCGGATTTACATCCGGTAATGGGATTTGATCATGGCTCCCTGATCTGTACTGTACAGAAATGCATAATTATGGCTAAGAATGCCATTCTCTTCATGGTGACATATCTTAAGTAGGTACACAAAGCTAAAAGTATGCCATATCCTTTGCATTTGGGGCTATTATTCTACATAATGGCTATTATGGTTGGTGTGGACCGGACAAAATCAAAAACCAGTCGTAGACTTCTATGTTTTACAAGTATGGATATCAAAGTAGGACACACTAAGTAGAGTTTAGTACAGTAAATGTACACTACTGGTAAAAACTCTTGAATGAGTAGAACACCTCATTAAAAGGTTTTTCTTTATTTTTACTATTTTTGTAGAATAATAATGAAGACATCAAAACTATGAAATAACACATATGGAATCATGTAGTAACCAAAAAGGTGTTAAACAAATCAAAATATATTTGAGATTCTTCAAATACCCACCCTTTGCCTTGATGACAGCTTTGCACACTCTTCGGTAAGAGGTTTTTCAACTGTATGGGCACGTTAAGTGTTTTCTTGAGGCAAGCTGGAGTTTCGGAGCTGTAGTCTACACCCCTTCATCTGTGATTGGTCAACGGTAGGAATTCTTCAATAAAGTCTTTGTCATTCAACGAGATATTACTTGTTTTCATGCGCATTTTCTCATTGAGAAATACAGCACCAAACATCTTAGTTAGATTGTAAAATTGCGCGACTAAGGTCTCCTCCGCAAAAACTCAAGAAATCTGTCAAATGTTGACATTATCTTAGATTCATTCTATTTTGAGGAAGTGTACTGGCTATGGCATCTCATTATGGACAAACAGTACTATTGCCTATTTTATTCTCATTCTTCAACCAAATGTCTTTCGAGAGAGTATGTGAGCACACTTGTTTGGCTAGCCGAGTTCGGCTAGGCGCCAGCGGAACTAAAGCATGCTGATGGCTTTAGTCATGCTTGCATACATTTTACGTAGGGGTGGTCCTGGGAATTGAATCCACTATGCTGGCATTACAAGCGCCATGCTCTACCAACTGAGCTACAAAGGACCAGAAGACAGAAAGAGGAAATAAAAAATGTTATCAGCTGAACATAACAGTATGCCATTGGAAGGGAGGATCGTAGCAGGTGACCCAACTGTGGTTTGTGACTACTATGAATTCCCTTTGTATCCAATTTGATTGCAGAAATTGCATTACCAATTTGTCTGAAAATTTGTTAGCGATTTGGTAACAGAATTGAGTTTTTATCACGTAATAATTCATAAACAAAATGTATCTGTAAAAAATACTTTACCTAATTGATAGGTCTACCTTGTTACTTCTATTCTCCTCATGAGGTACATACATTTGAAAATATTTTAAAGATATGTGTGTTTTTGGTAATGGAATCAAGGCACAAGGCAATGTTTRTTACACTTATATTTAGTTCTGCTTTCTGTAAGTTTATTGGCAGGGTTCTTTACTTCAACATTATTGTTTTTTWGTGTATTTGTAATACCTTAACTTTTTCTGGTAGATGTTTTCTAAGACCACTTTTCCATCTGTTTGACAAGTAATCAAAGCCTTTGCTTATTCCACATTTTTAGGATGGAAAATGGTTGAATTGATCGAAAATAGTGCTGAGCGATTACTGCTTTTTGAGGTTGTTTCGGTTCGATTATTAAAAAAGTAATCGTGGTTTTTGGTTTCGAGAATTTTTTAAACATTAAATGTACTTTGAGTTATGTGGATTGAACGCTGTAACAACACAGAATAAAACTATTTAATAAAAGTCCCATGATTGTAGTGTGTCTGCCCATTACTGCTTACACTTAACAATAATTTATTCACATTACTTTACTCTTAGAAAATATTTTAGTTGTGTACATTACATTTGTTTTATTTTTCTGACTTTATTTAATTTCAAGTCATCTATCTATAGAGCTGCTGTCTATGCTCTCTGACAATCACTTTTGTAGTTCTTCAATGTAAATAAGGCATAATTTTATGACTGCTGAATACCAACTATCAATCACTTAGGTCATGTATTTTCAGGTAGAGATACTTCCCGAAGCAACAGCTGCTTTCTATATCACCTCATTATCGGGCATTCTTCTGTCTTTTCTGTAGCAGGCTTAAAAGAAACACAGACTGGACAAGTAGATGCGCAATGGATTATGGTCATTGTAGTTAATTACCACGTTTTATGTGCTAAACTATGTAGAATATTGGCCTGTTAGAAACTCCCTACTACATTGCACAGTTCAGGCTGGATCTGATTCATTTCTAGAGAAACTGTACAATGTGTGCATTGAGCTCTCAGAAAAAAAACGAACAAAATGGAATTCAAATAATTGTACCGACTTTGGTCAAATAGTTGTTTAAAAACTGAAAAATAACAGGATTCTCAGTTAATCGCTCAGCACTACAAAAAAAGGCTTTCATTTGACACCCAATTTGATATTCTCCTATGAACTTCATGTTAGTGCTCATGGGTCCTTTTACATGGAAATTACCTTAAATAATTTACAGTCACTGAGATTTAGTGGCTTTCCTTCACGGGCCTGGTTTTTGACCCCTGTTGTTTAAATTCTCATTCTACCACTTGAATAAAAATGTTATGTTGTGGACATTGAAATTTGATCAACACATTTTCTGCTTGAGAGCCTTACAGAGCGGAGTTTTGTGTGTGTCTTTAAAGAACTGTTGGCTAAACCTGAAAATGCTAAGCTACAGTACACCTGCTGCTATGTCTCCATTGTCTTATAATCTACAGAACTAAGGCAATGTTAGTATTTTGTTGAATCAGAGTGTCTATTGTTTTTACTGAACAGTATTCCTTTCTGTTGGTGTTATTCTGTAATTTGATACTGTATGTTTCCAATAATGCTGGCCCATCCAGTACCAGAGGCTTAATCTTTCCCAAAGTCAGACATGCTAGGCCAGTATCATCCCATCTCCTAGTGTGGCCCTAATAGGCTGTACCATCTACCTCATCCCTTGGACCTCCAATAGTAATACTCCCACCTCCTCTCAACTGTGTGATTCACCACACTCCTCATCTACAATGACCAACAACTCCCACAGGGCATGCTGACCCCAYCCTGCGCTTCTTTTTAAAATTCCAATTTGAGGATTTTAGCCTATTATTCATACACAGCATACTGGCAGCGCCGACATGTCTTACTGGTATATTAGCCAGGCTCCCTGCAGTTAGACACTTTTTTTTAAAACACAGCATTTCCTTACAGCCACTGAACATACCGATTTGGCATGTGTTTGTCTGTTGGACATTAGGAAAATGAGATTCCAGTCTTGGAGGTGTGTTTCTGACCGATTTCGCGGTTTTGTTTAATGATGTTTGACACTGTAGACGCGGAAGCCTATTTCACTTCCTCAAAATCCCCAGAATGAATCTAAGATGACTCAAGAAATCTGTATTTAATTTTGACGTTTTTGCCGAGGATGTTTTAGTTGCGCAATTTTACACTAAGGTGATTGGCGCAGTATTTCTCAAGTAAAAAAATTGTATGACATGTCTTATGTAAACAAAGTTGGAGCTGCTGGACAGGTCTGTCTCTGTCTATGCTATCTGGATAGAGTGCAATCACCGCAGCTGTTCACCCATGTTATTGGGCAAATGGACATTGTCAAATCAAAACCCAACCTTCATTTACCCTTTGAGACGCACGGATGTTACAAACTCCGTTTTAAACGAGACTAACTTTATGACCAATTTTTGACACTAGAATAACTGTTTCTGACTGGAATCGATGCCACATAGGCCGTTTTGTTGCTTTTGATAGGCAGTCGCTCTTTACGTCTGTTAAAATATCAAACCCTTAACTATTGGTACTTTCTTTTAAAAATATTGTTCCCTGTAAGAAAGCTGCCACTTTCAGACTAATCTAGGGACTGTGAGTGTAAAAGTAGTATTTCATGTGAAATTTATGGGCCACATTGTTCTGAATGAAGCAGGCCCTCGTGTGAAATAGCTGCAGAGGTGTTTTTGCGGGGGAGTAAGTACAAGCATGTGTGCAATGTACTTTATGAAGGCATTACTCCATCACCAAGGGCCAGTTTGTGAGGAATAAAAAATAAAAAAAAAACAGTTGGTCATTAGTCTTATTCCTACATTTTTTTTTTCTTACCGAGGAAATGTTATATTGAGAATGAACAGTGAAATATTTGTTTTCTTTCAAATCATGTCAAGCCACTAGTATTGCATTTCACCACTCCTTATGGATCACATGGTGATCATGACTGGACAATTAAGAAGGTACCTTTGCACATGTCTGCATATTTAAGGTTTAAATCTAATGAAACTGGCCATGTTTCAGAGTGGGGAAGCAACTTGGATCAATCTCAGGACCAGATATATTGATACTCAAGTTGTCAAACCCTCCACACCATTATTTACATGTTGATATCAAGAAAGCAAAAGTACTGTATTTCAATAGAAAATCATGGTGACGTATGACTAGGGTTACACAATTCTGGAATCTTTCAGAAAAATCCACAGGTTTAAAGAAATCCTGGTTGGAGTATTCTGGTTAATTTGCTTATTCTGTGAATCTTCCAACTGGTATTTCTGTAAAACCTGGACATTTTGGGAAAGTGGATGTATTTTTTTGTATTTTTTTTGCAACCCTACATATGACATTGTCCTACAGTATTTAGCCAAGGTACATACTGTGTGTTTCCATGGACCAATTATAGCCAGTTAATAATTTTGAATGTTGACATTTTCTGTAATTTTTCTAAAGAAAATGCATTGCAATCCAYAGGTGATACTAAGCAGAACATTACATTAATTCTTGTCATTACATCAAGGCCATTATTTATCACTGTACACCAGTTCTGTGGTGCTCCTCACCCAGTTCCGCTGAAAATGTGGTAAATCCATCAAGTGAATACAGAAACCACCTTAAATGACGGATAAATGCTCTGCGGAGACAGAAAAGCCACAGGCCAGACAAAAGGACTTGCAGAATAATCTGTATCAGAAACAAATGATTGTATATTTACTGTGGTTGGGAGACTGTTCCTTGCCCATATTATATAGTACCAGAAGCAGAGGTCTTTAGTATATTTTCATGGCAAGTCTTTCAAATAATATTTCTTATACTCATGGATATCTTTACAAAATTGTGTGCTCTGCCAGGTATCTGTCAGTTCTCTGGTAGCTAACATTCCTCATGCCAGCCTTATGGCACCATACTAATACAGGAGGAGACCTTGTCTGTCCAAAAGTGTGAATATCCAAAAAAGATGGATCACCCATAATGGTAGTATAGCACTGAGACCTTTTATACAAAGTTCAGCAATTTGTTAAAAGGAAGCTGTATCTAATTATAAGGATTATCAAGAATAAGTTTGACGTCTATCTAAATCCCAAAATTTGATATACTGATGTGCCAATGACAATCCCCAAGGAATGGAGATCCACTGAAAAGTATATTTTGGGATTTAGTCATGGTATCCTCACATTTCCAGGACATTGGATAACCGAAGCGTGATTTGGCTCTGTGAATTTTATACAGTATTGTATATTTAACAGTTAATGGTTTCATGAATTGTTTCTTTTTCCTCTCCTCTACAGCGGCCGCTGGGGGACGGGTCAATGGTGGTGAGGATTTCTTTCAGAAGGTAAATCTCTAATCTGTATTATTAGATTATGTTTGGATTGTGTTCAAATCCAGAGGAGAGCACTTACCTTCAGGTGATGAAAGTGTCTGGTGTTCGTTTAATAGGGTCCTGGTTGCAGATACGTTAGTATAATTTTGACTTGAAACAAATGCAGCTGACACTATCGTGGCCCTTGCACAAGTCAGGCTTGTGCTTGACAGGTTGAGGCTGCACATTTGATAGGCCAATGTTGGACCACTCTCCACACATAGAGCATCTACAGACAGAGATGGATACAACGCATTCATACACACATGCATCCGCTTTGTTGTCATACTTTGTTACCATCAAATATTTTCATTTTTTTCTAAGACTCAGTTGAGTTTGTACTAGTCTGCTCTACGTTATTGCATAGGCATCCAAGTAATTGCCTGAAAGAAAATGGAAAAGTGTTTGAAGACACTGCTCCTGTTTAAAGTGCTGTTTCCTGAAGTGTTTGAACTCCCTCTATAGTATGTTAATATACTTTTAAATTAACTAAGTGATGGACATTGGTTTATTTTAGAATTCTTTGTTTATTTTCCATCTCTGGTTTTGAGGGAAGTTAAATTGCCTACTGCTGTGTCATTTAATTTAACTGTCCCTACAGCCATTTCATGTCCAAGAAATGCAAACCGGGCGCCTTCCCATAATTTTTTTTAACCATAAATTCTAGACATGTGTTTTGTCTCTAAYTACAGTGCCTTCTGAAAGTGTTCAGACCCCTTGACTTTTTCCACATTTTGTTATGTTACAGCCTTATTCTAAAATGGATTAAATAAGTACAAATCCTCAGCAATCTAAACACAATAACCCATAATGACAAAGCAAAAACAGGTTTTTTGAAATGTTAGCAAATGTATTACAAATATTCAGACGCTTTGCTATGAAACTGGAAATTGAGCTCAGGTACATCCTGTTTCCGTCGATCATCCTTGAGATGTTTCTACAGCTTGATTGGAGTCTACCAATGGTAAATTCAATTGATTGGACATGATTTGGAAAGGCACACACCGGTCCCACAGTTGACAGTGCATGTCAGAGCAAAAACCAAGCCATGAGGMGGAGGAATTGTGCGTAGAGCTCCGAGACTGGATTTTGTCAAGTCKCAGATCTGTGGAAGGGTACCAAAACATTTCTGCAGTATTGAACGTCCCAAAGAACACAGTGGCCTCCATCATTTTTAAATGGAAGACATTTGGAACCATCAAGACTCTTCCTAGTCCTGGCCAAACTGAGCAATCAGGGGAGGAGGGCCTTGGTCAGTAAGGTGACCAAGGCAGAGCTCCAGAGCTCTGACAGAGCTCCAGAGTGCTTCTGTGGAGATGGGAGAAGGACAACCATATCTGCAACACTCCACCAATCAGGCCTTTATGGTAGAGTGGCCAGACGGAAGCCACTCTTCAGTAAAAGGCACATGAAAGCCCGCTTGGAGTTTGCCAAAAGGCACCTAAACGACTCTGACCATGAGAAACAAGATCTGATGAAACCAAGATTGAACTCTTTGGCCTGAATGCCAAGTGTCACATCTAGAGGAAACATGGCACCATCCCTAACGGTGAAGCATGGGGGTGGCAGAATCTTGCTGTGGGGATGTTTTTCAGAGCCAGGGACTGGGAGACTAGTCAGGATTGAGGCAAAGATGAGCGGAGAAAAGTACAGAGGGATCCTTGATGAAAACCTGCTCCAAAGCTRTCAGGACCTCAGACTGGGGGCGAAGGTTCACCTTCCAACAGGACAACGACCCTAAGCACACAGCCAAGACAATGCAGGAGTGGCTTCGGGACAAGTCTCTGAATGTCCTTGTGGCCTAGCCAGAGCCCAGACTTGAACCCGATCAAACATCTCTGGAGAGACCTGAAAATAGCTGTACAGCAACGCTTCCCATCCAACCTATTTTTATTTTTTATTATACATTTGCAAACATTTCTACAAACCTGTTTCTTTTTCATTATGGGGTATTGTGTGTAGATTGAGGAGAGAAAAAATATTTAATAAATTTTAGAATAAGGCTGTAAGGTAACAAAATGTGGAAAAAGTCAAGGGGTCTGAATACTTTCCAAATGCACTGTATGTAGCTTATTCAATTAAACTTATCTGACATAATTGTAGGTGGTGCCTTGGCTTGCCAATTATGCTTTTCAAAAGCCACTGCCCCGTCTTCACATGCAATCGTTACTATGCCAATGTTCCATTCCAAACTATGCTGGTCAGAAGTTAAAAGGTCAATAATTGTACATTCATCGTAGTTATGTTTGGCYATAGGAAAAGGCCAATAACACAGACTGAAGTTTTTATTGAAGAATTTCCGTTCAAATGGGTCTGGAATTTCCCTGCGATAGCATGACCACCACACAGACCCAATTAATGTCTGAAAAATAAACATTGTAGACATCTGGAACGGTTTATTCTAAATAAAATGTATGGGGTGTCTGGACTATGTTGAAGTCGATGAAAATGGGAAGTCTTACTTACACCATTTCCTTCCCTCAAACACACCCATGTACCACACACACGTATGCAGTCCCTCATATATCACACAAAATGCACACAATGATTCCCCCTCCACACACACACACACCTGCACATACAGTTTTATAGTGCGGAATGCAGTTCCTTGGAAATGAGCTGCAAGTTTTTGTGAGGTCAGTAAGAGAAAAACAAAACACTCTTGCAGGCATTTCCCTGTGGTAGATCACTCTCTTACTCATTGTCTGTTTGTTTTCCGTTCAGGCCAGCTCTCAGACCAGACCCAACCACATCCATCCCCATTTTCTCTCTCCCCCTCATGCTGCGTCCAAGCATTGTTTCACACTCAGATCAGTGTATTAAACCATTTGTAATGTATTGTGATATGGACCTTTTGGTGTATTTGACTGTTGGACAACATACTTTGTGTAGGCTATTATGTATTGTGGAAACTACTTGACAATTTAACTCAAAGACCATGGACCATTGAACAGTTCGACAGGCTGTTGGACCATACGATGTTTGGACGGTGAATAGTTTGACTGGTAGATCGTGGACCATTAAACCTTTTGGCATGTTGGATTGGTGGGCTATTGGACTGTGAAGAGTTGGACTGGTAGACTATGGACCACAGAGCTTTAGTGGAGGCTTCAGTCACATTCATTTGAGTGCTGAGCCAGTCCCTCCCTCCCTCATCCCTCGGCTGTGGTTTTGTAAACAACGCCAGCTTGATATACGAGCATTGATGCACTCTGATCTGAGGCCAGAAGGATTCTACTTCATTATTTTAGAAGTACAACACCGCCCTGTAGTTTTGTGCTGTCTAGTGGGTGAGAAAGGAAAATCTTTTGATTATTTTGGTAGAGACTTGAGGGATAGCAAGGTAGAGGAAGAAAGTGAAGAAAGGGTGAAAATTAGTCATCACATCGCAATGAAGGAATTAATTGTATGATTATTTAAGTGAAGTTGCTGACTTTGCGAGGTGTCCATTACAGCAAACCATTCTAAATTGGTTGGTTCCTCTAAGTACTTGAAAACGTTTTATGTTTTAAAAAGTAGCAGATATTGTGCAGTTGCTCCTAATTTAGGATAGTCTTTTGAACTATGCACATATTAGTTGAACACCTTAAGGTAAAGGTCTTCTCCCCAAACATAATGGAGCTCGTGAGAGTTAGCACATGGATTGTTGGCACATGTTAAATTCATGCGATCAGTCTCATGGGAAGAAAACAGTGGATGGATCACTAACTAAGACTCTCAGCTGAAACAGGAGAACACCCACCCCATCCCTTTAACCCCTAAACCCTCTGTCTATCTCTCTCTCTCTCTCTCACACACACACACACACACACACACACACACACACACACACACGCACACACGCACACACGCACACACACACACACAGCTGAATCAACAGTGATACAGGAAGACAGTCCACTCCATCCATGTTGATTGCCACCGTGCCTCACACACACACAGAAAACTCTACAGAAAGTCTACACCCTCTTGAACCTTTTTGTTGCATTACGAAGTGGGATTGAAATAGATTTCATTACTCCATGATACACAAATTACTCCATGATGTCAAAGTGAGAAGAACATTCTACAAACGTTTACAAATTAATAACAAATTAAATAACWAAAATATAGTCGTTGCATAAGTATTCACCCCATTTGTTTAGGCAAGCCTAAATTAGTTTAGAAGTAACATTTTGCTTAATAAATCCCATAATAAGGAAGAGTAGCTGCAGCAGCTAATGGGGATCCATAATAAATARAAATAAGTTATATGGACTCACTGTGTGAAATAATAGTGTGTGACATGATTTTGAATGACTACCCCTTCCTCTGTGCCCCATACAGTACATACAACATCTGTAAGGTACCTCAGTCAAGTATTGGATTTCAAGCACAGATTCAACTACAAAGACCAGGGAGATTTTTAAAAGCCTCATAAAGAAGGGCAGTGATGGGTAACAATAACAAATCAGACATTAAATATCTCTTCAAGCATGGTCAAATTAATAATTATGCTGTGGATGATGTATTAAACCACCCAGGCACATCAAAGATGCAGTTGTCCTTCTGAATTGAGTTGCAGGACAGGAACAAAACTGCTTAGGGATGTCACCCGAGGCCATTTTTTAAACAGCTATGGCAGAGTTCAATGGCTGTGATGGGAGAAAACTGAGGATGGATCAACAACATTGTAGTGACTTTACCTTAATGACCTATATGACAGAGTGAAAAGAAGAATACAAATATTCCAAAACATGCATATGTATGCATTAAAATAAAAGGCACTAAAATAAAACTGCAAAAAAACACAACTTTTTGACCTAAATTCAAAGTCTTATGTTTGAGTCAAATCCAACACAACACATCACAGAGTAACGGCCTCCTTATTTTCAAGCATGGTGGTGGCTGCATCATGGTATGTGTAGGGCTGTGGCGGTCACGAAATTTCATCAGTCGGTGATTGTCAAGCAAATAGCTGTCGGTCTCACGGTAATTGACCGTTAATTATCATAAAAACATTTAGCATCTTCTGGCTTCCACACATAGCCTACAAGCCACTGATGCAGATCTACATTTTAAAAAGTCTAATAAATCCATGTAATATAGCCTGCACCTTCACAATAAATCCATTCTTTATTTTCGACAGGTCTAAAGAAGCATGATATGAAGAAAATGTAGTCTATTTCAGAAGAACAGAATAGCATACTCTGAATTGTTCTTACGTTTGGTCCTGATCTGGCTATGCCAAATGGCTGTGGGCTACACTAGTTCAATTAGAGGGATGATAGAGTGCTGAGTACCAGGGAGTTATCAAGTTTGGCAGGCTACTAATGACCATCAGCAGCATCACAGCTTGGAGAAGCCTAATTACCGTGACTAAACGGTCACATGGAATTTGACTGCCTTCATGACTGGTGACCGCCGGTGTGGRGGTAATACGGTCACAACAGCCCTAGGTATGAGTATTCTTGACATCTGCAAAGACTGGAGTTTTTTAAGATGAAAGAAACAGGATGGTTTAGCACAGACAAAATCCTAGGGGAAAACCTGTTTCAGTCTGCTTTTCACCAGATACTGGGAGAGGAATTCACCATCAGCAGGACAATAACCTACAACACAAAGCCAGATCTATACTGGAGTTGCTTACCAAGAAGACAGTGAATGTTCCTGAGTGGCCAAGCTACAGTTTTGACTTAAATCTGGTTGAAAATCTATGGCAAGACTTGAAAATGTCTATCTAGCCATGATCCCCAACATCTTAACASAGCTTGAAGATTTWAAAAAAATCATAATGGGCAAATATTGCACAATGCAGGTGTGTAAAGCTCTTATGAGACTTACCCAAGAAGAATCACAGCTGTATTCGCTGCCAACGGTGATTCTAACATGTATTGGGGGGGTGAAGACTTACCTAATCAAGGCGTATTAGGGTTTTATTTTTCCTTAATCTTTTAAAAATGTGAATTTTTCATCCACTTTGACATTCAAGTATTTTGTGTAGATCGTTGACAAAAAATTACTAAATCAATTTGAATCCCACTTTTTAACACAATAAAATGTGAAGAAATCCAAGGGGAGTGTAGACTTTCTACAGGCATTGTATACTCTCACGTGCACAAAGCACATGTGACTGTTTTTGATGACATTCCCAAAATGACATCCAGTTCGATTTGGGTTATAGCACTACGTATGTATCTGACCCTCCTGAAAGATCCAATCAGTGTAATATGTAATGAAACTGATCACAATGCTAAATGTATGCATTACTTGAAAAGGGCACAGTAGCAGAAAGACTGAAGAGTGGAACGTTAAATGTATAGTTAACCTAATTTGTGCAAATAGCTGACCCATTTGAGAGGTATTTGCTGGGCCCTTCATAAAAATAAACGCTATCCACCCTTAAAATGGTGTGTGGTCTGTCAGAAATCACTCCCATCTGTATGGCCTTGCCAAGAACCGCAACTATGGAAAGGAAGCAAGTTCCTGAACAAGACCCTATAGAGAAGAAATAGAGGGTGGCAAAAAATGTAATTGCCTGTAAAGTTTGGACTTAGGGAATCTATATAATTGCATATATCTATAAACATTTGGTTGTRAGTTTCATCACAATTATTTGACATCCCTTTAATAGGGTTTTGATCTGATTTGTATTAACTGGCTTTCCAAACATGCCTGGCCTTTACTGAGGCATACATTTCCTGATTGGATGCAACAAAGGGCAGTGATCATCTCATAACTTTTGTGTTGCATTGCATGTTGCTATGCTACAGCATACAATCCCTGTATCCATTGTATCATGTGATATCATATCTGATCATAGTCCATTCCCTMGCCTTTCCTGGAATGTGTCTAGTTTTGGAAATGTCTATTTTGGAAGAAATGCATAAATCTGCATACTGTAGTTGCTCTGGTGTACCTGAAGAATTTCAAAGCACCATAGAGAATAAAAAGGCGAGTTGTGTTTCTTCACCGGGACAAAATAATTTTGTGGAATTAAGCAGAAACCCCATTATTGGCCCATGAGACTGATAAAATTGGGGAGGGAAAGAGCCAAAGGGGGGAGGGGCGCAGAGTAAAATTCCTGATGGATATGATGAACAAAATGTTCCAGAGATGTGTTTGTCATACTGTTGAGTGGGAGCACATAGTTTTGTTTATAGAGTGAAAGTCTACTACGGGGGTGGTTCATATAAAATGTATGATAATATGCTCACTTGTATCATGATGGAGAGAATGTGCTAAAAAGACAGTCTCTCTGATGCAGTGCTGGTGTGGAACGTTGGTAAAGGTGGGACTTATCATATATGTGGAATTTGGAAATCCCTGGGGCTAGATTGTAAAATGTTATTTACAGAGTCCTAGATTATTGGAGGTCAACTGTATACCATGTTGTCCTCATAGTTGGAAGCAAAACCGTTTCCACATTTTATTTGAACTGACTTGCCTAGTTAAATAAAGGTAAGGACAAATTCTTATTTTCAATGACGGCCTAGGAACAGTGGGTTAACTGCCTTGTTCAGAGGCAGAACAACAGATTTTTACCTTGTCAGCTCGGGGATTCGATCTTGCAACCTTTCAGTTACTAGTCCAACGCTCTAACCACTAGGCTACCTGACGCATCCCACATGAAGTCCTAGCAGTTTAGAATCCTATACATCAGTATCTGTTCGATTCAGAAAACAAACTGCTCTATTCTGTTCGTTAGATAGGAAGTCCATCCAAAAATATGTAGATTTTTTTTTTCTTCACCCAAAAGACGACCTTCTTGGTTCTCTATTTTATTTGTATTATCTTGTGAAATGGTTAGAAGTGCCACAGCCAAGGGCTTTCATGAGAACTCTAGCTTGGCAGGGCTTTTCTTGCCATTAGACAAAGATAATATCCAAGACCAGTAACATGAGCCAAGGTCTTTAGTGAGAGAATGAAAAATGCAACTCAACAAGACACATTTGTTATACTGTAGGAATGGGTTTTATATCGTTGAAGCATTTTTTGGCTGCCAATACTGTAGTGGATTTGTTTTATTGGTTTCAATGAAGAATGCAGAGACATAGCAACTGGATTAAATTGAGACTTTTTTAATAAAGAAAATAGTAAGTCTTTTTTTTTCTTCCAAAACCTATGTTTGTAAGGTTTGTGGATAGGCCCCACAATCAGTGATGCTACATAGCATAATTATGTGCTTGCATGGCAGTTCATCAGCCCATATGTGGTGTGTAAACAACGGGGATGGATAATTTAGCCTAACTCTGACCAGATATTTGAGTTATGTTGTATAGGCTACATTTTCAAAGGTTCAATAAATCTTATCTTTGCAATTTGAATTGACCAGAGCAGTCAAATGTGCTTATAAATAGATATAATCATTATTCATGTTTACATGGGGCCCTCTAATAACTGCAAAAATATTTATCCTCATCTTCATATTGTTGGCCCAAAGTAAGATTGTGAACTATTCTTTATGCTCCACTTCACTTTCCATATTTGTATTTTGATTATAGTATGTTTGAGACACTCAGTGATGCTTGAAGGGCCATCCACTCAACCATCAGTGGTCTTTAAGAGTCTATCATACTGGAGTGAAAATGCACATGTTCAACTAGCACTGCCCAACAGGTGTTTCAGACTGGCTCTGGAAAGTCTGTCGGTCAGTTTGGAGGATGCCAAGCAGGCCTACACTTCCCAAACATATGGAAGAATTTTGACATTTCCTCTATGAATAATGTACTGGATTAAGATAGAAAATTGCAGAATGAAGGRTGTGTTCTTCATTGAAATAGTGTTCATTAACTAGGATTCAGCCACAATCTTTTTCTTGAGCGGTTGATCAGGGGGCCGGAACATAATTACGAATAATTTGTAGACTGCAAAAAAGCCCAAACTGATATAATATTTGACTAAAACAATCATTTCAAACCTTGCTTACATTTGTATATGATCACGTGAAAAAGCATTTGTCCCTTTTCCCCACTCATATTTTTGATACTGAATTATCAGATCTTCAATTTATTTAAAAAACAAAGTTATGCAACACCCAATGTCCCTGTGTGAAAAGGTAAATGCCCCCTTACACTCAATAACTGGTTGTGCCACCTTTTAGCTGCAATGACTAAAACCAAACGCTTTCTGTAGTTGTTGATCAGTCTCTCACGTCGCTGTGGAGGATTTTTGTCCCACTCTTCCATGCAGAACTGCTGTAACTCAGCGACATTTGTGAGTTTTTAAGTATGAACTTCTCGTTTCAAGTCCTGCTACAACGTCTCAATTGGGATTAGGTCTGGACTTTGACTAGGCCATTCCAAAACTTCAAATGTGTTCATTTTAGCCATTTTAATGTAGACATTAGACATGATTGTGTGTTTTGGATCATTGTCTTGCTGCGTGACCCAGCTGCGCTTCAGCTTCAGCTCCCAGATGGATGACCTGACATTCTCCTGTAGAAGTCTCTGATACGTTGGAGAATTCATGGTTCCTTCTATTTCATGGTTCCTTCTATTAAGGCAAGTCATCCAGGTTCTGAGGCAGCAAAGCATCCCCAAACCATCACACTACAACCACCATACTTGACTCTTGGTATGAGGTTCTTACAGTGGAATGCAGTTTGGTTTTCGCCAGGCATGATGGGACCCACGTCATCCAAAAAGTTATACTTTTGAATCATCTGTCCATAGAATATTCTTCCAAAGGTCTTGATGATCATCCAGGTGCTTTTTGGAAAACTTTGGATGACATGGGCTCCATTATGCCAAAAACCAAACATACTTTTACCACCATGTGAAGTTCATCGTAACTTATTTCATCTTGAGCCTAATAAACTGCATGCTTTCCTGAGTCGTAGTGAGAGGACCACAAAACATATCATTGCGTGAATCTAAGTTCCCATCAGGTCTGTCATTAKATTTTTTTATTAGACTTTATTCACATAACCAGGTTTCCATCCAAACRTTTTATCGACATGGACATCTGCTCAAAGCATATTGTCTCTCTCTGCATGGGTTCCCATGTGAGGTTTGGAGGTCCTTGCATAACCACTGGAGTCAATGAAGAACATGGAGCAGCTTCATACTGTATGAGGGAACATTCATAGGGTGCTCACGTGTCCAAGACAGTCTGAGTTCATTCCTTTTCCACCTAAAAACACGAGCCCCTGGTACGCGTTAAAACAAATAATCACGACAGGACCTTTGTGAAAACAAGGAAATTGAAGGACAAGGACAGATCTCTGTGTTTTGGAGATGGATGGTTTTCTGAGATTTTAGTTTCTAATGTAAACCACCAGTCAGCAGGTCTCCATTAGGCGATGCAGATGGTTCATGTTTCTCATGGCTGAACTGTTTGATCCCCAGTCTATGTTCAGGAAGTTATGTGACGGTGAGCGGCCTCATGAGCGTGTGGACGATGCCTGTAGTACCTCAGAATAACACACTCTTTCCTCTCTGACTTTTTTTTTTTTTGCTCTTTCTTTTTTTGTTTCACATTCATGCATATGCTCCTGGTTACGATGGGTAGCTTTGTCAAAGGGCTCTCACATAGATTGCAGCTGACACTTTTCACGTGTTCCTAAGCCAACAACACCCAGTCCACTTTCAGAAAATATGGAGATGTTGGCTTTTTTTGTCACAGAGTACATTTGTTTCAMTAAGCTTATATCAAAAGCCATGTTTTCGCTGGATCATACCATTTCTGGTTGATTTCTCCCCAAAATGTGTAGATCGTAGACCTCTCTTCATAGGTGCGTGCTCTCCAAAGTCAGCATGGCAAGAGGTTTGAGGAGGTGTAGGGCAGTAGAGGCAATGAGGCATTGTCCAAAGTTTAGACAAGCCTCGAGCCACATTRAATCAGCCATAAACACAGCAGACGTGTGAATTTTTCTGGCTAGTGCTTACTAGWACGTGGTCCTCATTTATACTGTTTATTTGAAGTGAGGCAGGATTTCTGTTATGTTTAAAATGACACGTGTTAAGATTTGTATATATCAATGTGTACCAAGTTATCTGTCATGTAAAATTGGTCATTTAAACGGACTACAGTATAGGCAGTCTCAAGAAGAAGCATTATGGTGTTATTGTTTTCCTGATCTCCATTTTTGTTCAGTATATTAAACATAGATATGTAATGACACTTTCTTTTTCCTTTTATTGAATATGACCAATATCTGTTTCAGGTCATGGATGAAACCAAAACACAGATAGCGTGGCCTTCCAAATTGAAGATCGGAGCCAAGTCCAAAAAAGGTGAATGTTGTCTGTTTTGATTCTACAACAACAGTTCAGCGGTGGTTATATCAAAAGTAACAGAACATCCTTCTTGTTAACTGCTCTACATTTGACTCCAATGTTGCTTTTTCATTACCGGATGTAAGTCTTAAGTTTTGTTTTTGGAAGATATTTGCTGATGTCTGTACATGAAGACTATAAATCAGTTAATTTGCAATGACAACATAGGTTTGTTAGTTTTAGCGCTGAATGACCCCCCTAAGTCATTTTTATAATCGAGAAGAATCAGTGTTTTATTTTTAACTGAAAGAATGTGCTTAGTGAAGTAATCAGTGGTGGAAAAAGTACTCCTTTGTCATACTTGAGTAAAGATGCCATAATAGAAAATGACTCAAGTAAAAGTGAAAGTCACCCAGTAAAATACT
Organism: Salvelinus sp. IW2-2015; assembly: GCF_002910315.2. Taxonomy (NCBI): domain Eukaryota; kingdom Metazoa; phylum Chordata; class Actinopteri; order Salmoniformes; family Salmonidae; genus Salvelinus; species Salvelinus sp. IW2-2015. The sequence goes on from NC_036858.1 coordinate 42,738,299, forward strand.
ACTAGAGTAAAAGTATCTGGTTTTAAATGTACTTAGGTACAGTGGTAGAAAAAGTACTCAATTGTCATACTTGAGTAAAAGTTATACACCAAATGTCTTGTTTTTTAAATTTTATTTATGGACAGACGGGCACACTCTGACACTTGGACATAATTTACAAATGCAGTATTTGTGTTTAGTGAGTCTGCCAGATCAGAGGCAGTAGGGATGACACAGTTATAGGTGCATGAATTGTACCATATTGCTGCCCTGCCTGAGCATTTGAAATGTAACGAGTACTTTTGGGTGTCGGGGAAAGTACATATTTTCTTTAGGAATGTAGTGGAGAAAAAGTTGTCAAAAATATCATAAGTAAAGCACAGATACTATTTTTTTAAATATTTTTATTTTATTTTTAATTTAATTATCCCCRTTTCTCCCCAATTTTTCGTGGTATCCAATCGCTAGTAATTACTATCTTGTCTCATCGCTACAACTCCCGTACGGGCTCGGGAGAGATGAAGGTCGAAAGCCATGCATTGGAAGCCAGCCACACCAATGTGTCGGAGGAAACACCGTGCACCCGCCCCCCCCTCGGTTAGTGTGCACTGCGCCCGGCCCGCCACAGGAGTCGCTGGAGCGCGATGAGACAAGGATATCCCTACCGGCCAAACCCTCCCTAACCCGGACGACGCTATGCCAATTGTGCGTCGCCCCACGGACCTCCCGGTCGCGGCCGCGAACCCAGAGACTCTGGTGGCGCAGCTAGCACTGCGATGCAGTGCTCTAGACCACTGCGCCACCCGGGAGGCCCCGTACAGATACTATTTAAGTTAAAATACTTAAGTACTTAAAGTACTACTTTTAAGTACTTTACACCACTGGAAGTAATTATAGAGGGGACATGTATATCAAAGTCGCAGCAGCATTCATCGTTTCACCACTTACTTTAAAAACATTTATGTTTAAAGATGAAAGCTTCTACTTTTCTCTCTGGTCAGTAATTTCAGAGTTTGCCATTCTGGTCAGAATTTGCACCAATTTGTGAGTTTGTACGAGGGATGTTGAGTTAGGAGTTATCTGCATGTAATGTCTGAAGTTCCAGTGCACTGCCAATAAAATACTACTGCTATTTAAAGCTTGTTTGGGGGGGGGGTTTCGACATGCCCCCTTTGTTGACCCCAATGGAATGCCAGTGTGCATGAAGATGTGAAATCCCAAAACAACTTCCTGAACTTGACCCAGAAGTTGAAGTTTACACTGGAATGTTTTTAGGGCTGACCCCATTTAGTCGATTGTTTCGTCAATAGGCTGTTGGTCGACCCAGATTTTTTTGTTGTCAAGTGTATATATATGTTTTTAAATGATGGCACATGAGACACCTGTCTGATTCACGCCTGTCTCAGTGGACTAATCCATTGTGAAGGCCGCAGGGATGGCACACCAGTATCACCAGTAGTACATTTACCGTTAATTCCCATAATTTCGAATCATCAATGTTTATTTGGTTACTGTAATTTCTGTTAGTGCATTCAATATATTATTATTACCGTCTTACCGTTGTCATTGTACTGTAGGAGTGGACACGTCGTTTGCAGAGCGCACAACCTAGGCTATAAGTTTTGGTTTATTTCATTCCATTTACAATTTGTCAATGTGTTCATTGTCTTTTTGTTTGGAGCGCTCCTGTCCATCTGGAGTAAGGACACGCACCTGATTACGCATATAACTAGGCCTAGGCTACCTGGCCTGCTCACAAATGTAGGCCTATAAATGTGCCCATTTGAGGATCTGATACTATTTCTGATTGTCTTAACTCACCATCACTGTGGAGCTTTTCAAAGTATTTTTTCTTTGCCTCAAACAGCAAGTCAACAAAGCCCGTTTTTATATCCATTGAGAAAGGCTACATTGTAAACTATTGTCAATTTGAAAAGTCTTCATGCTCTGATTTGGTGGAAAGATCATAAAATAGTCCTACCTGATTACTTCGTATCCCTTGCGCAAATAGCCTACAGCTGTGTGTCCGAGCTCACTGGCAGGGAAACTGAGGGCCCAGCATATTTTATAGAATGTTGCAAGTTTGCTAGCATGAGCTTTGGGCTGCACCAATTAATACAATAGTTAATACAATGTTTCAAGTTCCTTGCAGACAGGCCATGCTTAGCTAATGTGATTTAATGGGTATTTATTTTTATCAGGATATTTTCAACCTGCTGGCTGCAATGTTTTTATTTGTTGGCTTTATGTAGACTAATTTACATGTTGGCAATGGCAATAGAAGTTTATTTTAGATTTGTATCGTTTTCATTTCGATAATTTTTWTTGACATCACATTGATTTTGAGATATGAAGACTTTATTAAATGAAATGTAACTGTTCCACGAAAATGTGCATATGAAAATAATAACTGGCATGTAGAAATGGTACAATATTGGCACTCCAAATGGAAAAGTTTGCAGAACGAGGAGGGTCGGGAACAGATTTTTGTTCTTCTGGTTAGGCTATATTGATCTCGGCTCCCTCCCTCTAGTAATTTGTGTGTCTTCATTTTTAATCGCAGTGCTTAAAGCATTAGAAAAACTCAGTAGCCTACAAATAGTTGATTTTATTGAAACACAGGTTGTGTTGTGTCTATGTAACCAGTGTGAAATGGCTAGCTAGTTAGCAGGGTGCGCTAATATCGTTTTCAATCGGTGAAGTCACTTGCTCTTGAGACCTTGAACTAGTGGTTTCCCTTGCTCTGCAAAAGCCGCGGGGCTTTTGTGGAGCGATAGGTAACGATGCTTCGTGGGAGGCAGTTGTTGTGTGCAGAGGGTCCCTGGTTCGAGCCCAGGTAGGGGCGGAAGCAAAACTGTTATATCTATATATTGAAAAATAAACGTTTTTAAAATGTTCACCAATCGATTGGTTGAAAGAACAGACCACTCTCGCTCGACTAAGATTTCTTTGAGTCGGGGACAGCCCTAAATCTTTTTAACAGCTCTTCTACTCCTAGTCAACCTCTTAAGCTCATTCACATTGGAAGAACAGTTTGTCCATTTATATTCAGCCCTATGATTTGTTGGCTATCAGCCTTTTAGTTTTATATATTCCAAAAGGAGGGGTATGAACAATGTCCAATAATATCTTCCAGTTATCTCATGGGTGTATGCACTGCATTTTTGTGCATTTGGAGGAAAAAATACATGTATTTGTGACCCTTTCTGCTTAACAGCTAGAGGGGAGAGAGTACTCTGTCTTCTAGGTACTGTAATCAACCCTGACATCTACCCACAATGACTGGATATCGTACACCTGTGAGTTTGAGCTGAGGTTAGCCATCAACACAACTACAGGAGACAAATTATGGGTACCCATGCCATTCTGCTTCTCCATTACGTTTAAATTTGAATCACCAGCTATCTGAAATTCAATCATTTTTAAATTGGGGGTTGTCAAAACTCAAACTATTTGTACCACTTTCTGGAATCATGAATATTCTGTCAGTGATTCATAGGAGAAACAGTATCTTAGGCTAATATTACACTTTACCAGAACATTTCACCATGAGAATAAATGGTCACTGTCCTTACACATTTATGTATGACCAGTGGGAAATGCTCTAACTATCCATCTTGAATTGACAGCATTGTAATGTATTTAACTCTTCTTTCCTACATTGTTTTATACTAGGTGTTACCCAAATGAACGATCAACTTCCTTCTGTAGAGAATATATGGTATAGTAAGCTTATCTGTGGTATTACAACAGTAGTCTATCAATTGTTCATTAATGACATCCAGGTATGAAAATGGAAGACTTCATTCATGGGTAGCTTTTTAAACACCGTTTTGCCCTTTATTCCTACACTCCACACATAGCCACAGAGTGGTGACTTGTCATACAGCGCCTTCAGAAAGTATTCATACCCCTTGATTTATTCCACATTTTGTTGTTACAGCCTGAATTCAGTAGGGATTAAATCGTTTTTTTCTCACCCATCTACACACACTATTTGACTTGGTGGGAGATTTTTCGACGTGCCCTTGGGCAGGGTGCTTGACCCTGGTTGTTTTAATATTCAATCAACATTATAAAAAAGTAAAGGGGTTTGAATACTTTATGAAGGCACTGTATACACCTGTAAAAAGTTGTCAATATAAAAAACGATAGAGCATATCCGCAGCGCCTAGGTCAGACCAAGCCTTGTGTTCAAGACAAAAGAAAGTATTTGGCCTACTCATTATGAAGTTGCGCAGCGAAATGTCACGCAACATACATCAGAACAACATTTGAAATGGCTACATACAGATTAGTCAACCTCCACACACTTAGGGAGGGTGAGTGTGGGGTTTGCTCAGGTAAGCTAAGTTTCTTGACAAATGAATACTATAAATCTCTCTTCGCGATGATATGACAAATTAAATGTTTCCAAGTTCGCGAAGCAGTGTTTACAATGTCTATGCACGTGTATAACGCTTGGCGCCATTCCTCTCCTGCTGAAGTGGACTATGGTCATGCTTGCACTTAAAGTTTAGGAAAACATATTCGTGTCCTGCCAGAGTGCTCAAAGGCAACACGTAGCCCAATCAAAGGTATAAGTGTAAATATGGCTTTATTCTCTTCTAATCAACACTACTCGGGGGAGTAGTCTAGATTCATGGCATTCGGTCAAGGCGCACGCTCTTTACACGCGGAAATCATTTTGAAAATGTTTCGCTTTTCGGGACAGCAGCACAACGATTAAACAGATATCAACTTCCAACTTTTTACGTTGGTTCAGCCCCCATTCTTTCCCCAATCTTTCTTTGTCATTTTGCGGATATTTTAAAAAGGTGTACCTTGAGCCAAATTCACTTAATTCCAAGCTTTTGAATGGTACTTTAGGGAAATGGGAGGCGAAAGAAACGTCCACCTGTTTAGGCGAGGTGCTGGCTAGCGGAGTAGAAAAGAAGAGAGCCGCATACTCTAGCAGCTCAGATGCAATAATTGAATAACCCAATATCCAACGCTTCGACAGASAAGCTGTCTTCTTCAGGGTATAATGACAAACACTGCGGGTCACTAGTTTTATATAGTGTCAAAGGGCACACACAAGTGTATGTAATCATAGCCGGATGTGGCCTGATATCATTGGTTAATTATAGATATAAAAATAACATACAAAAAGCGTGAATGATCGCATATGATCATAGATACAATTTGGCTACATAGGCCTACAAACATTTACAATGAATAGCAGAATCACAAGAATGGCTTCAGATCAAAGTCTACGTTGAGACCGAAGGGGGTAAGGGTCTTTAAATTACAGATCCAGGCAGCCTCTCGTTTTAACAATAAATTGTCAAGGTCACCACCTCTCCTAGGGAGGGTGACATGTTCAATGCCGATATAACATAGGGACAAAATCGAGTGGTTTGCTCCACTTTAGGCAAGCAGCACAAGTCCTCCCCCTACACAGATGAGATCCTTCTGACTTAGATAAATTGGATGGTAGTTATCTTGCCTTTCCAAAGTTTTAGAATCACAGGCCAACTCTCAGCTAATAACTTCTGAAACTTCCTATTCTGTTTTAAATGTGTACCAGTCAGGTTTTATTTGTTCAAAAGTCTGCTATATGTGTTCTAGATGATGTGTTAACTTACATTTCTTAGATCATAAAAAAACTTTGTGCTGCCTTATTTATAGACCTTTCCAAGGCTTATGACATTGTTGACCATTATGCTCTAATTCAAAGGCTGGCTCAAATAGGCCTGGATCGGGCTTCTTGCAAGTGTTTGAGAGTTATCTGTCAGATAGGACACAATGCGTGTTTTCTGATGGTGCCAAGTCTAGTTTCCTGTATATTGCTAAATGTGTACTGCAGGGGTTGGTATTGGGACCTGTTCGCTTTACTATTTATATAAATAATATTGGTCTATCTATTAAGTCTGTATGCAGACTACACTGTTATGTATGCCATTGCCCCAACTATTGACCATGCTATGTTTGAGCTGCAATCTGACTTTGTTGCCTTACAGAAAGCCCTGGTTGGTTTTAAACGTGTACTTAATGCGGGCAAGACTAAATATATGTATTCTAATTCTCGCAACTAAATATATGTATTCTAATTCTCGCAAAAAATTGCTGGTCTACATATTTATTCATTGCATTGTTCTCTCAACGATCGGATTCCCACCTATAAATATCTGGGCGTTTGGATTGAAAAAGATTTTCTGTTTTAAAAAGCATACGAATGAGCTAGTTAAAAAGCTACGATTTTAAAGTGGGCTTATTTTTTAGAAATAGATCTTGCCTCTCCCTAAATAGCAGGAAGCAGATTGTACAGTCAACTTTCCTGCCAGGTCTTGACTATGGTGACACCATTTACCAGATTGCAGCAGCCACTACTCTTAAACCTTTGGATGCTGTCTACCATAGCGCCCTTTGATTTATCACAGGTGACAGTTTTAATGCTCACCACTCTGTCCTGTATCAAAAGGTTGGCTGCTCCTCATTAAAGTCCTGTACATCACTTCATTATTCCCTTTTTGTTTACAAAGCTCCACTACACAAGCTTCCGACTTCCCTAACTTTGCTGTTAAAATATAAAAACATGAAATACCAAACCCATTCACAAGGTTGGTTTACTCTTGAGGTTCCTCGGGTCTTCACCGAACTAGGTAAATCCACTTTTTTAATTTTAAAGGAGCTCATTGCAGGAACCAACTACAAAATACAATACCATTGGATGTTCTGGTGCCGCTCAGGGAATTTTAAATATTGATTGGGGACCTTGTTATTAAGGAATGTAGTTGTTTTTCTTGAATATTTGTCTTGTGCTGTATTGTGACACAACCCGGGATTGAACACGGGTCTGTAGTGATGCCTCAAGCACTGCGATGCAGAGCCTTAGACCGCTGCACCACTCGGGAGGCCCTGGTCACTCCCTTTTAAGGCTAGGCACCACACCCTAATAGGATAATTTTTCCACTTAATCACAATCAACTTTTACCAGTTGAATGTAGACACAAGTATAATGCTTTTTTGTATATATGTTTTCCTGAAATAGTATACTAATACAGTGGCTTGCGAAAGTATTCACCCCCCCCTGGCATTTTTCTTATTTTGTTGCCTTACAACCTGGAATTAAAATGGATTAAAATATTTTTTTATTGTAAAACAAACAAGACAAAAAAACAGAACTTGAGTGTGCATAACTATTCACCCACCCATAGTCAATACTTTGTAGGGCCACATTTTGCAGCAATTACAGCTGCAAGTCTCTTGGGGTATGTCTCTATAAGCTTGGCATATCTAGCCACTGGGATTTTTGCCCATTCTTCAAGGCAAAACTGCTCCAGCTCCTTCAAGTTGGATGTGTTCCGCTGGTGTACAGCAATCTTTAAGTCATACCACAGATTCTCAATTGGATTGAGGTCAGGGCTTTGACTAGGCCATTCCAAGACATTTAAATGTTTCCCCTTAAACCACTCGAGTGTTGCTTTAGCAGTATGCTTAGGGTCATTGTCCTGCTGGAAGGTGAACCTCCATCCCAGTCTCAAATCACTGGAAGACTGAAACAGGTTTCCCTCAAGAATTTCTCTGTATTTAGCGCCATCCATTATTCCTTCAATTCTGACCAGTTTCCCAGTCCCTGCCGATGGAAGAACATCTCCACAGCATGATGCTGCCACCACCATGCCTCACTGTGGGGATGGTGTTCTCGGGTGATGAGAGGTGTTGGGTTTGCGCCAGACATAGCGTTTTCCTTGATGGCCAAAAAGCTAAATTTTAGTCTCATCTGACCAGAGTACCTTCTTCTATATGTATGGGGGAGTCTCCCACATGCCTTTTGGCGAACACCAAACATGTTTGCTTATTTTTTCTGACTGCTCTGTCATAATGCCCAGCTCTGTGGAGTGTATGGCTTAAATGGTCCTATGGACAGATACTCCAATCTCCACTGTGGAGCTTTGCAGCTCCTTCAGGGTTATCTTTGGTCTCTTTGTTGCCTCTCTGCTTAATTCCCTCCTTGCCTGGTCCATGAGTTTTGGTGGGCGGCCCTCTCTTGGCAGGTTTGTTGTGGTGCCCTATTCTTTAAATGTTTTAATAATGGATTTAATGGTGCTCCGTGGGATGTTCAAAGTTTCAAATATTTTTTTATAACCCAACCCTGATCTGTACTTCTCCACAACTTTGTCCCTGACCTGTTTGGAGAGCTCCTTGGTCATCATAGTACCGCTTGCTTGGTGGTGCCCCTTGCTTAACGGTGTTGCAGACTRTGGGGCCTTTCAGAACAGGTGTATATATARTGAGATCTTGTGACAGATCATGTGACACTTAGATTGCACACAGGTGGACTTTATTTATCTAATTATGTGACTTCTGAAGGTAATTGGTTGCACCAGATCTTATTTAGGGGCTTCATAGGAAAGGGGGTGAATACATATGCACGCACCACCTTTCTGTATTTTTTTTAAACAATAAAAAAAATTCACTTCACCAATTTGGACTATTTTTTGTATGTCCATTACATGAAGTCCAAATAAAAATCTATTTAAATTACAGGTTGTATTGCAACAAAATAGGAAAAATGCCAAGGGGGTGAATACTTCTGCAAGGCACTGTATATGCAATTTAGGTAATCTCATAAAACAGGAGCGTATTTGCATATCATGCAAACACATTTTTCTGGACACTAGATGAATTCAGCCTAAATATTTAGGTTTTATTTTGTTAAGACACTCCAGGACTGGATTTATACATAGCAGATTGTGGAATAGTTTTTTCATTTTTCTATCTGTAAAATAATAAATGTACGCTTTTAAAAAGAAAATGTAATTGCTAAAAGTGTTTTGACAGCATATCAACAATTCCCTTTGTTTACGTCTGGAGAATATGTCTAAGAATAACCACTTAGAAGTTGGTTAATGTAGATGCTTTTGAGACTGAGAAAAATGTTTTGGCATGTGGGAAGAGTGACTTTTGGGAAATGGCAGTTAAAGGGGCAATCTGCAGTTGCTACATCCATTTTTGGTTGCTAAATATTTCGTCAGGGCAAATCTGACATTTTTAAGTGGAAATCACAAATTGTAGAAGCCGTATTTAACCTCTAATACACTACAAGTTTGCATTTCCTGCAGTGCAGGAAAATGATCAGCAACAAAAGAGAGATCAAGCTTTTTACCGAAACAGGGTGAGGGAAAATACTTCATTGTTTCAGCTGCGGTGATTGCTGCTTTAAAGACCAAGTACAATGGATTTACACTACCAAACGCGAAACACCTATTAGACTCAATCAGTCACCATCTCTTCAAAGTAAGTTACTAATTAATGTATGTAGTCCAGTTTGTTACATTCTATGAAATTATGGATGCATGTCCATTTAAAAGTGGTTACAATTCCTGAAAGTTTGACAGTAGTATAAAACTTAAAACTAGTAAAATAAATGTATATTTAACTTTTTGACACTTATTTTTTTCTTCTTGAAAATACTCCTATTAATGGACCAAAATACCCCGCAAAAAAATCAAAATGGATAAGTAGATGCAAAAATGATATTTTAGCCTGTGGTGCCTGGCTTTAAATAATGGAAACCCATTCTGGAAAAAGTCATTAGCGTTGACGGTAGGCAGAGGGGGGTCAAATGTTTTCTTTTGTGTCAAGTGTCAACTTCCAAGACCTTTCTTCTCAGCTGTCATATTGTATGTATTTCTGAGTGTTTTGTGTGCCAAATTAAGACTTAAGGTGTTCATTTTCTATTCCACAATCAATCATAAGCGTACACGCGTCACACTTAAACAATGTGGGGGTGTTTAACATCACACATAGCAACACTAATTTAGCCCCCTAATGTAATGAGTGCCAGATGGGTAGGGGAGCGGAAGGCCAACACCCTCTGCTGGTCTCTAGTCACAGCTGTGTGTTTGGAACGTTTCCTGAAACCAAAGCTGTGAGGGTCTTTTCTAATACTGCTGTGTTTTTACTTTGTTTTTCTGTCTCAGACGGCACCCACTCCTATCGTGATGTAACCCATTGTGGACTTGAGAGGCTTTTGGGTTGTTTTTGTGGGGAACAAAATATCGTCTCACAGCTGTTTTTTCACCCTTCTGTGATCTCACCTCAGRGTTGAAGCCACGAAGGTCCCATGTCACACTGACGAGATCCACACAGCCTTCCACTGCTCCCACAATCCCCCCCATAGGCCCGTAAAACGTGGAGCACAGAGGCTCCTAAACGCTTCCCTGCAGCAGCATTCCAGAGCCTAGCCAACCCAGATCTCTCCTCAGTGGGGATCAGGGCCAGTTCATGTGCTTTCCCCTTACTTTTTGTTTTGTGACTCTTTAAAAAAAAAAAAAAAAAAATCTTACCTTTATTTAATTAGGCAAGTCAGTTAAGAACAAATTCTTATTTTCAATGACGGCCTAGGAACTGCCTTGTTCAAGGGCAGAACGACAGATTTTTACCTTGTCAGCGCCGGGATTCCATCTTGCAACCTTTCGGTTACTAGTCCAACGCTCTAACCACTAGGCTACCTGCCGCCCCAAACTCTATGGAGAGTTTCTGTTTGGTTTATGTAATTGGAGTTTGTTGTGGTGTTAGGCCTATACAGCGCAGTATAACACACTGTTCTGTTTCTTTCAGTGATTACCTACATTTCCATGTACTATTCTGTTTAACAGTATAGGCTTTTATCTGCATTTTCTTGCTCAACAGCTCTAAAATCTCTAAACCCAACAAATGTCAATAGGTTAAAAAATGTCCGTAAGTAAACTCTAAATAGAAATATTTTCTTCTGTAGGAGTACAGTAAATCTGAGCTATTTGTGGGGGGAGGGGGATTCTTGGAAGGAGCTTAACTGACTTCCTGCCCTTCCATACAGTCAACACAGGGGGCTCCTAGGACCTGGCTCGCCGCACGGCCAAATGGACTCTACAGTCATGAGCATTGAGCATACTTCCAGCTGTTTTTATCGACACAAGATAGTTAAACGGAAACGCACCCTAGCAGGCAGTTGTTGTGTCTATTTTCTATGCAAACTTTCTAAATGTCGGGGGGGGGGGATTACACATTTGATCCAACATTGCTGTGTAACAGCCCATAATGAGAGTTGGCACATCTGAAATTAGCATTTACCTCAACAGTGTTTTGTCTGATGTCATAATCATGAATGCCATCAATGCATTCTCCTGATGTATAGTCTTGGGAAAAGGTGATAATATAATCTCTTCATAACCTCTTTCTGTCTCCTTTTGTTCTCTCCGTACCTCAATCTCAACCTCTCCATCACGTCTCTCCCTTCAGATCCGCACATTAAGGTTTGTGGAAAGAGAGACAATGTGAGGGAAGCCAAAGACCGAATCATGTCAGTCCTCGACACAAAGGTGCGTATGAATGATGGAAAGGTGTTTGTTTTGTTCTCATGGCAACACCAACACTGACATCGGTAATTTATCAACTAGGGGATGGTAGTCACAGATGTATCCAGTGAGTGTCTCTGGCTGTCATTTCATGCTCTAGGAAACCTTGGTTTACTTCCTAATTGGTTCTGTTTCAATTTGAGTGGCTTGGTAACACACTGAGAAATGGAGTGATGGAGGCAAAGTGAGATGGATGGAGAGTAAGGGGCCCTGTGGATCTCACTGAGGTGGCAGGGGTCCACCATTTTAGAAAATAACTCCCTTCTACATCTTTCCCAGTCCATTCCTCTCTCTCACACCTTATTTGGCTCACTCACTCCATCTCCAACAGAGTTCAAATGACAGGCGGCTTTCTCAGACGTATGATATGAATTGCCACCAAGATGGCCAGTACTTAATTTCCTGAGTGTGTATTGGCTCGGCATGGTGCATATCCTGTCTCTATGGCAACCAACATCCAAAATGGGCACACCATAGCACCCCCTGTGGGCAGGTTTTATCCTAACACTCTAAACAAGTATTTTCTCTGCACAGTCACACATGATTGCCTACATAAAGGGGATACCTAGTCAGTTGTCCAACTGAATGTATTCACATATTGCACCCCAATGAGTTCAACATGAAACAACCATGATTAGTCGGCATTCTATAGCAATGGATTTGTCGAATGAAACTTTTTGAAATATTTAACATACTTTTAGGCTCATCTGCTTTAGCTCTCTGTGTAATTAGCCATCTGAAAGGGTTTATGTTTGATATGATTGGTTATAGTCCTCATGCCTCTCTAAGTGGAGCTTCTCATGGTGGAACCATCTGCCTGGCAGTGGTGTCGGACCAGAGCCAGGGTCTTGGTGGAAGAGATGCATCCTATTTGTCTTCGGCTTATTACGCGAGGGGCATTCAAGATGTGTCAATATTCACAATATTGCCATGGTTTACATATATGTGGTATAGAATTGAATATTTATGCATGTAAGATTTCTATCGTATCATTCACTAAGTATTATTAAGTACATTGTCTGGCAGGCCATGCTTAAGATGAGTGTCTCCCCCTCCTTCCTCTCCTCCAGCAGACTAACAGGGTAAKCCTTAAGATGAGTGTCTCCCCCTCCTTCCTCTCCAGCAAACTAACAGGTTAACCCTTAAGATGGTCTCCCCCTCCTTCCTCTCCTCCAGCAAACTAACAGGGTAACCCTTAAGATGGTCTCCCCCTCCTTCCTCTCCTCCAGCAAACTAACAGGGTAACCCTTAAGATGAGTGTCTCCCTCTCCTTCCTCTCCTCCAGCAAACTAACAGGGTAACCCTTAAGATGAGTGTCTCCCTCTCCTCCAGCAAACTAACAGGGTAACCCTTAAGATGAGTGTCTCCCCCTTCTTCCTCTCCTCCAGCAGACTAACAGGGTAACCCTTAAGATGGACGTGTCCCACACAGAGCACTCCCACGTCATCGGCAAGGGAGGCAACAACATCAAGAAGGTGATGGAGGACACGGGTTGCCACATCCACTTCCCCGACTCCAACCGCAACAATCAGGCGGAGAAGAGCAACCAGGTACGGAGAGATACACCACTGTATATGTTCAGTTAACAATGTACACAGGATCTGATAGACTGAATACGAATGAATGTGCTGTGCCATCATTAACCACATTTGTGTGGGACTGTCAAAGGTTCTCTATTTGCACAGGCTTTATTCACCTGTATTTACTATTTTAACCACATATTAAACTGGTTTGTTCTCATTTGAGTATGTCCCATTTGTTAGTTGCTAGAGTGGCTTTAAATGACCATGTTGCTGTAATTGGTTGTTTTGATTGGCTGTGCCGTAGGAAGCCAGTGTGTTTGGGCTGGATTGGATAGACAAGCAGTTGGAAGCGGCTGTAATTTCCATTTACATACACCTCTGGAGGAGGCAAGCTGCCAATCTCTTCGCATGTGTCATGCAATCACACACCAAACTTTGCAAGCTATCCCTTACCTTAAACACCTTGTACCTCAAACCCAGTGTGTGGGCATGCATTTGCGTGAGGAGGAAGTGCTGACCCAAACTAGATGGTAACAGCTGGTCTCAAATACTGAGGCTTAATTTGTTCAGAAGTGCTGATTAAAGTTGGCAGAAGTTATGGTTCTTTGGGTCAGCGCTTGCCTTACTCCATTATGGTGAGTTACAGATGAAAGGCTTGAAAAGGAAGAGAGGAGGAGAGAGATTACCGCTCCACTGGCAGGATATCTAATGAAGGCATTTATCTCCTTTTTAGATTTCTGTCGCAATTATTTTAATTGCAGGCACGCATTCAGGATGTGAAGTGTTGAAAGGCAATTTTTGAAATTACGGGTTGGGGTTTTTAAATATGGTAAAAGCCTACAAACCATTTTTCTCTTCATGATGTTATTCTGATTGGGTTTTGATAAAAACATAACATAAGCTATGGAAATTAGAATGACCGGACCAAATGGAAATATTTTTATTTTTCAGTTTTAGATTCCAGTTTTGATGTAACCYTAATAGCTAAACTATAACAATGACTTCTGTCGCTCCTTCTGAACAGGTGTCCATTGCAGGTCAGCCAGGAGGGGTAGAGGCAGCTCGCGCCAAAATCAGGGTAAGTTGGATGTCATTTCTATGAAGGTCTCTGAGGTCTGAACTATAGAACTCGGAACAGGCTGTTATATTGTAAGCCWGTGTCACTACAGTCATCCTTTAGTTGTCCTATAACTGCATGTGATAGCTGTGGAGCCTGTGAACTCGGAGGTAATGCTCTGGCCGTAGCCCATGTGGCACAGGGCACATAGGAAACAGTTCAAACCCAGCACAGGGTGCGTCTGGCCTTGTAGAGTGTGCTCGGCTCGCCTCAGATTCGGCTCCAGCTCAGAGGGCGGTGGGCCATTCCGCTCGTGTGAGCCTCTGCTGTCCAGACCTTCCTTGTGTTTRGCCGCCATCACAATTCTTCACACGCATGTGCTTTTTTTCCAAGTGTACCAAGACAAATAAGCTCAATGAGAGAGGAAAGAAAGAGGGAGAAGAAAGTAGAGCGCAAGAGTGCGAGCACACGTGATTGTGTTTTCACAGACAACAGGGAGCAACCGAGTTCATGCACTTCCTTGATTAAAAAAAGTTAACCAATTGAATTTAGAAGTAATGTTTGAGCATACCATTGTTGTAGGAAGGGGTTTAGAAAATAAGCTGTAATAGCGACATGAATCCTCTCCTCCCAAAGCCAAACACTAGCAGCCATACTCCCAGTCCACCCAATCACTCAGCAACCCTCTTTTCAAACAGCAGCCCAGCTACTGCCCACTACCCAAACCTGTACACTGGACTTACTCATACCACTTAGTACAACTACTCACCAACCATAGGACATCTGTACAGCCACCCCACATACAGTATTAACACCTGCCCAGCGACCCTCCACTCCTTCACCCAAATACAAGCCCTACTTTGTTTCGCACTGATATCCATGTTGGCTGCCATAAGAAATGAATGAAAAGGAACAAATCACTGTCAGTTGCCACTTTGATATAAACCTTTCATAGTTTGTTTGCTCCGGATCTGCCTCTGTACTGTTTGGGTTAAAAGTAAATGGTCCTGGGTGGCCTCACCCCTCTCTGCCTGTGACCAAAACAGTGATTGGATGGGTTTTTACCTTCGCTATAGTTTGTTTGTGCCAGGTCTTTGTTAGAGCTGTTTTGAAGGGAAGGATAAAGTTGAGTTGTACTGCAGCCCTTGAAGACGTGATGGTGTATGATGAAAGTTTTAGTCTGTAGCTTTGTCCGTGATTTATGTAGTCGTTATACAGTCTTTATACAATATTTGCCTTTCTGCCCTTGTCTGCAGAAGTCACGCACACCTTCAGATTGAATAAATATGAAGCTTAAAGTTGCCAGGAAGACCTGTTTTAAAAAGCTTATGTCAGCTCTGTCTGAGCCATTCTTCATTCATAGCCTGGTCGGGCCGTACTGTTTGTCCTCTCTGTGTTTCCCTTCTCACTGACCTAAATATCTCTGCCTTAACAGTGGAACCCCTGAAATGTGATATAAAAGTAGGCCCAGAAACATATGGGATTAATCATGGGCTCATTTCTTTGGTCAGTGTAATTCATGCTGTTTGCCCTTCTCTGGCAGCCTAAGCTATGGCGCACTGCCCAAGACGGAGTGTTTGGATAAGTGTGTGCGTGCGCGTACACGAGTAGACTTAAGTGTATGTATGAACTTTTTGGCAAAATCTGGCCTCTCCAGGCTGTTTGAATGACTTCTGTGATTTGAGTGATGGGGTCCACTTTTAGTCAGGTCTCTTCTCTTTGATGGCGTGACTTGATGTATGATTTAGTGACTTAACCTTAACATTTACAGTCTGAATATCAACAGACCGTCTAGGAGCAGACATGATCTGCTACTACAGCATTGTACTGTATGTTTAATCGGCTCCTAATGGAAGTGTGCTGTAGCATGTGCCTGATGAAGGGCGTAACGCGTTAGGTCCCTTCTGAGTATTGGCACAGTTCAACCCGTTGTGATAGACACCAAGGGGTTTTATTGAGTTAAAACATTTCTATGCCGTGTTTGGCCACAACCCAGCTGAAGTGGGACATGTTATGTCTGTGTAGATGTGCACATGCGTACCCTATGTTAAGAGATGTGTTTTCACTCTTATYTTTTTAATGTTTCACTATTCAAATGGACTCTGTTACTTACTACAGGGCATTTGTGTAAAGATCGCAAAAGAATAGTATGATGATGGTAATAGCAAGATGGCAATAACTGTATGCATGTCTCGCTCTCTCTCTACCTCCCTCTTTGTAATTCTATCTCACAATCTTTATCTTTGTCTATTCGTCGATCTCTCTCAGGAGCTGCTCCCTCTAGTTTTGTCGTTTGAGTTGCCGGCCATCGTGCAGCCTGACCCAGGCTCCCCCACAGTGCAGCACATCTCCCAGACCTACAACCTAACCGTATCCTTCAAGCCCCCCACACGTCTCTACGGGACCACCGGAGTGGTCCGCGGCTCCCAGAACAACTCTAGTGCCGTCAAGGTGAGGCCTGGCCACACCCCACACATCTACCCACCAACACACCACACTACTTACAGAATAACAGGGGTTGGGGCTTTGTGGTTAGAAAAGTGGACTGCTGTGACCAGAGGGTTGCTTGGTCAGCTCCCTAGTGGGAATTACAGTACTGTTGCTTTTAAAGCCAAGCACTGTTCTCTAACCCATGAGCAAGTAAATCTCCCTCCTGAGTAAATGTCTAATATAAGTCGTCTGGAGCGCCCTCTTCCTCTCCCCTTCCTCCACCCTGGGCATTAGAGCTATGGCTGGTGCCTAGCCCCCCCCACCTACCGCTGACCCACCCTCACTATGGCCTTCAGTACAACCCAGCCTAGGGGGAGTTGAGTTAGTGGATGGGTAGAGGGTTCCTTTTGACTTGGGATGCTGGCCAGATCGGGGCTGGGGTTTTGGGGGAGTATGTATGCTATGTGGTTGGAGATCTTGCTCTGTGAAAGGGGTCTGCCAAAACCACTGTGGATTGCTGTGCTGGCCTCAGTGGCTGAAGGCTGGAGTTCCATTGGAAGTCCTTCCAATTCCTCCAGTGATTGTTTGCAGAGGAGGCAGGGAATCCAACAATTCTGTCGGCTGCCTGGTGAAATGGAAAAACAGTGGTTTACTTTGGTGTAAACTATGGTTGAAATGTTGTTTCACTAGCTCGAATAAATATTGCTCTTGGGAGAAGCAAACAGACTGGACAATTTTCATTGGTTTTTCTTCCTGCTCTTCTGCCACATTTGGATGTGCAAATTAATCTAATTTTAGCTGTGTTTTTTTCCTTGCCCCAGAGGGTAACTTTAGTAGATAGTTCTATCCACACAGTCACTCACTCACCTTTGAGCATTTGTCCACACACTGAAAGATTATTTTTCTTATCCTAGTCAAAATATTACTAGATGCTGCAGATTTACTGATTGAATTGATAGATTTGTGATTTTCTTCTCATCCCAGAGGGGCACTGCCATGCTGCTTGAGCACCTGGCGGGAAGCCTTGCCAGTGCCATCTCAGTCAGTACCCACCTGGACATCGCCCCTCAGCACCACCTCTTCATGATGGGCCGTAACGGCAGCAACATCAAACACATCACCCAGAGAACAGGAGCCCAGATCCACTTCCCCGACCCTAACAGCCCCCAGAAGAAATCTACTGTCTACATCCAGGGCACCATCGAGTCTGTCTGCCTGGCGCGCCAGTACCTCATGGTATGTGTCCATGCATGGTTTGTATAGATTAGAATAATTGCCTTGTTTCTGTTGGAAAATTACCCTGCATATGGATTTTTGTTGATTTAAACCACAGTTTTATTTTGTTTTGTCTCTGACCAAGGCACTTTATCAGCTATGCGGGTTGCAAATGTGTAAAATGTTGGTCATTTAATTGTCTTTTGGGTAAAAAACTTTTTGACATCCTGCTTAAACGTTAACCATAATATAGAGCAGCTATGCTAGCCAGTGTTGCCGTTCTTTGTCTGTGGCGTCAGTCTTAACCAAAGTAGAAAAATTTAAAGTTGTTTTGTAAACTTAACTTTTCCCTGTCTGGAAGTGGGACACACAAGAAGAGGCCCCTTTGGGCATTTGACAAGGAGATGAGCCTCCCCCACAGAGAGCCATCTTTAGACCATCTCTCAGACTGTAAATTACAGCTCCGGACCCTGCCTGTCACCACCAGCTTGGCCCAAACTGATTTAATTGCACACGATGGGAAGTCCTCTATCGCCCAGCTGAATATAAAGTAGGAAGGAGTTCGTGGTGGGATCATGCAAAACAGGCTGTTTTGGTCAATTGTTTTGGAATTTCCCAAATAGTGTTGTTTTTCAACTGAGCTTTCTCTCAACCCTTTACACTTGTGACAGTTGGCCTATATGGATGGATAGGGCAACATGGAAATGTTTCAAACAGAGTAAATATGTGAAGCATATGCATAACCATGGTAGCAATTGAAAGGAGAACACTTTGGAGATTATGGGGAAATGATTAGACCAAATGTGAGTATACAACAGTTCACCTGACACGAGACTGATTCCAAACATTACACTGGATTTTTTTGTGCATTTTACATTTACTGTGCTTTTCATAGGCATTTCTCAATAACAAAATCAGAAAATACTCTGGATACATTTAGTAACAAAATAAAAAATATTAGTGGAAATTGTGTGGTAGGTGCAACATAAGACAAACAAATGTCAAGGGTTTGAGTGAGAGGTCTAACTGGTATCTCCAAGAGGCCACAAACCTCTCCAAAGTGTGCACAATTTGTTTGCAGCACAGCCCTGCATCCCCACCATCACACAATTACTGTTGTTTTTTATGCAATCCAAAAACATTCCATTATAAATCGCAGTCTGTGGGCTTCATTTGAAAGCTTATTCTATTGCCAACATGACTAGCTAAGTTATACAATACAATCTTACAGTGTTAGGCTTTCAGAAGCACTTTAGGGAAACGGTTGGTAATTTTGATGCGCATATTATGGAGTACATTCAGGTGCATGTTCCACAGCTAATTTTCACAATACAACAAACATAAGCTCATTCTGTTCAGAACAACCCAGGGTATGACTCCATGTCATCCTTGCAGCTGTACATCAAACATAGTGATCACAAATGATGATACTGTAAATGACGTGAGCTTTATCATTTGGAAATATGAAGCGCAGATTTGGACTCAAGGGTGTGTGGTTTGCTTGTATGACATCAAAGCGGTATTTATTATAATCCTCAATTTCTCATCTTTCAGAAAACATAGTCCTCTTTCTCAGACAAAAAATAAATTGCTATGGGGGCATCTTCTTGTGCTTCGTGCTCACGCTTAGAGCGTCAGTCAGTTGAATCCCATACAGCGCTGTGAAGTGGAGACCCTGAGCTCTGACAACATGTGTATAGCATGTTAATGACTGTACAGCCACTGCGTTCCAATTTAGGTGCTTATCTTATTTTCAACCCCTATTCTGTTTGTGGGGATACTTTTAAATGTCATGTAATTTAAATGTCTGGTCAGGAAAAACTCTGCCCCATGGTGATAGTTCTATAACAAGGGTCTGTTTCATAGGATGTGATGATGTGTGTTCCACAGGGCTGCCTGCCCCTGGTACTGATGTTTGACATTAAAGAGGACATTGAGGTGGAGCCCCAGTGTATCACAGCTCTGATGGAGCAGCTGGATGTCTTCATCAGCATCAAGCCCAAACCAAAGCAGCCCAGCAAGGTACCACACTAAACATGAACATCTAGTTAGCGCTGACCCCAATTAGGTTTTTCTTTATTCATTTTTAATATTTTTTACATTGTTGAATAATCAGAACTATGAAATAACACATATGGAATCATGTAGTAACCAAAAAGGTATTTAACAAATCAAAATATATTTGAGATTGTTCAAAGTAGCTCCCTTTGCCTTGATGACAGCTTTGCACACTCTTGGCATTCTCTCAACCAGCTTCATGTGGTAGTCACCTGAAATGCATTTCAGCTTCTCCTGGAAGGCTTTTCCAACAGTCTTGAAGGAGTTCCCACATATGCTGAGCACTTGTTGGCTGCTTTTCCTTCACTCTCCGGTCCAACTCATCCCAAACCATCTCAATTGGGTTGAGGTCAGGTGAATGTGGAGGCCAGGTCATCTGATGGTCAAATAGCCCTTACACAGCCTGGATGTGTGTTGGGTCATTGTCCTGTTGAAAAACAAATGATAGTCCCACTATGCGCAAACCAGATGGGATGGCGTATCTGCAGAATGCTGTGGTTTGATTTGATTTTGATTTTGTGGTAGCCGTACTAGTTAAGTGTGCCTTCAATTCTAAATAAATCACAGACAGTGTCACCAGCAAAGCACCTCCACACCATAACACCTCCTCCATGCTTCACGGTTGGAAATACACATGTGGAGATCATCCATTCACCTACTCTGCATCTCACAAAGACATGGCGGTTGGAACCAAAAATCTAAAATTTGGACTGATAAGACCAAAGGACAGATTTCCACCAATTTCCACTGCAATTTCTAAGGCTGGTAACTCCTCTGCAGCAGAGGTAACTCTGGGTCTTCCTTTCCTGTTGCGGTCCTCATGAGAGCCAGTTTCATCATAGCTCTTGATGGTTTTTGCGACTGCACTTGAAGAATCTTTCAAAGTTCTTGACATTTTCCAGATTGACTGACCTTCATGTCTTAAAGTAATGATGGACTGGCATTTCTCTTTGCTTCTTTGAGCTGTTCTTGCCATAATATGGACTTGGTCTTTTACAAATAAGGCTTCTGTATACCCCCCCTACCAACAGTGAAGAGGTGACTCCAGGGTGCTGGCCTTCTAGGCAGAGTTGCAAAGAAAATCCATATCTCAGATTGGCCAATTAAAAGAAAAGATTAAGATGTGCAAAATAACACAGACATTGGACAGAGGAACTCTGTCTAGAAGGCCAGCATCCCGAAGTCGCCTCTTCACTGTTGACGTTGAGACTGGTGTTTTGCGGGTACTATTTTAATGAAGCTGCCAGTTGATGACTAGTGAGGCATCTGTTTCTCGAACTAGACACTCTAATGTACTTGTCCCCTTGCTCAGTTGTGCACCGGGGCCTCCCACTCCTCTTTCTATTCTGGTTAGAGCCAGTTTGCTCTGTTCTGTGAAGGGAGTAGTACACAGCATTGTACGAGATGGCAATAAAAGTTACTTTTTAGGTTTGTATCATTTTCATTTAAATTTAAATAGAATTTTGATTAAGCACATAACAATGAATTTGAGATACGAAGACGTTATTATACATTTAAATGAAACCGTTACACAAAAATGTGCATATTTAAACCATAACTGGCACGCAGATTGGTAGAAATTGTAAGATAAATTGGCATATACTGAACAAAAATATAAACGCAACATGCGGCAATTTCAACGATTTTACAGGTTACAGTTCACATTTACAGTTCATATAAGGAAATCAGTCAATTGAAATGAATGAATTAGGCACTAATCTYTGGATTTCACATGACTGGGCAGGGGCGCAGACATGGGTGGGCTTGGGAGGGTATAGGCCCACCCACTTGGGCGCCAGGCCCACCCACTGTGGGGAGCCAGTCCCAGCCAATCAGAATTAGTTTTTCCCCACAACAGMGCTTTACTACAGACAGAAATACTCCTCAGTTTCATTGGCTGTCCTGGTGGCTGGTCCCAGGCGATCCATCAGGTTAAGAAGCTGTATGTGGAGGTCCTGGGCTGGCGTGGGTGCACATGGTCTGCCGTTGTGAGGCCAGTTGGACGTACTGTCAAATTCTCTCAAACGACTTTGGAGGTGGCTTATGGTAGACATAGTGGTCAAATCCAGAGCTACTTTACTAGAGTAATGGTACAGCTAGGGCCCAAGGTGTTTTCTGATCAGGTCAAACGGGCAGGAAAATCTCCTGGCCTTAACTGTAAAGCACTGCACATCATAAGCCAAATCCAAACAATATATTAGCCACATCAAACCTACTTGGCCCCAACCTAAACATTTTAGCCAGGTGCCCTTCCCTCCTTGTGCCCCGGCATGATGCCTAATCCCAGACAGGCCCGTGGGGAACAGTGGTGTGGTGCCAATGTAAACTCAGCCCTACCCAGACCTATACATTAACGAGATCACAGCACTAATCCAAATGGCCTTCCAAACACCGCTCTGCGTCTGGCTATTCGGCTACTCCATTAAGAAGGGTGTGGAGAAAGAAAGATGGTGACTGGACTCAATTTGGCAGGGCCCTCTTTGGAAAATGCAGGTCCAAAGATGACATTTATGTGCATGTTAATTTTTTATTCATCGCTATGTTCTAAGCACTCTATATGGTAATGTTGAAACTGGAGAAAGTTGAATATGCTCCCCAAACTCACATACGCTTTCTCACACTTAAATTGAAATAAAACCACTGTATCAAGATTATGTTTTGAAAATGTACTAATCCCTTTTGATTTCACTGTTAATTGCATTAAAGAAAGACGAATTATGCTACAGAAGTTGAAGAACCAGTATTGTCTCCTATTCTCCTCGCTCATGTTGCTGAAGTACAGTTCATACTGATGACAACCTGCCATGTTGTTGTTTTCTCTGTTCCGCTTGTCTGTCTCTCCATCTCTCTCTTTCTCCCACTCTCCCTTCCTCAGTCTGTGATAGTAAAGAGTGTGGAGCGGAATGCAGTGAACATGTACGAGGCCCGGAAGTTTCTGTTGGGTCTGGAGAGCAACGGGGTGTCATCAGCCATGTCCCCCTCCACCAACAGCCCCACCCTCATCTGTCCTGTCGGCCTGGACATCCTGGCCTCAGCTGGCCTGGGGCTGAGCAGTCTGGGTAATGGAGTTCTCTTTGCATCCACCTCTTACACCATTATGAGAATGCTCAAAGGAAATCTATTGTCTTTCTACAAATGTCATCCCTAGGCCTTTTCCCACACGTTTATAGACCAGTGATTGGAGAAAGAGGCTTGTGTCTTACTGTATGTAATCCAACTGTATTGTTATCTTGCGAAAATAAATAATAAGAAATACAATTGAAAATAACATGAGACAAACTCCTTTACAACGGAATAAATCATGAGTTATGTATCATGGGATAAACTGTTAGGAGGTTTATGTCTGGAAACTGACCACATTGACAGTCCCTTCCTGGGGTGTACAGTATGAACCCAAAGGCCCATGGGTAAGATATGGGCCTCCACATCTCAGCCTATAGTTAATTACTACATCCCTCTCCYTCAGATTACAGCCCAGCCTGCCAAGGAAATCCGAGCCTTATTTCTGGAGTTAAATGATCTGTTTGTAAAACCCACAAACCTGTTTCAGTCTTCTTTGATACATTTGGTTGAAACATAGAGTAGCAGTTTAACATGGAGTTATTGACTGTTGAGTTATATTTGTCAAAGACCAGTTCTCTCAAATGTCTCTCTCTTTATTTTCTGACCACTGATATGAAAGGACTTGATGAGTGATGTGGTAGTATGCAATAATATCTATCACTGGTGTGGGGAGAAAATATTTTTAGAGTGATACTGTATTGAGGTACAGCCTTGTCTGTGTTTTTCTCTCCTCCAGGCTTCCTAGGTGCATCAGTGCCCCATTCTCTCAGTAGCTCCCCAGCTCCAAACTCTGTTCTCAACAGTCTGAACTCTTCCATGAGCCCTATGCAGAACCCCATCCCCAGCACCCCGTCTCCCTCCTCCTCACTGTGGCCTAGCTCTCTCACCAGCACCCAAGGTGAGTACAGACGGCTAGTGCACAATCTCTCTCTGTCTCACACCTTCAGGTTTCGCACCTTGTTCACAAATAGCTATAAGGGATTGATACCCAGCCTCTGGAATGCCCTCCCGGACTACCTGAAGGCACCACAGACTCTGGGCTCTTTAAAACGTCCCTAAATACCTTTCTCTTTAGGAAGGCTTTCTGTTAATAGCTTTGTCCTTTGTAGCATCAGCTGTGCTTTTTTTGTCAGTTGCCATGTCTAGTTGTGTCCATTTAAAATAGTTATGCACTTTGAGATTGTTCTGTATAATGTAATAAATGATTATATGATGAAAATGTTATGATAAAGGTGTAGTATTTTCTCCCTCGTGTATCCAGGCTTCTCGTCTCAGTTGATGATGCACCCTGTAGCCCAGGCCACTCTGAGCAGTATCCTGCTCTCTGGGGTCCAGGGGTACACCCAGAACACCCCCTCCCCTCCCCCCGGGCTTACCCCAATCGACAAGCAGACCAACGGGGTCCCTGACTGCTCCAAAGGCCCCTGTACCATCAATGGACATGTCAAGGTGAATGACTTTCATAGACATATACTCACTAGCTGTTACATTGAATATATACCTTGCCTATAGTGAGTATAATGTATAGAGCTACATTTGTGTTTGTATACAGCATCCTGGCTCAGTCTATGGTAGGATGTCCAGTGCGTCACTGGCAGACACGGTTCTGAACCCCAACCAGTGTGACTCGGTCCAGGAGGCCAGCGGACACAACCCGTCAGAACCCCGCTCCAGCAAGTCCAACCAAGACGAAGGTACCACACACACACACCGCACCTACAGACAACATGGACATGTATAGCTCTTGTAGATATACTATAAAGAGGTTTATAGAACCCACAAGGAAACCTAGGTATTTGGCCTTGTAAACTGCTAAATTAATTTATACCACAATATATTTGTTTTATGCGGTCTAGTCCCCATTATTAAACCACTTTTATTAGGTTGCAATAGGGTGACATTTAATGACTGGTATTCCAGTGGTTGAGGTCCCGAGTTTCCTGCATCTCTAACATGTGTGGTTTGAGTGTAGCCTTGCTCTCACACTCCTCACGTTCCCATGTTGTTGGAGCTGGAGCTCCGTGGACTCCTCAGCCCCAGCTTGGCTGGTGACAGTAGTAACTGTTTCCTCTCCCTGACCACCTCCTGTGTTCTCCAACCTGTCCCAACTGGCTCTGGCTCTGCTCCCCGTTACCATCGAGCCCAGGGTGAATCAACTAAACATAATAGCTTGGAGATGTTAATTAAGATGACTGACATCTTATTATTTTACGCTGTCAAGGCCTAGATACACACACAGATCATGTTATGCAGGCTGGGTTACTGCCTGGAAGAGGGGGAGAAGAAGAAAAAAGCCCCTTCATTATTGACCGCTTTTGTTTTTTAATAACACAGGTGCCTACTGTGATGTTTAGCAGCTACATTTAGTCATGCTCATGCCATCATGCAGAGTGACTTACAGGTGCAAAGAACGTACTGTAATATATGCATGACAGGCAATGGAAAGCTAAGCAATAATGCACTCTAAAGAAGAGGTTGCTATGGAAGTACAAAAACTTGGTTGTCAAACACAGGGATTCTATAAGAATCTAGCAATTCTTTGTATCTTATTTGTCACATGTAAAGGATATAATAGTACATACAGCCCAGATATATAGCCTACTGATCGACATTATTAAATCATGAAGGAAGAAATATAATATCCCACGTTACCGTTTCTTCACAAATGCTCGTTTACGTTCTCTCCACAGGCTCTGACACCTTTGTGGAAGTGGGCATGCCCAGAAGCCCATCTCACTCAGCAAATGGAAACGAGCTGAAACAGATGCTGGCTTCCTGTAAGACGTCAGGGAAACGGCAGGCGGTGGAGCTCCTCCAGGGGACCAAGAACTCCCATCTCCAGTATGTCTGTCCAGAGCTACAGTAAGACACTACCTACATCTAAGTGATGTCCTCACTCTTCCATTCCCATGCCTAAAGGATATGAACATAGGACTAGAACTCATTCTAGTTCAGTGGGTATGACTCCCATACATTCATAGAATAGAAAATAATAGCACTTTGTGACAACTGCTGATGTAGAAAGGACTTACGTTTTCCAGGAGGAACATCAGTGGGGAAAAGGGCTTGAGGAGGGTGCTATTTGGAGACAAAGCAGGGGACTGCACTGTTGTACTGCATTCTGTCATGCTTTGTCTTAATATGCCATACCCTGTTGAGCTGTGCTGTATGTCTTTTCTGTGCTATAGGCTACTCTATTGTGATGGGGTTTGTACCTTGTCTTTTTAATATAGTTGTTCCTCTCTTTTGTGCCCCTCCCACAGCTCAGACTGCCTACTGTCAGACCCAGAGTCGAGTGCTTCAGACAGCCCAGTGACAGATAAGAGGGCACCGGGCAGTGAGCGGGCAGCGGAGAGGGCAGCACAGCAGAATGAGAGGGACAGGATCCGCTTGGCACCACATTCTTCCTTTGCTAACATGCAGGGCCAACTAGAGGTATTCCAACTCCACTTCTCTCTCTCACATACACGCACTCACGTATCAATAAATGACTAATGGGAATTTGACAAGTATTTAAACTGACATTGACCTTCCTCTCCATTTCTTTTTCAGGCGCTTGAATATGAACAGAAAAAGCTGTTAGCAACCAAGGGTAAGTGTCAATCTTTCAGGCGATTCCTGTCTAGTCTCAAGGGATACTGTGTTCCTTCCGAGTGGCGCAGCGGTCTAAGGCACTGCATCACTAGAGGTGTCACTACAGATCCGGGTTCGATCCCAGGCTGCGCTGCAGCCGGGCGTGACCGGGAGACCCATGAGGGAGCACACAATTGGCCCAGTGTCGTCCGTGTTGGGGGAGGGCCGGGCGGGATGTCCTTGTCCCATAGCGCTCTAGCGACTCCTGTGGCGCTCTAGCGACTCCTGTGGCGGGGCCGGGCGCAGTGCACGCTGACACAGTCGCCAGGTGTACYGTGTTTCCTTCGACACATTGGTGCGGCTGGCTTCCGGGTTAAGCGAGCATTGTGGCAAGAAGCAGTGCGGCTTGGCAGGGTTGTGTTTCGGAGGACGCACGTCTCTCGACCTTCGCCTCTCCCGAGTCCGTATGGGAGTTGCAGTGATGGGACAAGACTAACTACCAATTGGATATCACGAAATTGGGGAGGAAAATAAAGGAATACTGTGTCCGTTTTTCTGACCTTTTGCACTAATTGGTGACAGAGGTGTTTTTCTGTGTCTCTGTCCAGCCATGTTGAAGAAGCCTGTTGTGACTGAGGTGCGGACCCCCACTAACACGTGGAGTGGTCTGGGTTTCTCCAAGTCTATGCCAGCAGAGACCATCAAGGAGCTGCGCAGGGCCAACCACGTGCCCTACAAACCCACCATGAGTACCACCTACGAGGTAAACTCCGACTATGAGGTAAACACCAATGGACCAGGTTTTTTCTGCTGTTGAAGAGAACGTGTTTATAGTAACATTCCTGATATGGAGCTTATGCAAAGACTAATATGAAGCATCATCATGGATTGCATTAAAAATGAAAGCCAACATGTAAATTTGTAAAGCAAAAAGTAAATTATTGAAAACTAAACTAAATTGGTACTCTGATTCACAGAACTAAACCAAATAATGAGAAGTTAAAACTACAGCCCAGTATGATCTGATGTCCCCTTTCTGTGCCCCCAGGGCTCCCCCCTGTCTCTTTCCCGCTCCGGCAGCAGAGAGGGGGTGGGCAACGGCAGTGACTCTGACAACTGGAGAGACAGGAATGGGGGTGGGAACGGTCTTCCCAGCCACGCAGAATTCCCAGTGTCTGTTTGCAGTCCCAAGAGGAAGCAGAACAAATCCGGTGAGCTACTCAGCAGATACCCATCTGAACTTTGAATGAAAGGCAAGAAGGCTAGATCATCACACTCCCATGTAATTAAAGTAAACTCTTAAAAGTTTTGATGATAAATAATTCAAAACATCTAACCTTGAACAACAGATGCTGTGTAAAGATTGCCTCATTAATTAAAACGTTAGGGGGTGTGGGAGTAGATGGGTTCATTCCTCCAACACACTTGCACTAGAGACCAGATACTTCTGTTCATATCCGACTCCTGTTTTTGCCCTTGTATCCAATTATTTATCAAAGCCTATCACTACCGATAATGCTGTAGAGAAGCACATTTTATCCACAGTATGTTGGCTTACATTGCACACATTAAAAACAATCAAAAAGCATTCTCTTGCTCTAATTGGATACAAATATTTAGTCACAATGTTTTGGCAGCAAGARACATCAGGGTTTATTTTATGTTGCATACATTCTTTTTTACAATGATAACTTTCTATGAAAGTCTTTAATGATGACTGTCTGACTTGTCTTGTGTTCCTGTGACATATTTTGATTGGCAGCTGCAGAGCACTATCTGAGCAGCAGTAACTACATGGACTGTATCTCCTCGATCACCGGGAGCAACGGGTGCAGTCTCCAGTCCTCTCTGAAAGGGTCGGACCTGCCGGAGCTGTTCAGCAAGCTGGGCCTGGGGAAATACACAGACGTGTTCCAACAGCAGGAGGTACTGGTCTATAGCTGCCGTAGCATGGGATAGCCACATTAACATGGGAGCAGACACCTCCATCCATCCCTGCTTGGCTGACTATATCAGAGAGAGGCTAGAATTTACGGATGGATAGACCAGTGCTTAAGCTAAGATTTTCATGCTGATATTAAACTTTTCGAGTGGAAATTGTCAATAAATAAATGGATTTAAACATTTTTCTGGGAGCTTTGAGTTCCATTTTAGCTGCCCATCGCTTGACCTAGACTAAGCTTTTTTTGCAACATATTTTGGAGTGGTCCTCATGGTCCAGTGACTAGACTATTTATATCCAACTACTTTTATTGAAATCAGAGCACACATATTGCAAATGCTTGATAATGGATAGGCTTCAGGGGCCTCATTTATAACCGTTGTAAATTTCACACTAAATTTCTATGTGCGCCATTTCTGAAAAGTCTGCGCACCTACAAAAATATTGAAATATATAAACTTGGTGCACGCCATTCATATGCATGTTTCCCGTTATAAATCAGACCTGTCGTAAAACTGTGAGTGTGAACAATGCTCGCTATTCACCTTTTAAGGTGACAATAACCACGTTTCCATCCAACCATTTCATGCAGATGAATTAACTGACGCATGAAAAACGTCACGACCGAGCCGACAGACAATTTGTTCGTTAGACATGGTGGGATTTTTTTTGTCTGTAAAATGTAATTATGCGAGAAATGGCAGAGGAAACTCCTTTATGCGCAAATATTAATAGAATAACCCATGTAAACTTGGAGTCACGTGATATGTTGTGTGGTCCTCCCACTACAACTTGGGAAACCATACAGTTTATTAGGCAACAGATTAAATAAATGATGATGAACTTCACAGGGTGGTGAAAGTGCACGGTGATGAGCTTGATGCTGCTTTCCAATAAATAACGAGGGTCTTATTCTGGTGACATGATGATCGATGCTTGGCTGCTGTTTGACAAATACAAATAATATTGTTTTTATCCATAATAATCTCAAAATGTAGGTTTTTATCTTTAGCAGTAATTTATGTTGTATCTGGTAAAGGACTTTGTCAGTTTCTGAAAGAGAAAACAATGGCAAATTGTTGTGGACCTGTCAACAGAACATTTGAATTCAACAATGTTTTGCATCAACGTTTCCCCCAACCTAAATATGATGGAATGCCAGCGATTTCTTAAAGGGAAAAAAAGATTACACGAATGTCCCAAAATGCAATTACAGTACTAACAGTAGAATAAATAGGCCTACTTCAATGTAAAATATCAACTGTTCACCTTTTAAATTCGACTGCATATTATAAACTGTGCTGCCTATGGGATTGCAAAACTTGAAATACATATAGCCCATCTATTTACTTGGCTACTAGGTCCTATGAAATGAGAGATGCACATTGTAATTTGTTGTATGGCTACTTCAGGAATATGAACCAATCACGAACAGAAAAGTTGAGGAATTAATTCTGCAATGGTTATGAAAATAAAATAAATAAGAAAAAGATTTCTGTTTAGTTATTTTAGATTCTAAAAACAAAACACATAGATTTTTTCTCTTCTCATTAATGGCAAATGGCTGCATTCTTGTTAATGTTTTCCTGTTTTTTTTGTTTTTTTTCTGAATAAGCTTATCATATCACCCCAGCTTGCAATACAATATTTCAACTACTAACAGATGTGTGTACACATGGTCTAAAGTTTGCAGGGAGGTGAGAACTTTCTCACATCAAGTTACATTTTTATAAATGACAACTTTTGTGTGTACTGGCGCACAAACATTTTGAGCTATATTCTGTACGTACGCACAGTTTATAAATGAGACCCCAGGTATTTTATGTGGCAAAGGGGGAATTTATTTTGTTATCCCAACAATGGTATTGTGTGCAGTGACATAATAAACATATTGACTGTACACATGCACTCTTTTTCAGATCGATCTCCAGACCTTCCTCACTCTTACAGACCAGGACCTGAAAGAGCTGGGCATCACCACATTTGGTGCACGCAGGAAAATGCTGCTTGCCATCTCTGGTGTGAATGACTACGGTAATGTCCAAACATTGTGTGTTTGTGTGAACCCAGTTCCAATGACATGTGGGAGATCAGGCTGATCCGCTGATAATAGCTCCTGTCAGAAGTCTGTCAGAAGTGTTGAGGGGTGTGTTGGGCGTGCCAGAACCTCTCCTGATGGAGACGGTGTGAAATGGACTTCAATGCTTTTCATTAAATCTCTAATTTCTGGCCCTGCCACATGCCTGAGTATAGCCACGTACTTCCACTGACCCATAGCTGAACATTAATTGCAATCTTCACTGCCATCCATTGGTTTCAGTAGGCCGTGGTGCAAGTCATGTTCCTCTTTTTGGCTGAAAGAGAGGAGCTCGGATCCTCATACGGTTCCAAGGCAATGAATGCCCGACATGTTTGTTGTTCCATGAACGAATCCTTGTTTATAAATGCATGACTACAGGAGTAATACCTTTTGTCTGCCAGGAGTGAACATGATTCAGAAGGGTGGCATTTTGATTGAATATATACTGAGTGTACTGAACATTAGGATCACTTGCTCTTTCCATGACATACAGTGGCTTGCGAAAGTAATCACCCCCCTTGACATTTGTCCTATTTTGCTGCCTTACGACCTGGAATTAAAATAGCTTTTTTGGGGGGTTTGTATCATTTGATTTACACAACATGCCTACCACTTTGAAGATGCAAAATATTTTTTATTGTAAAACAAACAAGAAATAAGACAAAAAAACAGAACTTGAGCGTGCATAACTATTCACCCCCCCAAAGTCAACACTTTGTAGAGCCACCTTTTGCAGCAATTACACTATGTGTGACATTCAGAGGGTGAATGGGCAAAACTAAATATTTAAGTACCTTTGAACAGGGAATGGTAGTAGGTGCCAGGTGCACTGGTTTGTGTCATGAACTGCAACGCTGCTGGGTTTTTCACGCTCAACAGTTTCCTGTGTGTATCAAGAATGGTCCACCACCCAAAGGACATCCAGCCAACTTGACATAACTGTGGGAAGCATTGGAGTCAAAATGATCCCGCATCCTGGTGGAACGCTTTCGACACCTTGTGGAGTCCATGCCCTGCCGAATTGAGAATGTTCCGAGAGTAAAAGGGTCTGCAACTCAATATATCTATTCCTTTAGTTTCTGGGATGTTACATTTATAACATGTTTTGTCCTTCATCTAATCTATTATGTTTTCATGCTTTTGTYGTATTGTTAGTGAAGGGATGATATCTAGAAGGGATCATATCTAAGTCAGTTTGCTGTTATTGGTGCAGTAGGGGGTCACATTGAGGTTGGGAGAGGGAGGTATTCGTGTTCTGTTGTGAGGAGAAGGGCTCTAGGCGTGAGTTAGTTCCACTGATGCGCTCCATTGCAAAGCTCAGATCAGCTCTAATCTCTGTTGAAGGATTCTAAGGGCTTCAAAACAGGAATACACTCCCTTTCCCCCTTCTTTCTTTCCTAAAGGCAACCCCAACTCATTAAGGTCCACTTCCTGTATTTCTGCCAGAGCAATTTTGAAGCTACCAGTCTCAATTATCATATGTCAGGTTTTTGCTGACAGAGGGTGATGATTCAGCCATAAAATGAATAATTAAAAGGATGCTGAACTGTTTTGTTGATGCATTTTGAAAGAATTGTGTCCAATTTAGTTTGGTGATCTGCCCGGCAAACTCATTGGTCACAAAGAGGCGTCTTGTTGATGTGAGCTGTTCTCATTTTTCATTGGCTATTTGAAGCACATTTTCCTGTCATTGTTGATTTTAAGTCTTGACTGCATCGGAAGACCAATTAACTGGAACTTCTCTTCATATGGATTACAGTTTGAATTGACTTGTCGGACTTGTATTTCTTAATGGAAAATCATATGTTATCGAACATTTATATCTTTAAGAATTGCAATTGATATGCAATATGGTGTTCTTTTGTCTTTTCCAGAACTGAACAAGAACCGAAGGAAGCTGTTTGAGGCTCCTATCAGATCCTCCTTCCTGGAAGGGGGAGCCAGCGGTCGTCTGTCTCGTCAGTTCCACGCTGACATGGCTAGTGTCAGCGGTCGGTGGTAGAGCTCCACTCCGCCAGGACCTAACACGACAGAGAACCAGCCTTCAGTCCCTCTCTTTGGGCTTCTGTAGGCCAGTCTCCAGCCTATCTGGGTCTCAGTGGTCCACCCTCCAGCTTATGCTGAACAATGACTATTCAACTCTTTTTTTTTTCTCTCTTTTTTTTAAGGCCATAACAAGAAGCCATAGTTTAACCAGAAGTGCCAAAAATGAGAAGAGCCATCTGTGGTATAGAAAGTCCAGTGTTCACTCCACATAGTGGTTAGATGTTTCTGTGGAGTATCTATGCATGAAGGGTATTTTACTAATTATGAAGGACAGGTACTGCCCAGTAGTTGTCCATTTTTGTTAAAGGGAACAGGCCAAATGATTAGTACAAAATAATTACATTGATACTGCATTCGTAGTATGCTGTGTTATCAATGACATGCACTTTAACAATTTTGCCTGTGAAAGCCTGATTTCTCATATTGGAATACCTATGCATTTTGTATTAACTCAAAGCACAGATGTATTTGTACCAAGCCAAATGTAAGCACTTAGTGAGATGGGGAAATGAAGTCAATGAAGTGACATCAACAACTAAACGCAGAACCTAGTGGATTGACCTTGGACCCCTCAGTGTTTTGATTGATTGACATTCCACGAAGGCCAGTGTTGTATCCACCAGCAGCTGCTGTAGTTGGGCTGCAGTCTGTATGTCATATGTATTTAGAAAAATATTATTTTGTATTCACATTATTTTTTATCTTTCTGGGGTAATAATCAGTTTCATGTATTTTTTTATGTTTTCATTACTTTATACATTCACGAATGAGTTCCTGTGGTTTCTAATTAGTTCATTATTAGTCTCTTTGATAATTACCTTTACCCCATAATCTTTGGTGCCGTCAGGCTGTGTCATGAGACTGCAGCAGAGAAAGAGAGCAGTCTGTCAAAACAGCAGGCCCCTCTCTCTGATTCTGTTTGTTGGCCTCCTGTGGTTTTCTTAGTCATTGTCGTTATGTCTCCTGTAGTCATGTCAATGGTCTTTGTCAGTTAGTCTTTCTGTGTTGAATCCTACTATGTGTTCCTCTATCTATTCAGGAGACATGTCATTATTCCAAGACTGTGTGCTTTTATCTTTCCTTACACTTTAACCGCTTTTAGAGCTGCGGACAGAGAAGCAACCTACTACAGTGTAGAATGCCTCCACACTACTACAGTGTAGAATGCCTCCACACTACTACAGTGTAGAATGCCTCCACACTACTACAGTGTAGAATGCCTTTACTTCTCTCTCTAAGCTGCTCAGCAGGGAATTGTTTCTATTAGAATATAGCTATTTGGACTGACACTACCTCTCACCTAGGAGGGAACTCACACCATAGGTGTAAACTCAACTTTATTTCATATGACAGCCCCTGCCTAGACACATATCTACATTTACCAAGATTGTGTCCTCATAACATGTATTCTAGCTTAAATTAAGAATAGTGGAAATATCCAATTTTCAGTATCAGTTGTGCAATCAGATATCTGGGATTCTTGTAAAGCTATATTTGATGAAGTAACAGGATTAGGTGTGCAGTGGTGCTGCTTATCATCAAAGGACYAAGTCACTCTGATCTCTGTATTATGTTCATGTAAAACAGTATTCTCATACCCTTTTGTTATGCTGTCTGACTCTGGAATGTTTTTGCTGTAACTGTTTAAGATTGAACCCCCATATTAAGCCTGGAAGTTGATAGTCTTTGTGCATTCTATCATATAGACTGTTAGTTTGAAGTACTCATCTTCATTTGCAGAATGTTTGTTGGTAGATGGTACGGTATTTGACGGACAATGCAGTGAACTCTATGTTGAGCCCAAAGTGAAAAACGAAATTCTTGAAGCTAAATGACAGTAGGTACAGAATGCTGAAGCAGATATAGAGAGAACATTTCAAAGTAACTTACATGCCAAAACTTTGTTTCCACACAACAGCAACATCACTGACAGCAGAAGTCTTAGGGTCACCCATTCTGTAATCACGCACAGAGAGAAGTCACTTTCTCTTTTTGCATGCTTTTTCTCATGAAGATCTGTTGTATCTTGTGTTTACGCCATACCACTTCTAACTGATTTGAGCCAATGTCACTATCGTATCAATAAGATATCCTGACTTGGTTGTCATTTCTGACCAGTAGTGTGTCATTTTCTTTGAAATCTTAAAAAGACAGGATATTAAAAGGGATTTGCTCTACCAAAAATATGGGTTGTGTTCAACCCTTTATCATGGTACTATATTGAAGCTGTTCAGCATTGATTATGTCAGTTCAGTTATGTTGAGCCATGGTAGCTACCCTGCAAACCAGACAATGTTTTTTTTTGCTTCTGTAAAGTTAAGCCTGCGGTCATTTGTGTGCTTGGAGGGTAATAGAGATGTTGTCTGTCAAGTGAATGTTGTTAGTGAGGATTATTGATGCTTTTTATCTGGTTTAATGAGTAATTTGCAATCAAAGTTTACCACCAGCCTCCTGTCCCTACACTTATTATGTCTTAAATGTGTGTGTTTAGTTCTTGTTATTCCCAAAGGGATACATTTG
Source organism: Salvelinus sp. IW2-2015 (assembly GCF_002910315.2). Taxonomy (NCBI): domain Eukaryota; kingdom Metazoa; phylum Chordata; class Actinopteri; order Salmoniformes; family Salmonidae; genus Salvelinus; species Salvelinus sp. IW2-2015. The sequence continues at coordinate 42,773,169 of NC_036858.1, forward strand.
AAGGGTCTACTTTATACTGAGTTAGATGAAATGGTACAACATTTATAATGAATGTAAACCACTAAGGAATTTATGTATGTTTTGCTTCTCTTTTGTATCCTGTGCAGCCATGCTTGTTAGCAATTTATCTCCAGTTTTGTGTGAGAGAAAGGTACTATTCCAAAAAAGGTTCTACAGAAGAATTGAGGAACTTTGCCTATAGCTCTTGTTGATACGKTTGTTGAGAAGGACATTGTTTTAGCTATGTTGTTATATCTGTAAATATAGTACAGATGTGTTTTGGAGGAGTTATCAAATGAGCAAAAAAGTTTGTTCAAAACATTGAAGTGTTATTACAAAGGTAATAAATGTATGCAGTAAGATGTTTCCTTTTTGTTTTTGTTCATAGCACATACATTTGACTATTACAGTGAGGAAGAATATTCAGTGGAAAAGTGTGAAGAGTGAAATTGATAGAACACTCTGGTAACCAGAGCTGAGGAAAGCCTCGGTGTGAGACCCAAACGCTCCGATAATCAGTTCTTGATGTCCGATTGGTGCCAGAGCTTTCCACTAATCCCCAGAGGCAGGATCTACTTGATCTAATCACAGAGAATTGATCCACTCCATAGAGGAACCACACTAACCCATACCATCCACGCCATAGAGGAATCACACTAACCCATACCATCCACTCCTGAGAGGAACCACACTAACCCATACCATCCACTCCTGAGAGGCAACCACACTAACCCATACCATCACTCCATAGAGGAACCACACTAACCCATACCATCCACTCTAGAGGAACACACTAACCATCCATCCACTCCTGAGAGGACCACACTAACCCATACCCATCCACCATAGAGGAACCACACTAACCCATACCATCCACTCCTGAGAGGAACACACTAACCCATACCATCCACTCCTAGAGGAACCCATAACCCATACCATCCACTCCTAGAGGAACCACACTAACCCATACCATCCACTCCTGAGAAGGAACCACACTTAACCCATACCATCCACTCCATAGAGGAACTCACACTACCCATACCATCCACTCCATAGAGAACACACTAAACCGCAATACCATCCACTCCATAGAGGACCACACTAACCATACCATCCACTCCTGAGAGGAACCGACACTGCTTAACCCATACCATCCACTCCATAGAGGAACCCATAAACCCAACCATCACTCCTGAGAGGAACTACACTAAACCATACATCCACTCTCATAGAGGAACCACACTAACCCATACATCCACTCCATAGAGGATCACACTAACCCATACCATCCACTCCTGAGAGGAACCACACTAACCCATACCATCCACTCCATAGAGGAACCACACTAACCCATACCATCCACTCCTGAGAGGAACCACACTAACCCATACCATCCACTCCATAGAGGAACCACACTAACCCATACCACCCATCCTGCGTGCATTGACACCGTACTGAACAAGGATGCTGTACTGTTATCTTTCCACTGTATCTGCCCCTCCTCTCTATTTCCCTCTCTTCCCTCAGATGACCTGTAGAGAGGAGGGAGGGAGAGCGGCACCAGCTGGCAGATGTAATCCAGTCCTGTGTAATAGTGACACAAGGGTCAGCGGTGCACTGAGGGTAGCAACGTGTTCTGAATGCATCATCCTTCCACTCAGGTCACAGCTATACCCTTTCCCTTTTTGACTTTGACAATCTATTGTATTTCTCTCTCTCGCTCCAACTGATGTGGGATGAGCTCTCTGGCGTAAAAATGGCGTCCATAGCATTACCCAGGTGGGTGCTACACATTGGTGGTGGATGTGGGGAGTTTCTGCTGCATGCGATGTAAACCCCTATCAGCACCTGGTGGAAAAAACACTATGTAAATCCAATCCATGACTGACTGAATGTTTGTGTTTATCTCCTCCAGGGGGTACTACAGTAACAAAAACACTCCACTTGGCTTACCAATATATTGAGCTAAATTACAAAAAAGCATTTGTAATAATTCAGCCTTAGTGGTTAATATCAGAACATGCTCCTTTAATTATTTATTAGGCTTTTGCAGAAAATAGCTTTTAAGAGGAAATAATAGTTCATCTTTTTACTGGTGTCAAAATGTCAAATTCTTGTATGTAGGACTATCTTTCATGTAGGCCTATTTATGGTATATCTTATTTAACTTACAGAATGATTTAATTATGCTCATTTTATATGAGGTTGTCAAATTTGAGGCCCATTGCAGCCCTCTTTCCCACAGCAGATGTATGGTCTCTGATGTAGAAATCTTTCATCCATTGCAAATGGATCTTCTCCTTTCACGCTAGAAACAGGTGACTTCATTTAACTGTTTTCTAAAGCATAGTGTGTAGACTATAATTCCCCTCATTATCTCACAGAGCATCGTTATCTGAATAGGAGCCATGCTGGGGAGAGAAAGCTGAATGTGTTTATGTTACACAACATAACACTGCATTTATGTGAATCTATAGTTCATGTCCAATGGATGTGGTGGGAAGAAGAAATACCTCCTGGAATTGTTACTCAGTTTGAATTAAGTTATTGAAATAACAATAGAGACATGTTTCATCTGTCCTGTAAACAGTGCTGCCCTTTTGACATCAACGAAGACGGTGTGATGATATCTAAAAATAAGAGTTAAAAACATGGCATTCAAAAATATTTTCTCCTCCCCTGCAAATGTCACTGAGGATAGTTCCAGACAGGGAAGGCTTTCCAGACAGTGTCATCACCTGACCTCTTGTCACCTTAGTAGCTTCACTGTTTTAATGTATGACTTTTGTAGAAATATTCTGTACTTTCTATTCAACTTCTTGACTTGCCTAGTTAACTAAAGGTTAAATAATAAATAAAATAAAAACAATGCATTGATTGAAATTCAAATGGAATTGACTTCGACCCTGGTCTCTACAGTATATTGCTTTTGAGAGGTTTTATTTTTAGAACACTTATGCCTGTTCTTTTGGGCAGCTGCCACATGAATGAAATGTACAGTTGAAGTCGAAAGTTCACATACACCTTAGCCTAATACATTTAAACTCAGTTTTTCACAATTCCTGACATTTTTTTTAAAAATAAATTTTATCCCCTTTTCTCCCCAATTTTTCGTGGTATCCAATCGCTAGTAATTACTATCTTGTCTCATCGCTACAACTCCCGTACGGGCTCGGGAGAGACGAAGGTCGAAAGCCACGCGTCCTCCGAAGCACAACCCAACCAAGCCGCACTGCTTCTTAACACAGCGCGCTGGAAGCCAGCCGCACCAATGTGTCGGAGGAAACACTGTGCACCTGGCCCCCTTGGTTAGCGCGCACTGCGCCCGGCCCGCCACAGGAGTCGCTGGAGCGCGATGAGACAAGGATATCCCTACCGGCCTAACCCGGACGACGCTAACCCAATTGTGCATCGCCCCACGGACCTCCCGGTCGCGGCCGGCTGCGACAGAGCCTGGGCGCGAACCCAGAGACTCTGGTGGCGCAGCTAGCACTGCAGTGCAGTGCCCTAGACCACTGCGCCACCCGGGAGGCTATTCCTGACATTTTAATCCTAGTAAAAATTCCCTGTCTTAGGTAAGTTAGGATCACCACTTTATTTTAAGAATGTGAAATATCAGAATAATAATAGTAGAGAATGATTTATTTCAGATTTTATTTCTTTCATCACATGCCCAGTGGGTCAGAAGTTTACATGCACTCAATTAGTATTTGGTAGCATTGCCTTTAAATTGTTTAACTTGGGTTAAATGTTTCGGGTAGCCTTCCACAAGCTTCCCACAATAAGTTGGGTGAATTTTGTCCCATTCCTCCCGACAGAGCTGGTGTAACTGAGTCAGGTTTATAGGCCTCCTTGCTCGCACACTCTTTTTCAGTTCTGCCCACAAATTTTCTTTAGGGTTGAGGTCAGGGCTTTGTGATGGCCACTCCAATACCTTGACATTGTTGTCCTTAAGACATTTTGCCACGACTTTGGAAGTGTGCTTGYGGTCATTGTCCATTTGGAAGACCCATTTGCGACCAAGCTTTAACTTCCTGACTGATGTCTTGAGATGTTGCTTCAATATATCCACATAATTTTCCTGCCTCATGATGCCATCTATTTTGTGAAGTGCACCAGTCCCTCCTGCAGCAAAGCACCCCCACAACATGATGCTGCCACCCCCGTGCTTCACGGTTGGGATGGTGTTCTTCATCTTGCAAGCCTCCCCCTTTTTCCTCCAAACATAACGATGGTCATTATGGCCAAATAGTTCTATTTTTGTTTCATCAGACCAGAGGACATTTCTCCAAAAAGTATGATATTTGTCCACATGTGCAGTTCGAACCGTAGTCTGGCTTTTCTATGGCGGTTTTGGAGCAGTGGCTTCTTCCTTGCTGAGCGGCCTTTCAGGTTATGTCCATATAGGACTCGTTTTGCTGTGGATATAGATAATTTTGTACCTGTTTCCTCCAGCATCTTCACAAGGTCCTTTGCTGTTGTTCTAGGATTGATTTCCACTTTTCGCACCAAAGTACATTCATCTCTAGGAGACAGAACGCGTCTCCTTCCTGAGCGGTATGACGGCTGCGTTGTCCCATGGTCTTTATACTTGCCTACTATTGTTTGTACAGATGAACGTGGTACCTTCAGGCGTTTGGAAATTGCTCCCAAGGATGAACCAGACTTGTGGAGGTCTACAATATTTTTTCTGAGGTCTTGGCTGATTTGTATTTTATTTTCCCATGATGTCAAGCAAAGAGGCACAGAGTTTGAAGGTAGGCCTTGAAATACATCCACAGGTACACCTCCAATTGACTCAAATGATGTCAATTAGCCTATAAAAAGATTCTAAAGCCATGACATCATTTTCTGGAATTTTCCAAGCTGTTTAAAGGCACAGTCAACTCAGTGTATGTACACTTCTGACCCACTGTAATTGTGATTAAGTGAAATAATCTGTCTGTAAACAATTGTTGGAAAAATGACTTGTGTTATGCACAAAGTAGATGTCCTAACCGACTTGCCAAAACGATAGTTTGTTAACAAGAAATTTGTGGATTGGATGAAAAACGAGTTTTAATGACTCCACCCTAAGTGTATGTAAACTTCTAACTTCAACTGTATATCTAAAATGTAATCATTGAGTATAATGTAATGGAGCAGCAGAAGTTATTTATTTGTGTGAAAATGTATATTTTAAGTGCTGTACCAAAGCGAGAGGCTGCTACTGCTAGTACTACAATAGTGTCACAGAATAAACCATGGAGACTAAAAGGTATTTAATTACAAACTACCCATGCGTTCAATGTTACGAAAACCAGATTGAAATTTAAAAAGAAAAGCATTTTTCAAAATACAATAATGTAGCTGAAGAATCTAGATGACTTTTCTGCAGTGGGGAAAGTGCCTGTGAACAGGCAATGATTAACAATAGCTTGCACTTCTTCTAAAAACTGTTTTGAAGAAGGTGGTGGGGATAGGATCCAGAAGGAAGGTAGAAGGCTTAAGTTATGATATCACTTTCCTGAGCATGTCTGTGTCAACCAGGGAACATAAATAAAAATTCTGAAATTTCCAACCCCAACTTCAAATTTTTCCATCAAGATATAACTGCCAAAGGGGGAGGAGTTGCAATCTACTGCAGAGATAGCATGCAAAGTTCTGTCATACTTTCCAAGTCTATGCCCAAACAGTTCGAGGTTCTAATTTAAAAAATGTATCTCTCCAGAAATAAGTCTCTCACTGTTGCCGCCTGTTATAGACCCCCCTCAGCTCCCAGCTGTGCCCTGGACACCATATGTGAATTGATTGCCCCCATCTATCTTCAGAGTTCGTTCTGTTAGGTGACCAAAACTGGGATATGCTTAACACCCCGGTCGTCCTACAATCTAAGCTAGATGCCCTCAATCTCACACAAATTATCAAGGAACCCACCCTACAACCCTAAACCCGTAAACATGGACACCCTCATAGATATTATCCTGACCAACTTGCCCTCCAAATACACCTCTGCTGTTTTCAATGAGGATCTCAGCGATCACTGCCTCATTGCCTGCATCCATTATGGGTACGCGGTCAAACGACCACCCCTCATCACTGTCAAACGCTCCCTAAAACATTTCTGCGAGTAGAACTTCTAATCGACCTGGCCCGGGTATCCTGGAGTAATTTCCTCACCATCTTAAATAAGCATGTCCCATTCAAAAAATGTAGAACTAAGAACAGATGCAGCCCTGGGTTCACTCTAGACCTGACTGCCCTCGACCAGCACAAAAACATCCTGTGGCGTATTGCACTAGCATCGAATAGTCCCCATGATATGCAACTTTCAGGGAAGTCAGGAACCAATAGTCAGTTAGGAAAGCAAAGGCTAGATTTTTCAAACAGAAATTTGCATCCTGTAGCTCTAACTCCAAACAGTTTTGGAACACTGTAAAGTCCATGGAGAATAAGAGCACCTCCTCCCAGCTGCCCACTGCACTGAGACTAGGAAACACTGTCACCACCGATAAATCCACGATCCTGTACTCCCTGTTCACCCACGACTGCATGGCCAGGCACGACTCCAACACCATCATTAAGTTTGCAGACGACACAACAGTGGTAGGCCTGATCACCGACAACGACGAGACAGCCTATAGGGAGGAGGTCAGAGACCTGGCCAAGTGGTGCAAGAATAACAACCTATCCCTCAACGTAACCAAGACTAAGGAGATGATTGTGGACTACAGGAAAAGGAGGACCGAGCATGCCCCCATTCTCATCGACGGGGCTGTAGTGGAGCAGGTTGAGAGCTTCAAGTTCCTTGGTGTCCATATCAACAACAAACTAGAATGGTCCAAACACACCAAGACAGTCATGAAGAGGGCACGACAAACCCTATTCCCCCTCAGGAAACTAAAAAGATTTGGCATGGGTCCTGAGATCCTCAAAAGGTTCTACAGCTGCAACATCGAGAGCATCCTGACTGGTTGCATCACTGCCTGGTACGGCAATTGCTCGGGCCTCTGACCGAATGGCAAGCGGTCAGAAGCTGTCTGCCATCCAGGACCTCTACACCAGGCGGTGTCAGAGGAAGGCCCTAAAATTTGTCAAAGACCCCAGCCACCACAGTCATAGACTGTTCTCTCTACTACCGCATGGCAAGCGATACCGCTTGCCATGCGGACAAAAAGGAATCTCAACAGTTTTTACCCCCAAGCCATAAGACTCCTGAACAGGTAATCAAATGGCTACACGGACTATTTGCATTGTGTGCCCCCCCAACCCCTCTTTTTTTACGCTGCTGCTACTCTCTGTTTATCGTATATGCATAGTCACTTTAACTATACATTCATGTACATACTACCTCAATTGGGCCGACCAACCAGTGCTCCCGCACATTGGCTAACCGGGCTATCTGCATTGTGTCCAACCCAGCACCCGCCAACCCCCTATTTTACGCTACTGCTACTCTCTGTTCATCATATATGCATAGTCACTTTAACCATATCTACATGTACATACTACCTCAATCAGCCTGACTAACCGGTGTCTTTTATATAGCCTCGCTACTGTATATAGCCTATCTTTTTACTGTTGTTTTATTTATTTACCTACCTATTGTTCACCTAATACCTTTTTTGCACTATTGTTTAGAGCCTGTAGGTAAGCATTTCACTGTAAGGTCTACACCTGTTGTATTCGGCGCACGTGACAAATAAACTTTGATTTGATTTGATCAGACTCACCTGGACTCCATCACCTCCTTGATTACCTGCCCTATATATGTCACTCCGTTTGGTTCCATTCCCAGGCGTCATTGTTTCTATTTCATATTGCTGTCTGTACGTTGTTCATGTTCATTCAATTATGCACTCCCTGAACTTGGTTCCCGACTCCCAGCGCACACGTTACAGAATGACGCCTCACCAAAGGGAAGCATCAGGGTGGGTGTTTTATTTTTTTGTGTTGGAGGGGATGTCAGGTCCGGGTGTCCGAACCAGCACTTTGTCGGGTTCCCCTGCCTCAGCTGGCTTGACGGGTTTCCATGCCTCAGCGGGCTAGACAGGCTCCCATGCCTCAGAGCGCTCGACAGGCTCCCATGCCTCAGCAGGTTCGACAGGCTCCCATGCCTCGACCGAGGCAACCAGGGAGGTCTCAGCCGGCTCATCAGGCTCTCACGCCTCAGCCCGTTCGTCAGGTTTCTGCATCTCAGTGGAGGCAACCGGTCTGCTCCGGATCCGTCAACTGGGTATTTTTGTACATGACCCTAAGCATGCACTGTAAAAAAAAATCTAGTTGATTCAACTAATCATTATATAGTAACTGGTTCCATAGCCTTTGTTTACTAAACTTTTCGATCAAAGTTTTAACTGAATTTAACATTTTTAGTTGGCCCACATTTAGCAAAAACATTAGGGACACCAACACACATTCAAAAGTGTTTTTAACATACAATGTTTTCAACTTACATAAACTCAGCAAAGAAAGAAACGTCCTCTCAAAGTCAACTGCGTTTATTTTCAGCAAACTTAACATGTGTGAATATTTGTATGAACATAAGATTCAACAACTGAGACATAAACTGAACAAGTTCCACAGACACGTGACTAACATAAATTGAATAATGTGTCCCTGAACAAAGGGGGGGTCAAAATCAAAAGTAACCATCAGTATCTGGTGTGGCCTCCAGCTGCATTAAGTACTGCAGGGCATCTCCTCCTCATGGACTGCACCAGATTTGCCAGTTCTTGCTGTGAGATGTTACCCCGCTAATCCACCAAGGCACCTGCAAATTCCCAGATATTTCTGGGGGGAATGGCCTTAGCCCTCACCCTCCGATCCAACAGGTCCAAGACGTGCTCAATGGGATTGAGATCCAGGCTCTTCCCTGGCCATGACAGAACACTGACATTCCTGTCTTGCAGGAAATCACGCACAGAACGAGCAGTATGGCTGGTGGCATTGTCATGCTGGAGGGTCATGTCAGGATGAGCCTGCAGGAAGGGTACCACATGAGGGAGGAAAATGTCTTCCCTGTAACGCACAGCGTTGAGATTGCCTGCAATGACAACAAGCTCAGTCCGATGATGCTGTGACACACCGCCCCAGACCATGARGGACCCTCCACCTCCAAATCGATTCCGCTCCAGAGTACAGGCCTCGGTGTAACGTTCATTCCTTCAATGATAAACGCAAATCCGACCATCACCCCTGGTGAGACAAAACCGTGACTCGTCAGTGAAAAGCATCTTTTGCCAGTCCTGTCTGGTCCAGCGACGGTGGGTTTGTGCCCATTGTTGCTGTGGATGTCTGGTGAGGACCTACCTTACAACAGGCCTACAAGCCCTCAGTCCAGCCTCTCTCAGCCTATTGCAGATAGTGTGAGCAGTGATGGATGGATTGTGCATTCCTGGTGTAACTTGGGCAGTTGTTTTTTCCATCCTGTACCTGTGATGTTCAGATGTACCGATCCTGTGCAGGTGTTGTTACACGTGGTCAGCCACTATGAGGATGATCAGCTGTCTGTCCTGTCTCCCTGTAGTGCTGTCTTAGGCGTCTCATAGTACGGACATTACAATTTATTGCCCTGGCCAAATCTGCAGTCCTCATGCCTCCTTGCAGCATGCCTAAGGCACGTTCACGCAGATGAGCAGGGACCCTGGGCATCTTTCTTTTGGTGTTTTTCAGAGTCAGTAGAAATAATCTTTAATGTCCTAAGTTTTCATAACTGTGACCTTATATGCCTACCGTCTGTAAGCTGTTAGTGTCTTAACGACCGTTCCACAGGTGCATGTTCATTAATTGTTTAAGGTTCATTGAACAAGCATGGGAAACAGTGTTTAAACCCTTTACAATGAAGATCTGTGAGGTTATTTGGATTTTTACGAATTATCTTTTAAAGACTGGGTCCTGAAAAAGGGACGTTTCTTTTTTTGACGAGTTTATTTGACACACGATTACATTGTCTATGTTCATTTCTACAGTAACTATTATCGAACATGTCCTCACCTGCGATTTGAATTCACAACCTCTTGGTTCACAGCATTCCTATCTTACTGCTACGCCACTATGTCTGTATCAATGACTGATTTCACCTGTATTCCTATACTTTGCACTRCACAGTAAATCACAGCTCTGTTAAAAGTGCACTCAAGAAAAACTATTATTTATCATAGTGTTTAAGGAGTAACATTAAAACGGAATCCCCAAAACAAGAAAATAAGTAAATGAAATGAATGATGAGAGAATAGTCAGATTAACTGATAATTTACACAGACATGGTGCCGTAGCAAGGAGATCGGAATGCCGTGAACCAAGAGGTTGTTCAAATCCCAGTTAGTTACATTTACATTTACATTTAAGTCATTTAGCAGACGCTCTTATCCAGAGCGACTTACAAATTGGTGCATTCACCTTATGATATCCAGTGGAACAACCACTTTACAATAGTGCATCTAACTCTTTTAAGGGGGGGGGTTAGAAGGATTACTTTATCCTATCCTAGGTATTCCTTAAAGAGGTGGGGTTTCAGGTGTTGCACCTGAAAATTCCCAGATATTTCTGGGGGGAATGGCTACACACCGCCCCAGACCATGATGGACCCTCCACCTCCAAATCGATTCCGCTCCAGAGTACAGGCTTACAGAGTACCCTCACAACGATCTCAACCTGTGTTAAACACAGACTACCCCATAGTTGAATAATAATTACTGTAGACATGCACAATGTCAATGTGTATCAATTATGTATGTTGAAAACATTGTTAAAAGCACTTTGTGGGTGTTCCTAACCAAATTGTTTTCTCAAGGTGGAGTTTGGGCGAACTAAAATTGTTAAGTTCAGGTAATACTTTGACTGAAAAGTTGAGTAAACACAAAAAGGCTGTCAAATCAGTTACAAAATAATGATTAGATGAATCCACTAGATTTGTTTTTGCAGTGTAATGGGATGTTAATTGCTTAATTAACTCAGGAACCACACCTGTTGGGAAGCACCTGCTTTCAATATACTTTGTATTGCTCATTTACTCAAGTGTTTCCTTTATTTTGGCAGTTTCCTGTATATCGTGTATATGATGAATAAACAAACTTGAACATGATTACATCCACCAAGGTAGTGAATGACTCATACTGTACTCTCATGTGATCAAAGCATTTAAGTGATAACAGCATGGAATCTTCCTTACAACTGTCTTTTTATGCTTATTTATCTATTATAATTATTAGATTTCCACTCATAACTTGGATGGAACGAACAAGTCTTGGTGAGCAGGCTCTGGAAACTCTCTCACTTTGTGCATGGCCATTAATTTAACAGCAAAGGCCGAGTTCAATGCAAATCAAAGGCAAGCTCCATTTCACTCACTGAGACATGCACACACTCAAACACATTACCAAATCAAAGTGTATTTGTCACGTGTGCTGAATAGAACAGGTGTTCACCTTACAGTGAAATGCTTACTTACAGGCTCTAACCAATAGTGCAAAAAAGGTATTAGGTGAACAATAGGTAAGTAAAGAAATAAAACAACAGTAAAAAGACAGGCTATATACAGTAGCGAGGCTATAGAAGTAGCGAGGCTACATAAAAGACACCGGTTAGTCAGGCTGATTGAGGTAGTATGTACATGTAGACATGGTTAAAGTGACTATGCATATATGATGAACAGAGAGTAGCAGTACCGTAAAAGAGGGGGTGGTGTGTGGGACACAATGCAGATAGCCCAGTTAGCCAATGTGTGGGAACACTGGTTGGTCGGCCCAATTGAGGTAGTKTGTACATGAATGTATAGTTAAAGTGACTGCATATATGATAAACAGAGATTAGCAGCAGCGTAAAAGATGAACTGTGAGATGAACTGTGTTGGTAAACTGTAATGGTAATTTCAAAACAACTGGGATCTCTGAAAAAAAACGGGGTCAAATCATGACATCTGTGATCTTAAGGTCGGAAAGTCGGAGCTCTAGAAAGAAGCTTGAGTTCACGGCTTGAAATCCCGAGTTGGATAACCGTTAAAAAAAAAATCCCAGTCGGAGCTAGTTTTTTTCCAAAGTTCCTAGTTGTCTTGAACGCGCTGAAGTCGGAAGTCAGAGATTTCAGCGGCCCATGACGACTGTGACACCATTGCATGTCCAGTGTTCACCCCAGGGGGGCAGTCATCAGTAAGCTAAGTGTTAATCCCTATAAGAGGACTGCTACTGGGCTTCTGCCAGTCTCCACAGTGGCTGTGAAAGGCCAAATTAGCTCTCTGGACCAGATGAGACCAAGATGAGAGTTGTAGATTAGATGGCCACTAAAGGAGTCCATAGACACATACATGTTTAGATACACATTGAATACACATACCGACACTGGTCTATAAAGGTCACACTCCCCCATTAAACTACCCATGTCAGGCTGCCTAAAGCCAACACACACACATCCACCCTTCAATCTGTAGCAAATGTATTTTTATTTAATTTTGACTTGTCAAGTCACTCCCTTTTCCCCCTGTGGGTTTTTCTCCTCTCTCTCCTTCAATCTGTCACCTTGGTCTCACGTGGGCTCTGTGATCTAAGTGGAACAGAGTGAGCAATATGATGAAACTGCCAATACAATATGAAGACATGACACACACACACACACACAAATGGGCCGCATGTGTGCATTTAGTAAGAGCCTTTGCAATGAGAAGAGACGGGAACTAAAGAAATGGACTGGTATGGCCACAGATCAGTGCGGAAGGCGCAGCGACATCCCCTCCCACGGCGGGCTCTGATGCTAATGCAGGGTGACTCCCCCTAGGGTTGAGCATGGGAGGGGGAGAAGGGATACAGAATCAGTCATCCTTATCTTCCTCCTCCCTAGAACCAGATAAGCACAGAGATAATGCTCAAATTGTAAGCAAGGAAAATGATAGAGGTAATAATCATGTTATAAATGATAGAATTTATATTCCTGTTAGTTAGCTAGTAGAGCTTATAGAGGTTATAGAAGTTATATGGCTGTGCGATGACTGTATATGGATTACCTTTCGGTTAATTACATTAAATTGTACTGTAAACAGACCATCCAAAACAGATGCTGTCTTAATCTGTTTTCTCTGCTAATCAAAGCACTGCAATAACACAACAGGGGTCATTACCAAGTCTGTCTCTTCAAAGCTGGCCTGATATAACACTGTGTGCAAACATACACAGAAACGACTCATATTGTCTACAATCCAGAGGCTATTGTAGTAGGTCTACATTTTACATTATACTGTAACAGTTTCCAGACTTTATAAAACATACTGTGTGTATTTGGTTATATTTGGTTATATTTGTTTTAATAGCTTGATTTGAGAGTAATATTGCTCTGGTATCTTTTGTCATACAAATAGCTTTAGAGAAAGCAATAAACATATTGACCTTCAATTTTAGTGAGATATACTTTTGGCCAGGAAATCTCATTACTGAAAGTGAGCACTGGCCTTGGTATGGCAACTGCACCGCCCTCGACCACAAAGTGCCACAGAGGGTGGTCCGGACGGCCCAGTACATCACTGAGACCGAGCTCCCTGCCATCCAGGACCTCTACATCAGGCGGTGTAAGAGGAGGGCCCGAAAAATTGCAAAAGACTTCAGCCACCCAAGCCATAGACTGTTCTCCCTGCTAGTGTCCGGCAAGTGTTACCGGGGCATCGGATCTTCGGACCAACAGGCACCAAAAGACAGCTTCTATCCCCAAGCCATAAGACTGCGGAATTTGTTATCGAATGATTACACAGACTTTCTGCATTGACCCTATTTTGCACTGACCCTATGCATACTCACACGACTCTATCGAAACACTCTCTACACTGACACTCACACTAACACAAACCCACACACACACAAACAAACATACACTACATACTGTACGTACACACACATACACACACATTCATCATATACAGTGGTGCTATAAGACCTTAATCACCATGGCATTCCAAACGCAGCACATTGATCAGATTCTAACTCAAAATCAATGTTGTATTTGTATTTGTATTTATTATGGATCCCCATTCGCTACGGCAGCTATACCATTTTAAAAACATTACATTCATTACAGAATTCACAACACGCTAAGTGTGTGCTGTCAGGCCCATACTCCACTACCATATATGTACAACACAAAATCCATGTGTATGTTATCATGTGTGTGTATGCAATCTTCCGGCGCCGAAAAGAGATGGCCGCTTCGCGTTCCTTGGAAAATATGCAGTATTTTGTTTTTTTATGTGTTATTTCTTACATCGGTACCCCAGGTAATCTTAGGTTTCATTACATACAGTCGGGAGGAACTACTGAATATACGATTAACGTCAACTCATCATCGTTCCTACCAGGAATATGACTTTCCGACAACGATCCAGTGTTTTGCCTTCCACCCAATACAATGGATCTGATCCCAGCCGGCGACCCTGTGCGACGCCGTAAAGGGGCAAACGAGGCGGTCTCGTGGTCAGGCTTCGGAGACGGGCACATCGCGCTCCACTCCCTAGCATACTACTCGCCAATGTCCAGTCTCTTGACATAAGGTTGATGAAATCCGAGCACGGGTAGCATTCCAGAGAGACATCAGGGATTGCAACGTGCTCTGCTTCACGGAAACATGGCTAACTCAGAGACGCTAACGGAGTCGGTGCAGCCAGCTGGTTTCTTCATGCATCGCGCCGACAGAAACAAACATCTTCCGGTAAGAAGAGGGGCGGGGGGGTATGCCTTATGATTAACGAGACGTGGTGTGATCATCATAACACAACAGGAACTCAAGTCATTCTGTTCACCTGATCTAGAACTCCTCACAATCAAATGTCGACCGCATTATCTACCAAGGGAATTCTCTTCAATCATAATCACAGCCGTATATATTCCCCCCAAGCAGACACATCGATGGCCCTGAACGAACTTTATCTGATCTTTTGTAAACTGGAACCACACACCCTGAGGCTGCATTCATCGTAGCTGGGGATTTTAACAAGGCTAATCTAAAAACAAAACTCCCTAAATTCTTCAGCATATCGATTGTGCTACCAGGGCTGGAAAAACCCTAGATCATTGTTATACTACTTCCGCGACGCATATAAGGCTCCCCGCCCCCCTTTCGGAAAAGCTGACCACGACTCCATTTTGTTGATTCCAGCCTACAACAGAAACTAAAACACAAGCTCCCGCGCTCAGGTCTGTTCAACGCTGGTCCGACCAATCTGAATCCACGCTTCAAGACTGCTTCGTCACGCGGATTGGAATATGTTCCGCATTGCGTCCAACAACAATATTGACGATTGCTGATTCGGTGAGCGAGTTCATTAGGAAGTGCATTGACGATGTCGTACCACAGCAACGATTAAAACATTCCAAACCAGAAACCGTGGATTGACGGCAGCATTCGCGTGAAACTGAAAGCCGAACCACTGCTTTTAACCAGGGCAAGGTGACCGGAAGCATGACCGAATACAAACAGTGTAGCTATTCTCTCCGCAAAGCAATCAAACAGGCTAAGTCCCAGTACAGAGACAAAATCGAGTCGCAATTCAACAGCTCAGACACAAGAGGTATGTGGCAGGTTCTACAGTCAATCACGGATTACAAGAAGAAAACCAGCCCCGTCACGGACCAGGATGTCTTGCTCCCAGACAGGCTAAACACTTTTTGCCCGCTTTGAGGACAATACAGTGCCACTGACACGGCCCCCTACCAAAACCTGCGGGCTCTCCTTCACTGCAGCCGAGGTGAGTAAAACATATAACGTGTTAACCTCGCAAGGCTGCAGGCCCAGACGGCATTCCCAGCCGCGTCCTAGAGCATGCGCAGACAGCTGGCTGGGTGGTTACGGACATATTCAATCAATCCTTATCCCAGTCTGCTGTTCCCACATGCTTCAAGAGGGCACCATTGTTCCTGTTCCCAAGAAGCTAAGGTAACTGAGCTAAACGACTACCGCCCCGTAGCACTCACTTCCGTCATCATGAAGTGCTTTGAGAGACTAGTCAAGGACCATATCACCTCCACCCTACCAGACACCCTAGACCCACTCCAATTTGCTTACCGACCCAATAGGTCCACAGACGACGCAATCGCAACCACACTGCAATGCCCTAACCCATCTGGACAAGAGGAATACCCATGTGAGAATGCTGTTCATCGTTACAGCTCAGCATTTAACACCATAGTCCCTCCAAACTCGTCATCAAGCTCGAGACCTGGTCTCGCCCCGCCCTGTGCAACTGGGTCCTGGACTTCCTGACGGGCCGCCCCCAGGTGGTGAGGGTAGGTAACAACATCTCACCCCGCTGATCCTCAACACTGGGCCCCACAAGGGTGCGTTCTGAGCCCTCTCCTGTACTCCTGTTCACCCACGACTGCGTGGCATGCACGCCTCCACTCAATCATCAAGTTTGCGGATGACACTACAGTGGTAGGCTTGATTACCAACAACGACGAGACGGCCTACAGGGAGGAGGTGAGGCCCTCGGAGTGTGGTGTCAGGAAAATACCTCACACTCAACGTCAACAAAACAAAGGAGATGATTGTGGACTTCAGGAACAGCAGAGGGAGCACCCCCTATCCACATCGACGGGTCAGTAGTGGAGAAGGTGGAAAGTTTTAAGTTCCTCGGTGTACACATCACGGAAAAACTGAATTGGTCCACCCACAGACAGCGTTGTGAAGAAGGCGCAGCAGCGCCTCTTCAACTCAGGAGGCTGAAGAAATTGGCTTGTCACCAAAAGCACTCACAAACTTCTACAGATGCACAATCGAGAGCATCCTGTCGGGCTGTATCACCGCTGGTACGGCAACTGCTCCGCCACAACCGTAAGGCTCTCCAGAGGGTAGTGAGGTCTGCAGAAGCATCACCGGGGGCAAACTACCTGCCCTCAGGAACCTACACCACCGATTCACAGGAAGGCCATAAGATCATCAAGGACAACAACCACCCAAGCCACTGCCTGTTCACCCCGCTATCATCCAGAAGGCGAGGTCAGTACAGGTGCATCAAAGCAGGGACCGAGAGACTGAAAAACAGCTTCTATCTCAAGGCCATCAGACTGTTAAACAGCCACCACTAACATTTAGCGGCCGCTGCCAACATACTGACTCAACTCCAGCCACTTTAAAAATGGGAATTGATGGAAATTATGTAAAAATTTACCACTAGCCATTCTTTAAACAATGCCACTAAATATAATGTTTACATACCCTACATTACCATCTCATATGTATATACTGTACTCTACATCATCTACTGCATCTTGCCATCTTTATGTAATACATGTACCACTAGCCACTTTAAACTATGCCACTTTATGTTTACATACCCTACAGTACTCATCTCATATGTATATACCGTACTCTATACCATCTACTGCATCTTGCCATGCCGTTCTGTACCACCACTCATTCATAATCTTTATGTACATATTCTTTATCCCTTTACACTTGTGTGTGTGATAAGGTAGTAGTTGTGGAATTGTTAGGTTAGATTACTTGTTGGTTATTACTGCATTGTCGGAACTAGAACACAAGCATTTCGCTACACTCGCATTAACATCTGCTAACCATGTGTATGTGACTAATAAAATTTGATTTGATTTTGATGTGTCTGTGCCTATGTTTGTGTTGCTTCACAGTCCCCGCTATTCCATAAGGTGTATTTTATCTGTTTTTAAATCTGATTCTACTGCTTGCATCAGTTACCTGATGGGGAATAGAGTTCCATGTAGTCATGACTCTATGTACTATTGTGCGCCTCCCATAGTCTGTCCTGGACTTGGGAGACTATGAAGAGACCTCCTGTGCATGTCTTGTGGGGCATGCATGGGTGTCTGAACTGTGTGCTAGTCGTTTAAACAGACAGCTCGGTGCTTTCAACATGTCAATATCTCTCACAAATCAAGTAGTGATGAAGTCAATCTCTCCTCTACTTTGAGCAAGTAGAGATTAACATTTAATGTTTGTCCCTGTGTACATTCAAGGGCCAGCTGTGCTGCCCTGTCCTAGTCCCTCTTTGTGGCACCTGACCACACGACTGAACAGTAGTCCAGGTGCGACAAAACTAGAGCCTGTAGGACCTGCCTTGTTAATAGTGCTGTTAAGAAGGTAGAGCAGTGCTTATTATAGACAGACTTCTCCCCATCTGAGCTACTGTTGTATCAATATATTTTTACCATGACAGTTTACAAGCCAGGGTTACTCCAAGTGTCACTCCCTGACCTAGAGAGACTTGGGGGGTGTTCCTATCTAGGTGTTTTGTTTCTATGTTGGCCTGATATGGTTCCCAATCAGACGGCAGCTGTTTATCGTTGTCTCTGATTGGGGATCATATTTAGGCAGCCATTTCCCCACTGTGTTTTGTGGGATCTTGTTTTTGTGTTGTTGCCTGTGAGCACTACAGAACGTCACGTTTCGTGTATTCTTTATTGTTTTTTTGTTCGGTTCTCTTATAATAAAAAGATGTCGAACCGATCCCACGCTGCGCTTTGGTCTGAGTATGCTTACAACGACGATCGTGACACCAAGCAGTTTAGTCACTCCAACGCTAAATTTCCACATTAATTTATTACAACATTTAGTTGAAGTTTAGGGTTTTCGTTTTTGAAATATTTAGGACTAACTTCTTCCTTGCCACCTATTCTGAAACTATCTGCAGCTCTTTGTTAAGTGATGCAGCCATTTCAGTTGCTGTAGTAGCTGAAGTGTATAGTGTTGAGTCATTCACATACATAGACACACTGGCTTTACCCAAAGCCATGGATCGTTAGCATGTCGTTAGTAAAGATAGAAAAAAGTAAGGGGCCTAGACAGCTGCATTGGGGAATTCCTTATTGTACCTGGATTAAAGAACACCCTATGTGTTCTGTTAGACAGGTAACTCTTTATCCACAATATAGCAGGGGGTGTAAATCCATAACAGATACGTTTTTCCAGCAGCAGACTATTATTGATAATGTCAAAAGCCACACTAAAGTCTAACAAAACAGCCCCCACAATCTTTTTATCATCAATTTCTCTCAGCCAATCATCAGTCATTTGTGTAAGTGCTGTGCTTGTTGAATGTCCTTCCCTATAAGCATGCTGAAATTCTGTCATCAATTTGTTTACTGTAAAATAACATTGTACCTGGTCAAACACAATTATTTCAACAACTTTACTAAGGGTTGGTAACAGGATGATTGGTCGGCTATTTTAGACACTGAAGGGGGCTTTACTATTCTTAGGTAGCGGAATTACTTTTTCTTCCAGGCCGGAGGGCACACACTTTCTAGTAGGCTTAAATTGAAGATATGGCAAATAGAGTGGCAATATCATCCGCTATTATCCTCAGTAATTTTCTATCCAAGTTGTCAGACCCCGGTGGCTTGTCATTGTTGATAGGCAACAATGATTTTTTCACCTCTTCCACATTCACTTTACGGAATTCAAAATTACAATTCTTGTCTTTCATAATTTGTTCAGATATACTTGGATGTGTAGTGTCAGCATTTGTTGCTGGCATGTCATGCCTAAGTTTGCTAATCTTGCCAATTAATAAAGTATTTAAATTGTTGGCAATATCAGTCAGTTTTGTAATGAATGAGCCATGTGATTCAATGAATGATGGAGCTGAGTTTGCCTTTTTTACCAAAATGTAATTGAAGGTGTTCCAAAGCTTTTAATTATCATTCTTCGTGTCATTTATCTTTGTTTCATAGTGTAGTWTCTTCTTCTTTTTTTGRATTCAGTTTATTCACATAATTTCTCAATTTGCATTATGTTTGCCAATCGATTGTCCAGCCAGACGTATTTGCCATTCCTTTTGCCTCATTGCTCTCAACCATACAATTTGTCAATTCCTCATCAATCCACATGGGTGCATGCTTATTAGTAACTGGGATAAGCAATTTCATAAATGTGTCAAGTGCATCGTCTGTTTGCTCCTCATGACACACCACAGACCAACAAATGTTATTTACTTCAGCAATGTAGTAATCACTACAAAACTTACTGTTTGACCTCTTATAAACTATATTAGGCCCAGTCTTTGGAACTTTGGTTTTCCTAGATATGGCTACTATATTGTGATCACTACATCTGATGGATCAGGATACTGCTTTCAAGCACATTTCTGCAGTATTAGTAAATAGGTGATTAATACATGTTGATGATTTCATTCCTGTGCTGTTTGTAACTACCCTGGTAGGTTGACAGATAACCTGAACCAGGTTGCAGGCACTGGTTACAGTTTGAAGCTTTTTCTTGATTGGGCAGCTTGATAAAAGCCAGTCAATATTTAAATCGCCCAGAAAATATACCTCTCTGTTGATATCACATATATTATCAAACATTTCACACATGCTATCCAGAAACTGACGGGGAGCACTTTGTGGTCTGTAGCAGCTTCCCACAAGAATGGGCGTTAGGTGTGGCAGATGAACATATAGCCATAGTACTTCAACAGTATTTAACATGAGATCCTCGCTAATCTTTACAGGAATGTGGTTCTGAATATAAACAGCACACCTCCACCACTGGCATTTCTGTATTTTCTGTAAATGTTATAACCTTGTATTGCCACCACTGTATCATCAAATGTATTGTCTAAGTGAATTTCAGAGATAGTCAGAATATGAATGTCATCTGTTACTAGCAAGTTATTCATTTCATGACAAGGACATTTCTAAGTGACCCCAAACTTTTGAACGGTAGTGTATATATGAGGATAAATATGATACTGTAAGTTTGTAATATTGATGTGCACCAAAAAATGTTTTGTTTTTCAAGTCCATTTCTGCTTGATACCTGGTATGACAAATTGCAGTTTGTTTTTTTGTAAATGTAAATATTTGTAAATAAACTATCCAATTTCTTGGTGCTTGAGCTTTATTTTCTGAAAATCTTTAGGATGTTCACCCAGATTATATATTCATGAAAACAGAGTGACCCAAGTCTCTCCAGTACGTGAGTACAGTACTGTGCGTGCGTGTGTGTGTGAGTGCGTGCGTGCGAGAGAGAGAGAGCTGCAGTAGTATGTTAAAGAATTCTAGTGAAGTAATCCTTTTGGACCACACTATTTGCCACATTGAAGAACTCTGGGTGAAGTGAACTTTCACTTCTACCGCTAATCAGCAATCATCGGATTCATTCATGCTACTTAGATGCCAGGTTAGTGTTACACACTCATTTTCTGTCATGGTCTATGGACCCCCTGAAGTAGCCTTGGCCACCCCCTGGCCACCCCATGTATAAAACTCTAGTTCCGCCACTGCTTCCACGGCTCGTGACATGCGACCATCGTTGATTGCCATGCTCCTCTTGCTGTGCTCATTTGACTCCGCTATCAGATGGGGGACGAGAGGCAGGAGATGGCTCCCTGGCGAATGAACTCCGGGCAACACCGGCCAGTCGAATAACGACAAACGACAAAACGGAGATGTATTCAGCGCCATTGACAAATACAATTTTAGAGTTAGAATATCATTAGTGTGCTGCATTTGAAAAAGCCATGGTGATCCAGGGGCGAAAATCTGATATCAACCTTGGAGGGGACAATTACATGAAATTTTCTCAGGAGCAATTCCTGAGGGGGACACCAAAAGTAGTGCTGTAACACAGACTATGTTGTAATATGTTAAATGTATATTGAGGGACCATAATCACTACTACTGGATAATTGTTATGTACAGTAGTTAACTGAAGGGTTGTCCCAACTTGTTTAAATCATTATAATACTACTAATAATAATAGTTATAGCAATGTTCCTTATCAGTGCAGTGTTCCTCTCTCTTGAAACGTTTGCAAGAGTTGCGTTCTGATTAAATGTGGGTGTGGCTGATATGGTTTTGTGTCATCACTGAGGTAACTGGACGATGCTGTGCCACTGTCCCTATACTGGTGCTGCTGGCAACAAGGGTGACACCTGGTCCTGCCGGTGGCTGTGACACTGTCCTCTGAAGTCTCTCTCCTTGGTCTTTCCCTTTCACCACCCTCACGACTCAGTCTGTCTCGTAGAAAGAAATAAGGTGTTTGCTGTACTCCTAACTACCGGTACCCAAACTACACAATTAATCACAACAGCATACCATTGCCTTAAACAAATCTTGGTTCAGTCACCAGTTTAAAATGAGAGTGGGTATTCATGGCATTTTACAATTATGTCCCTATTTTACAAACAAAAAAATTGAGAACCTTTCATATGTTGCCAAACAAAGACTCAACAAACTTACCTGAGACTCCCTGTCTCTGCCAGTCTGTCCCTGCATATCTGTCCACAGCTCTGCTGTCTGTGTGCCATCTGTTGCCTGCTCTGCCTAATGACATCATTGTGGAAATATTTCCATTAGCATTTCACTTCTTTCTTTTGAACATTTATCAACTGGTCTTTGAGATATTAGGCTACTTAGAGTTCTTAACTTTGCGTTTTGGTTTGTACTTGAAAATACTCTGATGTCCGTCTTTTTACTTTTTTCTGACATTTTTACCTGCGGTGGCTGCGGTCTAGCTGCACACACACATTTACACAACACATGCTGCAACGTTTTGAAATTTTAACATAGTTTGTTTCATATTGGCAGGCTTCCAACAATAGCTGAATTTGCAAAGCTAGCGAGCACCAATTCCGTTTCTGTGGTGTTTGCTATAATCTTTGCTACCTGGTTAAAGGGAAAAAAATAAAAAATTCACTAGCGACAATTTAGCTTTGCAACGAGACCATTAAATATATTTAAGACAATGGTATAAGAGAGTGTAGTTCTGTTCAGTTTGGACTTCAGTTATCGCTAACCTATCACAGGGACTTTGAAGCACTACAGCTGCATGCTAATCTTGGAATAATTGACGATAGCAAAATATTCCATCTTTGACGACGCCACATAAATGGAATAGGTACTAGCTAGCTTGATAGTTAATGTTGCTTTAGTTTGCGCGCTAGCTCTGCAAATTCAGCTAGTGTGTGAACCCTGCAACATTAAAAAATATATACATTGCTAAGGCGCGATTGACTGGATTACCTCACGTCAGTTACGGAGTGCCTTCGGACAGTAGATACGAGCCCTCTATTACCTTGCAAGCTTTAAGAACTGGCAGTGGATCAAACCATTGGGGCAAAGGGCGGGGGGTCGCAATCTTATGAAACTTAAAAACGCACTATTAAGTTCTATAATCAGCACAAGTGCTTTCATTGCGTATTATTATATTATTGAAATTACATAGTTATGTTTACAGTGATATATTGGGGGGACAAATCATATTTTCCCAGGATGGGGGGTCGTGTCCCCCCTCCCCCTGGATTTCCGCCTATGGGTGATTCATGTTTTATGGATGTTTCAATTCACCCTTTCCCAACTCTGCAGTTTTTTTTTAAGACAAACAATAATAACACAAGGAGAATGAAATTACACAATGAAGCTATATATACAAGGATCACCAGTACCATATCAGCGGCGTCTTCATATTGCCCTGTATTGGACCAAAATTAAGTAGCACACTGATAAAGACACGGTAGCCTAATATGAACAGCAACACATTTCTTAGTTGACATTGAATATGCTGCAGGAATTGGCATTTTCATGTTTTGTGTTTCCATAGTGTGTGTGTGTGTGTGTGTGTGTGTGGTGTGTGTGTGTGTGTGTGTGTGTGGTGTGTGTGGTGTGTGGTGTGCGTGCGTGTTTGTGTGTGCGCACGTGCGCGTCCTTTTTTTAGTGCCTGCGTGTATCTATATAGGCGGGCTTAGGGATTCCCTATTCCCAAGTGTATTAAATCACATATACGCAGCAGTTAGTTACTGCCTCTGCCTTCTCAGCATGATGACTCAGTAGTCCTGTTGGTGCAGTCGCAGACAGAGTGTGGGCCTGCTGAAAAGATAACACACATATTTGTCCAAATACCCTGAGAGTAGCACCTCGTCACTCCAATGTTGCGCTAATGTCGATTGAAGCTGGTTGAATCATCGTGGTTTCGTTGAATCGATGTGGGYAAATGATTAGATTTGCAAAAAAGAATCAACAAAAGGCATTTCCACTTTTTGTCATTAACTTTTAACCTAAATCCAATGACATGATGACATTTGATGATTTCAAGTTGAATTCAAGGTTAGTTGACAACTCGACCAAATGTAAATCAAAATTAGACATTGAACTGAAGTCTGTGCCCAGTGGGAGGGCATCCCGTTTTCTATTGGAATTAAATATTATCATATTGTTCAATTTTAATCCTATTGCCAATAGCATATTTAGTTTTGCTTCAGCACTGAATAAATATTTGACATACAAGGACTGGTCTTTCATTGTTTTGTCTGTGAGTTTGGTTTGACCCTCATGTTTGGACGATCCTGTCATTGTGGCCGAGTGATAGACCTGGTGTGGGGAGAGATAACCGCGACCGACAGACAGAGAGAGAGAGAGAGAGAGAGAGAGAGAGAGAGAGAGAGCTAACTATGAGGTCAGTATTAATCGTCTCAAGGCAATTTCATGGATAAATACATTTATAGTTTGTAGTCTTTCATACGTTTAGAATGAAGCGATCTGTGAAATCTCGCATGTGAATAGACTTTCTGTGTCACGTTAGACTCAAGAAAAGGCCCATGGCTAAAGGATTGTGGCAGAGATAGGCCACAGCTGTTCAAAATACATTATTCTTCTTGTTATGAAAGGTGAGATGGGTCGTTCCCGCTTCATTAATGCGTGGGCCACTTGCACCTGCGCTCCTGTGGAGAGAGCGCGAGACGCGCAGATATCTCCAAATAAGGCTATAGGCCTATGGACCATCTTGTTTGGATGACGTTAGCAGAAACGAAACGCAAAATAAACAATGTGTATGTAGGTTAAAATTGAGTTAAACCGGTGGGGGTGGAAGTTAGGCTACATAAATTGTTGCTCAATCTCGGGTATTCGTGTTCCACTGTCCTGCGGCAGAATAGGGGAAACACTTGTGGCTTACATGGACGATAGCGCGCGCCTGGGACCTATTAAGTAGAAAAGTGTAATATAGACAATACAATATAAGGACTGGCATATCTTCGCAGTATGTATGCCTCTCACGTTGCAGCGTCAAATTGGCAGTGTGCTATGCGCTCGTGACGATTTGCTGACGCGCCTTTAGCCCCACCACCCTGGAGAGAGATGCTGCGAGGGAGCGAAGGGGCTGGGAACCGGTCACTCTATCTCTCTCTTTCTTGATCGAATGTGAAGAAAGCAAGTCCTGCGGCAAAACGAGCGAAATTCCACCGATACCAGGAGAGGCATCCCGGCTCTGTTGTAGAAATGGAGGTTCCAAGATTGGGACACAACTTAACCAGCCCGATGAGTCCGTGTGAGGGCATGATAAAGAACCTCAGCTTGGACGGTATACAGTTATGCGAGCGAGAGGGTAAGCGCACAATAAACTGCATTTTGGATTGTCATGTAGCCTAGGCGTTGAAATTCCAGGGATTACCCCCATCCACTCCACCAATTTCATTTTGTGTGCATTAGAATATTCCCTTCCATCGGCTAATGAAAGATTACAGCCACGCTCTACTAGCCATCTATAGTGGTGTCAGAATGACTGAATAAGGGTCCAAATAGTGGCTAGGGTTTCTGTTTGTCCCTTATTTTATGATGAAAATGTAATAATACGGCAGGTTTACAGTTAATCCGATTTGGACGGCGACTGGTGCGCTGCTGCGTGCGCGGAATAGCTGAGGACATCAATGCATTTTCCTCACATAACCTATCTTTTGTATGCATCATATGCATTTAGGGTTTCACTATGAAACGGGCATAAATTCCACATGATGGCATTTCAGGAAAATGGAGTTTCACCATTTCAGAACCATGGACGTGGACAGCAGCCGGTGGATCGCTTTTGCAAAGGTTTCAATGAAAAGGGGAAACTAACGTTATTCATGCCTGGTGCAGCTCTGAACAAAGCTTGACATTACAAATATATAGTATATATTGAAGTAGCCTACAGTTAGAGCTGTTTTAAGTCAGAAACCACATCCACAAGCCGATACAAAGATAGATTGGAACTACATTATTTAACATGATCTGACTAAGAAAAGCTACTATCTTTGAGGATTCAGCTGCATTTTGAAAATACAACTATTTTGGTAGGCAACAGAGGAATCACTGTACAATGGTTAAAACATTATGGTCTGATCATTAAAAGGTTTTGTTGAAGTTTACATTTCGATTTCAGGCCTATTAAAACATTTGCAACATTAAGATAGTTTTGAGAAATACATGCAAATGGAGACCAGCTGTTCCTAGGCCCAGCCTAGGCTACTCTTTCGATGTATAGCCTATGTTGGCTGATCTGAATGAAAAAATAGCAAGTCATCATCAATGGGGGACTGGGCTCAAAGATGGCTGCACACATCTGCAGACAGAAGCCCCGTTTATACCTGGTGTTAACATGTGTCCTTTGTCCTAATTGTGCCCACATTTGTAGACAGGTGTGGATGTTCAAAAGACACATTGTGATCAGATTGTGACCAGATCTTCTTTCCCCCTCCAGAGGTAGTCAGGCAAACATTGTGTCTGGTTATCTCACAATTGTAGATGGCTCTGGACAGTGAAACTATTTAAATCATCATTATCCATCTTCTAAAATCATTGACAGGTGGTACCATTGACTTATGACATCAATATGTGGCTTAAAATAAATAAATGAATATTATTTTGAAAGAGTATCCATTAAATAATTTGCATACAGGGAGGGACCAGGAAATCTGGTCACAATGTGGAAACAGTTGATGGATAAGAGACACATTTTAATACCAGGTGTAGACACATATCTGAAAATGTGGGCATAATCAGAATGTGGACAAAATCAGGACCAAAGAGGTGCCAGGTATAAACAAAGCTAAAGATGGAGCATCCACACCCTTCACTCTAATTACTCAGATAATTTTACAATAGAGTYAGAGAACATGGACAAATTAATTTGCTACATAATACGCTGGATGACACATACTCAGTGCAATATTGCATTACAGTGCCTTTAGAAAGTATTCAGACCCCTTGACTTTTTTCACATTTTGTTGTGTTACAGCCTTATTCTAAAATTGGTTAAATAAAAAAAACTCCTCAGCAATCTACACACAATACCCCATAATGACAAAGTCAAAACTGTTTAAACATTTTTGCAAATGTATAAAAATAAATAAACAGAAATAGCTTATTTACATAGGTATTCAGACCCTTTGCTATTAGATTCGAAATTGAGCTCAGGTGCATCCTGTTTCCATTGATCATCCTTGAGATGTTTCTACAACTTGATTTGAGTCCACCTGTGGTAAATTCAATTGCTTGGACATGATTTGGGAAGGCACACACCTGTCTATATAAGGTCCACAGTTGACAGTGCATGTTAGAGCAAAAACCAAGCCATGAGGTCGAAGGAATTGTCCGTAGAGCTCAGAGACAGGATTGTGTGAAGGCACAGATCTGGGGAAGAGTACCATGAGGTCCCCAAGAACACAGTGGCCTCCATCATTCCTAAATAAAATATGTTTGGAACCACCAAGACTCTTCTTCCTAGAGCTGGCAACCCGGCCAAACTAAGCAATCGGGGGAGAAGAGCCTTGGTCATGGAGGGGACCAAGAAACCGATGGTCACTCTGACAGAGCTCTAGAGTTCCACTGTGGAGATGGGAGAAACTTCCAGAAGGACAACAATCTCTGCAGAACTCCACCTATCAGGCCTTTATTGTAGAGTGCCCAGACTGAAGCCACTCCTCAGTAAAAGGCACATGACAGCCTGCTTGGAGTTTGCCAAAAGGCACCTAAAGACTCTCAGACAATGAGAAACAAGATTCTCTGGTCTGTTGAAACAAAGATGGAACTCTTTGGTCTGAATGTCAAGCATCACATCTGGAGGAAACCTGGCACCATCCCTATGGTGAAGCATGGTGGTGGCAGCATCATGTTGTGGGGATGTTTTTCAGTGGCAAGGACTGGGAGACTAGTCAGGATCGAGGCAAAGATGAATGGAGCAAAGTATAGGGAGATCCTCGATGGAAACCTGCTCCAGGGTGCTCAGGACCTCAGACTTGGGCGAAGGTTCCCCTTCCAACAGAACAATGACCCTAAACACACAGCCAAGACAGCACAGCAGTAGCTTCGGTGCAAGTCTGCAGAGAAGAATGGGAAAAACTCCCCAAATACAGGTGTGCCAAGCTTGTAGCGTCATACCTAGGAAGACTAGATGCTGTAATCGCTGAAATATCACATGCACATAATGACAAGAACACTCGATGCTGTAATTGTCATTATGAAGCATTTACAGCATTGAGTCTTCTTGGGTATGATGCTGCAGATCCTTTCAAGCTCTGTCAGGTTGGATGGGGAGTGTCTCTGCACAGTAATTTTCAGGTCTCTCATGAGAGTATTATTTAAGTCCACCTGTGGTAAAGGTGCTTCGACAAATGACTGAGTAAAGGATCTGAATACTTATGTAAATGTGATATTTCAGTTTTTTATTTGTAATAAATTGATGAAGATTTTTTTTTTTTTAATCAATTTTAGAATAAAGCTGTAACGTAGCAAAATGTGGGAAAAGTCAAGGGGTCTGAATACTTTCCAAAGGCACTGTACATTCTATTGCAAGACAATAATCAACTAACTATAATCTATGGCCTAGTCACAGAAATATTACAGATGTGCATTTAGAAAGATATTGAAAGTGAATGCTCAAACTGAGCTTGATAATGTGTCTTTTGATTTGTACATAGGGGCTGTTGTCTAGGCCCTATCCAGTCAATGGTGGTCTTCATTAGGCCACACAAGCAGGGCAGTTAGACCCTGCCAACACAGTGCACCAATTGTACCTCTGGTTCTATTTCTCATTTCCTGGGGCGGCTGCCGATCATATAATGGAGTGGGATGCTCTTTATATCCCCTTACGACTCTGGCCTGATTTTAAAACTCTAATTTTAGTATATATAGGTATAGGTATAGGCTGAACTTTCTTATGGATGTTGCTGTTGGTGCCAGCTCTGTGCTTTGTACTGTGGGTTTACTGGGCTTGTATTGGCCCCTTTGCAGCAAACAAGCACTCTCCAATTTGTCAGTCAATACTGGGTAAATAAGGGATAAGTGTGCTTGAGCTGCCCACTGTTTGTAGTACAACAGCACAACAATCTCTGTCATTACTTTACAGATCCTGAGGGGAAATGAAATGACAGGGTAATAAAAAGCGCCTGCATTCTTTACCAAACATTATAATTGTATGTTGAGTATGAATCTCCTTTCCCAAGACAGGCTGATTTGTTCACTAGCTTTGATGATGCTTGATGTAGCCTATGACCATCTGTGTGTGTTTTGGGGTTGAGCACTCCTATTTGCATGTAGATTACAATATATCTGATCCAATGTCATTGATGATAGGTCCAACATCATGATAATAACAATAAAACCATGCCTATTGACAGCCCATCTAAACATGAAATCAGTTTAAACCATGTTTTTAGAATTAATCAAGTGTAGGACAGGATCATCTCCTGAAAATGCATTCTCACTAACACCACAGACAGTTTTCCTCAACTTCACATGTAGGTGTCAGAGGAAGGCCCTAAAAGTTGTCAAAAACTCCAGCCACCCTAGTCAGACCGTTCACTCTGCTACCGCATGGCAAGCGGTACCGGAGGGCCAAGTCTAGGTCCAACTGGCTTCTAAACAAGCCATAAGACTCCTGAACAGCTAATCAAATGGCTACCCAGACTATTTGCACCCCCCCCCCCCCCATTCTACACTGCTGCTACTCTCTGTTATCATCTATGCATAGCCACTTTAATAACCCTACCTGCATGTACATAATTACCTCAACTACCTCGACACCGGTGCCCCCGCACATTGACACATTGACTCTGTACCGGTACCCCCTGTATATAGCCCCGCTATTGTTATTTACTGCTGCTTTTTAATCATTTGTTTTTCTTCTCTCTTACTTTTTTTTGTATTTTCTTAAAACTTGGTTGGTTAAGGGGTTGTAAGTAAGCATTTCACTGTAAGGTCTACACCTGTTGTATTCGGCGCATGTGACAAATACAATTTGATTTGATAGTTTATCCTGCTTTGACAGACTAAAGCTGGCAGCAAGTTGTTTTGATGGGTTGGTGTCACTTTAATTAATGTTCTCTGTGTTTTACTTTTTACGCTGCTAGGCTTGTCGAAATGTAGGGACTGTGCCATTTAACGAATTGTTTGCTGTCTAGGAARACAATACATTTAGTTCTCTTGGAAATGTATTGGATTTTCTCCAATGTATTTATAAAATTGCTAATTTAATGTTAATTTCAGTATCACAACCCTGTCTAAAAATATCTAGCAAATATCAATATTTAATTGTTCACACAAACGTGAGAATTCCCAAGCCAACCCAGACTAGAAAATGGCTTTGTCAGAGGCCCATCAATATTTTAGCATTGTGATGTGTATAAAGTGGTGGGGGTTTTCAGCATTGAGAAGGCACATGTGACTGAGCCTTTCCCCTCTGTCTCAAGAATAGCTCTGGGAACTGCATAGAGAAATAAAATAACTGGAACTGACATCAACATTTGAAGGACCCATTACAATTTTAATGTTTAAGACAGACATCCTATTTAAAAACTGTATAAGAAATTTAGCCACACTTCAAATGTGTGCCAACCAGGACTAATCTCAATATACATGTATCATGTCTATGTCCAGTGGTTACCAGTTCAGTTTAGTTACCATGTTGGCAAGATGGTGCAGACAGACATGACAGCTCTGCTTCTAGCTACTAAGCAACATTGCAGTATAAAAAAAAAAATGGTGTGTTATTTCTGCTTTACTCATCTATATGTATATACTGTATTCTATTCTACTGTATTTTAATCAATGCCACTCTGACATTGCTCGTCCTAATATTTATATATTTCTTTATTCCATTCTTTTACTTTTAGATTTGTGTATTGTTGTGAATTGTTAGATTCTACTGCACTGTTGGAGATAAGAACTCAAACATTGCGCTACACCCGCATTAACATCTGCTAAATATGTATATGTGACCAATAACATTTGATCTGATTTGATAAAATCAAAGTTTATTGCTCGCTTATACAGTTTTGCAGATGTTATAGTGGATGCAGCAAAATGTTTATGTTACTAGCTCCTAACAATGCAGTAAAATGTCAAACAAGTACACAAATAATCCAATAAAGCAATATTACAAGAAATCAAGAAATATCAGAACGATTCCAATTAACAACCCAAATAGCACTTCAACAGTAGCTAGGTTTCTATCCAGATTTTCATGTGAATATTCAAAAATCTGCACTAAACAATATGCACATTTTACCACCAGAGATGGGTTTCCAGCAAACTAACTTATTGTGGATAAAAGTCTGTGCGTGATGACATAGTACACAGAAAAAATGACTTTTGTGGTTACATTTATCTGTACCGAATGAAAAATGCTAGTTAAAAGGGTTTCCATCACATTTTCAACACTGTGATGTTTTTTTCACAAACGTGCCCACTCTGGTCTTGGCACGTGCGCTCTAGCCAACAGCTGGCAGATACAGTGCGGGTAGGCTACCTACATTATGAGATTATTATGGATAAGAGCGATATTATTTATATTTTTCAAACGGCAGCCAAACATCGATCATCATGTCACCAGAATAAGACCCTCAATATTTATTGGATCAAGCATATCAAGTGCACTTTCACCACCCTGTGAAGTTCATGATGACTTATTGAATCTGTTGCCTAATAAACTGCATGGTTTTCCGAGTCGTAGTGGGAGGACAAACCACACTACATGAACTCAGCAAAAAAAGAAACGTCCTCTCAAAGTCAACTGCGTTTATTTTCAGCAAACTTAACATGTGTAAATATTTGTATGAACATAACAAGATTCAACAACTGAGACATAAACTGAACAAGTTCCACAGACATGTGACTAAAATAAATGGAATAATGTGTCCCTGAACAAAGGGGGGGTCAAAATCAAAAGTAACAGTCACTATCTGGTGTGGCATCTCCACGTGGACTGCACCAGATTTGCCAGTTCTTGCTGTGAGATGTTACCCCACTCTTCTACCAAGGCACCTGCAAGTTCAGGGACATTTCTGGGGGGAATGGTCATAGCCCTCACCCTCCGATCCAACAGGTCCCAGACGTGCTCAATGGGATTGAGATCCGGGCTCTTCGCTGGCCATGGCAGAACACTGACATTCCTGCCTAGCAGGAAATCACGCACAGAATGAGCAGTATGGCTGGTGGCATTGTCATGCTGGAGGGTCATGTCAGGATGAGCCTGCAGGAAGGGTACCACATGAGGGAGGAGGATGTCTTCCCTGTAACGCACAGCGTTGAGATTGCCTGCAATGACAACAAGCTCAGTCTGATGATGCTGTGACACACCGCCCCAGACCATGACGAACCCTCCACCTGCAAATCGATCCCGCTCCAGAGTACAGGCCTTGGTGCAACGCTCATTCCTTCGACTATAAACGCAAATCTGACCATCACTCCTGGTGAGACAAAACCGCGACTCGTCAGTGAAGAACACTTTTTGCCAGTCCTCTCTGGTCCAGCGACGGTGGGTTTCTGCCCATAGGCAACGTTGTTGCCGGTGATGTCTGGTGAGGACCTGCCTTACAACAGGCGTACAAGCCCTCAGTCTAGCCTCTCTCAGCCTACACGTGGTCTGCCACTGCGAGGATGATCAGCTGTCTGTCCTGTCTCCTTGTAGCGCTGTCATAGGTGTCTCACAGTACGGACATTGCAATTTATTGCCCTGGCCACATCTGCAGTCCTCATGCCTCCTTGCAGCATGCCTGCGGCACTTTCACACAGATGAGCAGGAACCCTGGGTATCTTTCATTTGGTGTTTTTCAGAGTCAGTAGAAAGGCCTCTTTAGTGTCCTAAGTTTTCATAACTGTGACCTTAATTGCCTACCATCTGTAAGCTGTTAGTGTCTTAACGACCGTTCCACAGGTGCATGGTCATTAATTGTTTACGGTTCATTGAACAAGCTGTCTACATACCACCACAGACTGATGCTGGCACTAAAACCGCACTCAATGTGCCCCACAGTGACTGTATACCGCCATAAGCAAAGAAGAAAACGCTAATCCAGAGGCGACACTCCTAGTGGCCGGGGACTTCAATGCAGGGAAACTTAAATCAATTTAACCCAATTTCTATCAGCATGTTAAATGTGCAACCAGAGGGAAAAAAAACTCTAGACCACCTTTACTCCATACAGAGAGACACGTACAAAGCTCTCCCTCGCCCTCCATTTGGCAAATCTGACCATAATTCTATCCTCCTGATTCCTGCTGACAAACACAAATTAAAGCAGGAAGCACCAGTGACTCGGTCTATAAAAAAGTAGTCAGATGAAGCAGATGCTAAACTACAGGACTGTTTTTCTAGCAGAGACTGGAATATGTTCCGGGATTCTTCCGATGGCATTGAGGAGTACACCACATCAGTCACTGGCTTCATCAATCAGTGCATCGATGACGTCGTCCCCACAGTGACTGTATGTACATACCCCAACCAGAAGCCATGGATTACAGGCGACATTCACACTGAGCTAAAGGGTAGAGCTGCCGCTTTCAAAGTGCGGGACTCTAACCCGGAAGCTTATAAGAAATCCCGCTCTGCCCTCTGACAAACCATTAAGATCGAATCGTACTATACTAACTCTGACGCTCGTCGGATGTGGCAGGGCTTGCAAACTATTATAGACTACACAGGGAAGCACAGCCGAGAGCTACCCAGTGACACGAGCCTACCAGACGAGCTAAATAACTTCTATGCTCGCTTCGAGGCAAGTAACACTGAAACATGCTTGAGAGCATCAGCTCTTCCGGACAACTATGTGATCACGCTCTCCGCAGCCGATGTGAGTAAGACCTTTAAACAGGTCAACATTCACAATGCCGCAGGGCCAGACGAATTACCAGAACGTGTACTCCGAGCATGTGCTGACCAACTGGCAAGTGTCTTCACTGACATTTTCAACCTCTCCCTGTCTGAGTCTCTAATACCAAAATGTTTCAAGCAGACCACCATAGTCCATGTGGCCAAGAACACTAAGGTAACCTGCCTAAATGACTACTGACCCGTAGCACTCACGTCTGTAGCCATGAAATGCTTTGAAAGGCTGGTCATGGCTTACATCAACACCATTATCACAGAAACCCTAGACCCACTCCAATTTGCATACCGTCCCAACAGATCCACAGATGATGCAACGTCTATTTGACTCCACACTGCCCTTTCACACCTGGACAAAAGGAAGAGCTACCCAAACATAGGTGTTCCTCCCACATAGGAACACCTATGTGAGAATGCTATTCATTGACTACAGCTCACCGTTCAACACCATATAGTCCCTTCAAAGCTTATCATGAAGCTAAGGACCCTGGGACTAAACACCTCGCTCTGCAACTGGATCCTGGACTTCCTAACGGGCCGCCCCCCCCCAGGTGGTAAGGGTAGGAACAACACATCCGCCACGCTGATCCTCAACACAGTCGCCCCTCAGGGGTGCGTACTCTGTCCCCTCCTGTACTCCCTTTTTACTCAAGACTGCCCGGCCAGGAATGACTCCAACACCATCATTAAGTTTGCTGATGACACAAAAGTGGTAGGCCTGATCACCGACAACGATGAGACAGCCTATAGGGAGGAGGACAGAGACCTGACCGTGTGGTGCAAGGACAACAACCTCTCCCTCAACGCGATCAAGACAAAGGAGAATATTGTGGACTACAGGAAAAAGAGGACCGCGTACATCCCCATTCTCATCAACGGGGCTGTAGTGGAGCAGGTTGAGAGCTTCAAGTTCTTTGGCGTCCACATCACCAACAAACTAACATGGTCCAAGCACACCAAGACAGTTGTGAAGAGGGCATGACAAAACCTATTCCCCCTCAGGAGACTGAAAAGATTTGGCATGGGTCCTCAGATCCTCAAAAGGTTTTACAGCTGCACCATCGAAAGCATCCTGACGGGTTGCATCACTGCCTGGTATGGCAACTGCTCGACCTCCAACCGCAAGGCTCTACAGAAGGTAGTGCGTCCGGCCCAGTACATCACAGTGGCCAAGTTTCCCGCCATCCAGGACCTCTATACCAGGTGCTGTCATAGGAGGGCCCTAAAAATCGTGAAAGACTCCAGACACCCTTGTCATAGTCTGTTCTCTCTGCTACGGCACGGCAAGTGGTACCGGAGCGCCAAGTCTAGGTCCAAGAGGCTTCTAAACAGCTCCTACTGTCACATTGGTATAAATGATTCGAGAGACAGACGCAGGAATGCGTAATAAGGGTTTTTATTGTACCCAAATTACGGCGTGCCATGTAAAGGCACGGGGACGAAGACCAAACAATAACACAGGGTTGAAACCCAAACAAAATAGCGAGGAGTACCTCAAATAAATGACACATGCTCACAATGATTATCACACGGGACGAGAACCATAATCATCTGTGCAATCCACAAGGACACAAAAGCCCAAACACACAGCACAGGTACTCACACGCACCAACGGACACTGTAACAATAATCAACAATAATTTCCCAATGGAAACCAAAGGGCACACTTATACAAGTACTAATCAGTGGGAATAGGGGACAGGTGTGCGTAATGAAAGATCCGGAGGGATCCGTGACAGTACCCCCTTGACACGCTGCATTAGCAGTGCAACGACACCGGCCTCGAGGGCGATCACAGTAATGCAGTGCAGGTTGATCAGGAACCGATGCAGCTGTCGAAGTTGCGTCGTCGTCGGACGGGCCAGTTGCCGCTGCCAAAGTTGCGGCTGCGTCGAATGGACCAGTTGCAGTGGCGTCGGACAGGCCAGTTGCAGCTGCAGAAGCTGCATCATTGGACGGACCCGTTGTAGCGACCTCGGACGGCCCAGTTGCAGCTGCCGAAGTTGCGGCGGCGTTGGACGGACCAGTCGTAGCGTCGTCGGACGGGCCATTCCCGCTGTCTCACAAAAGGGTTGATTATTCTGTCACGTCGGTATGAAGGGGTCGGGAGACAGGCGRAGGAATGCGTAATAGGGGTTTTTATTTCCCAATTTACAGCGTGCCGT
Source organism: Salvelinus sp. IW2-2015 (assembly GCF_002910315.2). NCBI lineage: Eukaryota > Metazoa > Chordata > Actinopteri > Salmoniformes > Salmonidae > Salvelinus > Salvelinus sp. IW2-2015. The sequence goes on from NC_036858.1 coordinate 42,809,180, forward strand.
GTAAAGGCACGGGGACGAAGACCAAACAAACACGAATACAAAACACAGGGGAGAAACCCAAACAAAAGAGCGAGGAGTACCTCGAATAAATACACAATTGCACAATGATTATCACACGGGACGAGACCCGTAATCATCTGCACAATATACGTGGCACGAAAGCCAAAACAACATAGCACAGGTACTCACACGACCAACGGACATTGTAACAATAATGGACAGCCCAACGGAAACCAAAGGGCACACTTATACAAGTACTAATCAGTGGAAATAGGGGACAGGTGTGCGTAATGAAAGTTCCGGAGGGATCCGTAACATCTACCCCCAAGCCATAAGACTCCTGAACATCTAATCAAATGCCTACACAGACTATTTGCATTGCCACCCCCCACCCCCATTTTACGTTGCTGCTACTCTCTGTTATTATCTATGCATAGTCACATTAATAACTCTACCTACATGTACATATTACCTAAATTCCCTCGACACAGGGTGCCCCCGCACATTGACTCTGTACCGGTACCCCCTGTATATAACCCCGCTATTGGTATTTACTGCTGCTCTTTAATTATTTATTATTCTTATCTCTTACTTTTTTATGTATTTTCTTAAAATGGCATTGCTAGTTAAGGGCTTGTAAGTAAGCGTTTCAGTGTAAGGACTACACCTGTTGTATTCGGCGCATGTGACAAATAACATTTGATTTGATTTGATTGGCAAACATACACAATCCATGTCTCAATTGACTCAAGGTTTAAAAGTCCTTCTTTAACCCGTCTCCTCCCCTTCATCTACACTGATTGAAGTGGATTTAACACGTGACATCAATAAGGGATCATAGCTTTCACCTGGATCCACCTGGTCAGTCTATGTCATTGAATGAGCAGATGTTCTTAATGTTTTGTACACTCAGTGTATATTAGAGTGAGTTATGTCAAGAATCCAGTATATAAATAAATATGCAGTGTGTATAAACAGTGTAACTAAAATACAATGTACAGTAATAGAAATATTAGAATGAACTTTGTTGTGAAAACAGTATTTAAATGGACAGTACAAAACCACAAGGACAAATGTATAGAATTGCAGAAAATTAGCTTCCGGACCATAGTCCGGAATATAAATATACAGTATATTGTACATATGTGAAGGGTGTGTATAGACAGAATGGGCAGTATGTGAATAGAAAAGGTCTGTACAGCAGCAGTTATATAGGATAAGCCATGACTATAATACAGCATATGCAAATAAAGTGGGTAAAACAGTATGTAAACATTATTAAAGTGGCTAGTGTTCAATGAATCTATGTACATATGGCAGCAGTCTCTAAGGTGCAAGGTAGAGTGCCGAGTATTAGCCAGCTAGTGACAGTGTCTAAGGTTCAGGGAAGGTTACTGGGTGGTCCATGATGGATGGGTGAACTTCATTTAACCAAGTACTGTGTCAGTTTTCTGAGAGACCTCCCAACCGCCATTCCAGCTGTGACACCATCAGAGCCAGCCTCACTGTCGGATACAGGCTGAGTGTGTGAGTTGAGCCTACCATCTGTCTTGCAGTAGCAACAACTACATGAACAGTAACAGTAAAGCCCCTCCCCAAGAGCCCAATTATACCAAACTTTAGCTCAGGCCTGTTGCCATTTGTTTTTCTACAATGTACTAACAAGAGAGGTTTAGACTCAAATCCCCTAAAAGCCAGTGGAAATAATGGAGAAACCTTTTAAGCGATAACTCCAGGAACTTTATGGGGAAATGGAGAGATCAATAGAGATCAGTCATACTCTCCATACCAGTGGTGTAAGCAAATCATATCAAAGATGTGATTTGATTCATTGTCCTGGCTCTCTGACAACTCAGAGACCATATTTTGTGTGGGCAGTTGACCCATGAGTGTGTCTGGCAGGAAGAGTAATCCATGTCAGTTACACTGCTGCTGTCCACCTCATCCAGACCAGACACTGCTCTTAGAGCTCTCTGCAGATTTAACCCTTTCTTGTGAACAGAATGTGTAACCTAGTTGGAGGACAAAATTATGTTGAAATCGAAATGGTTATTTAGGTTAAAGGGTATTATTGATCAAAATTATGATGTATATCAACAATGCTATGTAAAAAGTTCCATAATGGATTGATTTTTAAGCCAAAGTATTCTGTTGAGGGATTTAACATAGGCCTAATTTCATTTCACTCTGGTGTCATTAACAAATTCTATGCTAATGAAACACAATGACTCATCTATTTTTTGACAAGTTAAGAATGAACGCTCTTATCGTCCTTCCCCAAGAGGCATTTTGGATTGAATTAGTTTGCTAGAACAGCTGGTTATATTTACAGCGGACGTCTTTTGTGATATACATGGTTTTATTTAGTCCATCACTCAGAATTCTTAGACATTGTTTTTATGTTGTTTTTTGTTGATCAATTACCCTGTGATTGGAATAATACGTAACACACAGTAACTGTATGGAGCTGTATGAACAGAGCTTTGTTTCGCTACTAGTAGGATGTTATTTCTCTGGCAACGTCTTTCACTCTTAGCTTGTGCTCTCTTGCCAGTGTATAAGGACAAAACAGTGATTTTCAAAGGCCTGCCCTGAATCCCACTTGGTGTTTGTAGTGTTGTGTTGGAGTCTTTTAGAGTAAGAATGGACCAAAAACAAATGGTCCTAGGCAGCACCTACGGATTTACAACAGCATTCAGATTTCCAAATGCTTCGACTTTGTATTCATAGCCTATGGGTCATGTCGACACTCAGGAAAACTCCACTCAAGTCACAAGACACGCCATGTATGTTAACTAGGTTGATATTGATTTTGTTTAACTTCACCCTAGTGCTCAAATTATATTAAACTCGATTAGTTTCATTTGACAAGGTTAAGGTAAAGGACACATTTGCAGCAAACTGCGATTCTTGGCCTTCCCTGTACATACTGTAGCTCGTAAATGATGAGATTGTAAGCCATGAATTCAATCATTGAATGAAACCTGCTATGCCAATGTTTATGTATCATATTTACAAAATATGTTATTTACAGAGCTCACACACATTTCATTGGGAAAGCAATTGCATAAAAACAGCAATGCAGATTTAAGTCAGACCTGTATCATGCCAATGTTTATTTCAAAATGTGACAAGGATAAACACCCCACTGCACCCGTGGGATTGTGTGAATAAGCTAGTTACATAACTGTGAGCTCAGTGTCTTTACACACCAGACAGCTGGCTTAAAGCATGCAGTATGACAAGGCTCATTTCTAATCCTCTGAAATTAAATTGGAATATATTGCATGCCATTTCAGAAATGCAAATAATGTATACAGTATGTACTTCCATGGACTCCCTGTCTCCCACCCAGGCAAAATTCTGTTTTCCACTGCGTCCTTTCTTTTGGGTTTGATGAGCTCTTGAGCTATGTTGCATTGGTAAATGTATTTTTAATGACCTAACATTTACCCTCATTATACGCACTGTTAGTTTACCATAAGTCTGTCAGGGCTGGACCTCACGGCCTCCATTATCTAACGGGCATATTGACAAAAATGCCCTCGAAGCCAATCTAATGGAACAGGCCTTGAACTTGAATTGTCTGTGACCATTGCTTGGTGCTAGTTATGTGAGCCAACACATTCTAGGCCTCAGGCAAGGATCGTCATCACACTAGGTTAGCTTGGGAGAAGACCTACAATACCATGAAAAGCAGTCATGTCTGACTCATACGCATCTACAGTATCACAAGGCCTGGGCCAAACAGGCCAACAGCTCCATTAATGTAAAGCAAACTTTCTATGACTCATACAGTATAGTAAAATGATCACAACAAAACAATGAATGTTCAATGCTCGACTATGTTTTATTAGGTGTGCCATTAAAATATTAACTTGAGCAAACTTTTCTTATTAATAGTGAACACTGAACACAAACAGACAATAGAAAATAAAAAAAACAATCGCATCCATAGAATGAAGGTGGTGCGTCGGCGGTGAGTAGTGGTCTTCTTCCTATAGCAAAAAAAGAGAGAACAGGCAGGTGTACCCATCCCTTGGTTCTTCTTACCCCACCATGCCTTTATTACTATCCATGAAGAACACCTGAAACAAAAAAGTCAGATGCTAAGCAACAGGTCAAGACAGGAAATTAACTACACTTTTACTGACAGATGTGCTCTCACCATGTGATCTCTCACACTCTCTTTATGAGCCTGATGACCCACAGCAAGAGGCAGACAGGGTCTTGGATTTCCAAAAGCGCAAAGTAGTGTGGCTCTGGGCCGGTGGCATGAGGCGACAGGAAATACATACTGCCCCTGAGAAGACAGAGAGAGACACAGGGAAGATAGAAATTAGATGAGTAATGCCTCTTCCTTATGTATATACTGATAGACAGAGCATGTTGCTGATCACAAACTTACACAAAACATATGTTATAGGCCTATTTTAAGTGAGAAGTAGCCATTGGTCTGAAGCCAAAAAACAAAATAAATTCACATGAGCACCGCGTACTTCACCCATGCTCTACCAAGGTTTTCCAGCTCACAGCTTTGACCTACTACAGTAGCTACAGTATGTTGGTCTATTGTACATCAAACAATGTTTGGGCAGGTTGCTTAGGATTCAAACCTTCTCAAACAGCCTAATACWCTTAGAGGTGCTCCCACAATAATGTGATTTGTACCACATACAAGGTAATGTATTGCGTTCTTCCCACCCCCACACTAAGGCATTACCCAATTTTAGTCAGTAGATACACACCACCTTTTACGTTGGGTTCGACAGCTACTCATATAGATAGGTCTATGGAGCCTGTCTGCATTCTTGATTTCTGTAACCGTTAGCTTACCTATGTAATATTGACATAAGCTCAGAAACACTTTTGCAAACATGGTCCTGTTTCAGCAATTGGAGGCTCCTCAGAGGTGGACCATTTTTGATCAATGTACATTCATCAGTAAACTTTGTACATACAATTCAGGGATGGCCATTATATCTCGATGGGCTACAGGGTTATGCAGGCTCTCCTGTTCAAGCCCAGGTCTACCACACCTTCTACTATATAAGGTCTTGATGAGCAGCTGAGGTATTGATGAATAGTTGAGCAGTAAAATCAGGTGTGGTAGCACTGGGCTTGAGCTCATCAATAGCAATTGTGGTAAGTGCTGATACAAACACTGTTTACAAATGACAAACTGCTGAGAAACACCTGTAAAATACAAAGAAATTCAACAAGTACAAAACAKTTAAGAAAACATTCTTATAAATCTGACATTGGATAGGTGCTCTAAATCCTTTAGGTACCAATGTTCTTAATAAAGCTGTACACAGCTGTCCAACTCCAGTAAAAAAAATAAACACATTCCCAAATGTATAAATATGAAAACAGACGGGAGTACTCAGATTTGGAACAGAACATACATAAATGCTACTGATAGTGTGCGATGTACTGTGTGCATATGAATAAGCGTAAGTCATAGCTTCTCAAATGACAGAAAGTTGCGCCTGAAAAGGATAAACGTTTACAACCTGTGCAATTTATCGCATGCATTTGTACGGTAGGGATGGCGTGCATCTGATGAATGAGGGCAACGTCGTCTTGAGAAATTGAGAGCTGGTCTCGCCACGGTTCTCTCCTCCGTAGTAGCAAGACGCGCGCACAACTACTAGTACACGTCACACTCCCTGTTCCTTGCCACTCAACGATTCCTAATGAGCCCAAAGTCTATTTTACATACATCTAAGACATTTAAAAAAATAAGCACACGCCGTGCGTGCATGCGCCGGTGTCCGGAATGGGAGCGGGTGTCAAACTATACACGAAAGAGAATGGTCAAAATATCTTTCAAATCCCAGTGACGCTAACCGTTACACTACGAACCCTTTTACAGATACTTCAAATAGACACCATTTAAATAGGCAGCTTGGTGGCCTACCAAGCTGCCCATTACAAAATATGTTGGTTCATTCACTAAGTAGTGATTGAACGTTTATTTATCTTGTTTSGTTAAACATGCTTTTTTTTTATGAAACAGTTGATATGTTGAAAACAGTTTCATTTGATCACATAGGCAACCAAGTTAGRAAAGAAGGCGCTTTATTTTGACTTGCGCACAGGTCGCACAAGCAAGCAATGATCATTATGATGGCGTTGTTTTAACGTTACCTGGATGCTTCTTGAGCAACCCTGCTGCTTTTTACTTGTGGATGGCGACTTCAGCTTTTCGGAAACACATTGAAAAGTAACTTGACACTTGATCAGTCAGCGCAAATTTGGATTATAATGACAATAAATTTGCATTGACAGAGAATGGAGTGTACTGAATTAATGCATAAGGTAAGGGCTAGAATTTTCTCGGGATCTTCTAACAGCGACACGTCTGTTTTGGTGTTTGCATGTATTATACATTAGCAGCGTGGCAGTGTCCCCAAAGTTCGTTGAATCCAACGGGCCCGTAATAGCAGCCAAGGACGTTAGCTAATTTATTAGCTTGTGCTCTGATTACACGCAAGTGTACGCAGATGACTTCAGCCATATGGAAAACCTTCCATAGCTAAATATACCTAGCTACCTGATATTCAGCACATCATTGGTTTTTACTAGGCAAAAATGTGCATGTGAGCGGTAAATTGTGAATATAATAAAAACTGTTGCACCTACAAACGTATTCAGTCCAAATGGATCTAAATATAAATGGTCACCTAATGGACGCAGTAGCCTGGTTTTAATCTAATGTCTAGAATATGAGCTAGGTTTGGGCAAAACATTTAACAACCCTAATGCTAACGAACTTGCAAAAATCCGGTATAGTTGTTCTCGGTAATGAGGCGGCTAGTGTGTTGTGTACCTCAATTGATTTGCAAATGTTTATCAACATTGGCGTCATATTGGCTTAGACATGATGGTAGGGAGTTTTGAATTTAAAAATTGAGCTTCAACTGTAACTGACAGTTAYACTTACAGGTTATGTCGTTGTTTTTTGTTTGAATTGTTTACGTGTTCGCTTTGCGGGGGAAATGATAAGACGAGCGGAACTACGTAGCTAATAACTGTTGTAACGGGGATCCTTATTGTAGCAACACACTTTTGGAGGGAAGGCAATCCCGCGCTGTGTTAGCTAAATGTTCATGTCATCAGGTGTAGTTCGTAAGTATGTTAGGATGGTAAAGTTATAATAATTAAGAATGAAGTGTGAATTCATGCCAGGAATAATCAGTGTGAAGTTTGATTTCCTCCATTCTGTAATAAGCAGCCAATGAGTTATTTTTCCTTTATTCATGTATTTAATCTGATACTGTTATAGCGCCGGCAAAACTGTTTGTATGTAAGCACTTCAGAGTTATACCAAGCTAATAAGTCACTCGTAAGATAAGGAGGTTGTAAGAGTGTGCTTAACTGTATTTATTTACTTTATAGTTCTCACGGAAGGTGATAATTCTGACTAAATCTACAGAATAAAGCCGCCAGTTAAAATCAAGGAACGGTTGTGCTCGTGGTTACTGGAGGGAGCTACATCAACAAATGTATACTATGCGATATAATCAAATCGTATTATTCACATGCGCCGAATACGTACAGTAATTTTTTTTTTAAACAAATAACTAGAGCAGCAGTAAAATAACAGTAGCGAGGTTATATGCAGTTATCAGACAAGACAGGCAGGTCTATTATTTGGGGTTCTGAAGAAATCCTAGACAGTGTAGCCTATCTTGTTGCACTTATGGGTCTCCTTACCTGGGCAGGGCCACCTCACGTGGGCTGGTATCCCCAGGTGGATAGAAATCCCCAATGGTGGACTTCACACCCCTCTGCCCATGACAGAACCTGAAGGTTTTAAACCAGATTAATGGCTCCTCTTGCCTGATGGAGGTAGATAGGCAGCCTGGTCCATCTCTGCAGAGCCACTCACAACCCAACTGAGATCTTCAGTTTCTTGTTTGTAGTCGAACCCACAACTCTCCAAATACTCAACTAGTCTAAAGAAGGACAGTTTTATTGCTTCTTTAATCAGAACAACAGTTTTCAGCTGTGCTAACATAATTGCAAAAGGGTTTTCTAATGCTCAATTAGCCTTTTAAAATGATCAATTTGGATTAGCTAACACAACGTGCCATTGGAACACAATAGTGATGGTTACTGAAAATGGGCCTCTGTACGCCTATGTATATATTCCATAAAAAATCAGCCGTTTCCATCTACAATTGTCATTTACAACATTAACAATGTCTACACTGTATTTCTGATCAATTTGATGTTATTTTAATGGACAAAAAAATAGCTTTTCTTTCAAAAACAAGGACATTTCTAAGTGACCCCAAACTTTTGAATGGTAGTGTATATAAAAAAAAAAACATCCGATTATATGAAGTGATCTATAACAGCGCATTGGTCCGCGGTGCTAGAAACAGCTAGAAACAAGCTGTAAAATGCTCGGGAAAGACGAGAATATCATTGTTATGTTTCTTTGACATCGAGGCTGAGCCAAAACCTTCTATAGCCGAGGAGACAAACAATTGACTTGCTTGGGAAGTAATCTTATACTGTCACTATTCATTGATTAAGGTATTCACTTTCTGTACAATCGAATATGTTTAAACTCAGACAGCGTTTAGGGACAGGCCATACAAATTCTGAGTTAATGCCTAAACTTAACCTTAAACACTTCGGAATTTGATGTTTGGGTGAATGTTTAATTCTGACATGAGACTGTGAGAGGTTGTTGTTTTGGGAAACACTTGTGACCTCGGAAGAAGAGTAACCAGCTTACATTTTTCTGTGTCGGTAGGCCTAGGAGGCATTGGATAAATATGATAAGATGAACACAGGCCTATCTCTTGATCTATTCTTAGCCTGTAATTTCGGTAATTTGTGTGGTATTAAAAAGCTTATGCTAATATGTAGAATTGCATGATATTTCAATTTTTTCCTCGGAACTYCAAAAACGATGARAGATTCATTCAATGCTTTTACTATAAAATAGATCTTTCCACTTCTACTCTTTTCCACCGTGGTCTGAAAACTCACAAACTTCCGGCCCGCAGCCATGTGCGCTATCAAAATTCCTGCGTTGCCATGTAATGCTTAAAGGACGAAGAACAGTTTCTAAAGAACAGTATCTAAAACTGCATCTCTAATTCTCTGGTCTGTCCAAGAAGTGAGCGTAAACAGTAGACGGTAGATATAGTGGAGGGTCACTTGTTTTTTTTTCAAGTGTTCAGAGAGGATTTAGGTAAAATATATTTTGCTGAAYGAAGGGCAATCCATTTGTAAACATATAAATGCAACCTGTAAAGTGTTCCTCCCGTGTTTCATGAGCTGAAGTAAAAGTTCCTGGAAATGTATTATTTCTCAAAATGTTTGTGCACACATTTGTTTACATCCCTGTTAGTGAGCATATCTGCTATGCCAAGATAATCCATCCACCTGACCAGTGTGGCATATCAAGAAGCTGATTAAACAGCATTATCATTACACAGGTGCACCCTGTGCTGGGGACAATAAAAGGCCACTCTAAAATGTGCAGATCACACAACACATTGCCACAGATGTCTCAAGTTTTGACGGAGCGTGCAATTGGCATGCTGACTGCAGGAATGTACAACAGAGCTGTTGCCAGAGAATTTAATGTTAATTTCTCTACTATAAGCCACCTCCAACGTCATTTTAGAGAATTTGGCAATACGTCCAACCGGCCTCACAACCGCAGACCAAGTGTAACCATGCCAGCCCATCCGGCTTTTTCATCTGTGGGATCGTCTGAGACCAGRCACCTGCACAGCTAGTGAAATGGGTTTGCACAACTGAATCATTTCTGCACAAACTGTCAGAAGCCGTATCAGGGAAGCCCATCTGCGTGCTCTTCGTCCTTACCAGGGTCTTGACCTGAGTGCAATTTGGCAACGTAACCTACCTCAGTGGGAAAATGCTCACCTTCGACGGCCGCTGGCACGCTGGAGAAGAATGCTCTTCACAGATGAATCCTGGTTTCAACTGTACCGGCAGATGACAGACATTGTGTATAGCGTTGTGTGGGCTAGCGATTTGCTGATGTCAACATTGTGTACAGAGTGCCCCCATGGTGGCGTTGGGGTTATGGTATGGGTAGGGTAGGCATAAGCTACGGACAATGAACATAATTGCATTTTATCAATGGCAATTTGAATGCACAGAGATACAGTAACGAGATCTTGAGGCCCATTGTCGTGCCATTTATCCACTGCTATCACCTCATGTTTCAGCATGATAATGCACAACCCCATGTCTTAAGGATCTGTACGCAATTCCTGGAAGCTAAAAATTCCCCAGTTCTTCCATGGCCTGCATATTCACCAGACATGTCACCCATTGAGCTTGTTTGGGATGCTCTTGATCGACGTGTATGACAGAGTGTTCCAGTTGCCACCAATATCCAGCAACTTCGTACAGCCATTGAAGAAGAGTGGACACCATTCCACAGGCCACAATCAACAGCCTGATCAACTTTGTGCGAAGGTGATGTGTCATGCTGCATGAGGCACATAGTGGTCACACCAGGTACTGACTGGGCTTCTGATCCTGATCCACGTCTACTTTTTGTGTGAACAACAGATGCATTTCTGTGAACAACAGATGCATATCTGTGTTCCCGGTCATGTGAAATCCATAAATTAGGGCTTGGAAAGGTGGGCTGGCCTCTCGGTCCAGTTCTAAAATGATTTAGGACCTATTTAACCGGTCAATCGTTTTTTTTGTCACCCTTGGTGAACATAACTCCGAGAAAATGGATATCACGTGGTGTTCCACAAGGTTAGATTTTGAGTCCGGTACTGTTCAGTTTATATATGTTACCCCTTGGGAGCGTTATCAGAAAGCACGGCATTGATTTTCACTGCTACGCAGCTGATACACAACTTTACATTTCTGTGTCATCAGAGGTTTTTAGCTCCACATATAAATTATACTGTATTAGTGAGTTAAATACTTGGATGGTTCACAACTTCCTGTGGATATATTTAAAAGAGATCTTAAAACACACCTCTTTAGCTTTGCTTTTCCTTAGTGCTTTTTAGTCTTTCAGTTTTTATTGTTATTCTTTTGTTTTTTAWCCTCTTTTGTTTGTTGGGTAGTAAATATTTCTATATGTATTTTCATCGTTTTTTCGTTTTTTCCTCTGAAGCGCATTTCATTGCATTCATSTTTGAAATGTGCTATATAAATAAAGCTTGATTTGATTATAATAAACAACGTGCACTCCCTTAGCGCTCTGGATCAATGTTATTGAATGCCAAAGTGTTTTGCTCAAAACATGATTGTGCCACAAGCTTGCTAGCTGCGGGGTAAATTACTGCACTTCTCATTAACAGCCTAGCTAATTCAAGTAGCTATGCAGATGTGTACCTGTGCAAGTGCTTCGATAGCGTATGGCTAGCTAGCTAACAGGCCCGAGCCATCTTTCTTCCAGCTCCCATTTCTCTCTATTTCTCAGGGGAGAGGGCCAGAGAGGGTAAAGAAGCTCCACAGACTGTGAAAATCGCATGAAAATGATCATGCATTTTGGCCTATTATTTGTCAGAAGGAAATGCCCTACGTAGTTTTATGGTTGACTACACATTTGGTAGCCCATTTAGTCTAGCAGGTGTAAAATAATCTAATATGGCTAAGCAAGTACCTACCTACCTACTAGTATCACCCTCTTTGGAAACAAAGATATGATATTTTAACAAGCTGTGTGTGTCCCTTAGACATAGTTGACCATTTAGCACAGCTACAGTATCACAGTTCATTCTAGACCTAGGCCTAATAAATCAAATCAAATCAAATACAACAGGTGACGACCTTACAGTGAAATGCTTACTTACAAACCCTTAACCAACAATGCAGTTTTAAGAAAATACCCCCAGAAAAGTAAGAGATAAGAATAACACATAATTAAAGCGCAGCAGTAAATAACAATAGCGGGGCTATATACAGGGGGTACCGGTAAAGAGTCAATGTGCGAGGGAACCAGTGTCGAGGTAATTGAGGTAATATGTACATGTAGGGAGAGTTATTAAAGTGACTARGCATCGATAATAACAGAGTAGCATGAGCATATGGAGGGGCGGGCAATGCAAATAGTCTGGGTAGCCATTTGATTTGCTGTTCAGGAGTCTTATGGCTTGGGGGTAGAAGCTGTTTAGAAGCCTCTTGGACCTAGACTTGGCGCTCCGGTACCGCTTGCTGTGTGGTAGCAGAGAGAACAGTCTATGACTAGGGTGGCAGGAGTTTTTGACAATTTTTAGGGTCTTCCTCTGACACCGCCTGGTATAGAGGTCCTGGATGGCAGGGTCGGTAGTCATATAGGCAGGTTACCTTAGTGTTCTTGGGCACAGGGACTATGTTGGTCTGCTTGAAACATGTTGGTATTACAGACTCAGATGGGGACWGGTTGAAAATGTCAGTGAAGACACTTGCCAGTTGGTCAGCACATGCTCGCAGTACACGTCCTGGTAATCCGTCTGGCCCTGCGGCCTGTTTAAAGGTCTTACTCCCATCGGCTGCAGAGAGTGTGATCACACAGTTGTCCGGAACAGCTGATGCTCTCATGCATGTTTCAGTGTTACTTGCCTCGAAGCGAGCATAGAAGTTATTTAGCTCGTCTGGTAGGCTCGTGTCACTGGGCAGCTCTCGGCTGTGCTTCCCTTTTGTAGTCTGTAATTGTTTGCAAGCCCTGCCACATCCGACTAGCGTCATAGCCGGTGTAGTATGATTCGATCTTAGTCCTGTATTGACGCTTTGCCTGCTTGATAGTTCGTCGGAGGGCATAGCGGGATTTCTTATAAGCTTGCGGGTTAGAGTCCCACTCCTTGAAAGCGGCAGCTCTACCCTTCTGGTCAGGGCATGTACGTACGGTCATTGTGGGGACAACGTCCTCGATGCACTTATTGATGAAGCCAGTGACTGATGTGGTGTTGTCCTCAATGCCATCGGAAGAATCCCGGGAACATATTCCAGTAGTGATGCACCGATATTACATTTTTGGCCGATACCGATATCTGATATTTTCCTTGCCAAAAAACCCAATACCAATAACTGATATAAAAAATATGTAGCGTCSTTTTAAGCATTCTAGTACAGTTAAATAGTTAACACACACACATGGACGCAYCGGTCTAAGGCACTGCATCTCAGTGCAAGAGGCGTCACTACAGTCTCGCGTTCGAATCCAGGCTGTGTCACATCCGGCCGTGATTGGGAGTCCCATAGGGCGGCGCACAATTGGCCCAGCGTCGTCCGGGGTAGGCCGTCATTGTAAATAAGAATTTGTTCTTAACTGACTTGCCTAGTTAAATAAAGGTTACACACACACACACACCACACTGACCAAAATAAGGATTAGCCACAATAGTGGACTTTGTGGTTAGCCTTTAAAATAAAAGTATGGCATAATTCTACTATTTGTATTTATTTGCATCACTGTCAATGACATACTTTTATTTTGAACGCAAACTGCATATTCCGCTATTGTGCCTAATCCGTATTGTGGCTAGCTTCACAACACARAACCCGGTCCGGTCGAGCCTCACTAGCCAGATGAAGGTAGCTGGCTGCTTATAATGTTAGCTTTGGGCAACAGGGTTAGGTAGCTGGTCAGCTATTTATCATGAACTGAAGTTACATTTCAATAGGCTAACAACAAGTGGCTAACCTAGCTAATACTTACTCACAAGGATTCCAAAATCATTGCTAAGAATAATGAAAATGACTGGAGTTTCTACTGGTCATTGTTTTCAGGCTGGTTGTATTGGGTCTAGCTAGGCACCAAGCTAAAACTAGCTACCCCAGAAGTTGCGGTCGAACAAATTATGCTATATTACCAATGTGGTATTGTAAACACATCGTTTGTGGCTGTTGTTTGCTTGTTTGCAGACTTTTTTGTACACCTTTGACAGTGCTACTGTATCTTTTTTGACACGCAAAGACCCAAACGTATATCTCTATTGCAATCTCTATTGCACTCCACACTGCCCTTTCACACCTGGACAAAAGGAACACCTATGTGAGAATGCTAGTCATTGACTACAGCTCAGCGTTCTACTTATCTATGCTTTAAGGAATGCGTTTGTATATGACCGTTCATTGTGTATCCCTCAACAAGTGTAGGTGAGCAGCCTATAGATAGGCTACAGTACATTTTCTGAAAGCACTCATGATCTTAGTCAATAGATGGATCAGGGATCTGTAACACAGCTGATGAGCCAGGCCAATACAGAGCAGTCAGTCAGGCTGCAGTGACAGAGAAGAGTGAAGAATCAGTAGCAGCAAGGCTGATGTCAGCAGCCTCTCCCAAGAGGCAATAGAAAATATAGGTTTAGAATCCTCGGATGACACAGATATGTGTTGTGTTTCATCTGCGTAGCAGTGAAAATCAATGCTGTGCTTTCTGATAACGCTGCCAAGGGGTAACATATATAAAACTGAACAGTACCGGGCCCACGTGATATCTATTTTCTCTGAGTTATGTTCTCCAAGGGTGACAAAACTCTTGACCGATTTTAAATAGGTCCTAAACCAATTTAGAACTGGACTGGAGGCCAACCCACCTCTCCAGTCTGTCCAGAAGGACAGGTCAACATTCACAAGGCCGCAGGGCCAGACGGATTACCAGGACGTGTACTCCCAGCATGTCCTGACCAACTGGCAGGTGTCTTCACTGACATGTTCAACCTCTCCATGTTTGAGTCTGTAAGTGCCTTGCTGAAGGACACCAACAGATTTTTCACCTTGTTGGCTCAAGTAATCAAACCAGTGACTTCTGGCCCACCGCTATAACTGCTAGGCTACCTGCCACCCACTTTGCTACGTCTACAACCTGTCGCTACTTTACTCTACCTAGGGGCAGGTTCATTCATTTTGTTTGGTACTACTGTACATTCTTTCATTGAGCAGCTTAGGCACTAAGGAAAGGAGACCTCTCTTTTNGCCTCCAACCCGGAAGCCAGCCGCACCAATGTGTCGGAGGAAACACCGTGCACCCGCCCCCCTCGGTTAGCGCGCACTGCGCCCGGCCCGCCACAGGAGTCGCTGGAGCGCGATGAGACAAGGATATCCCTACCGGCCAAACCTTCCCTAACCCGGACGACGCTAGGCCAATTGTGCGTCGCCCCACGGACCTCCCGGTCGCGGCCGGCTGCGACAGAGCCTAGGCGCGAACCCAGAGACTCTGGTGGCGCAGCTAGCACTGCGATGCAGTGCTCTAGACCACTGCGCCACCCGGGAGGCCCAAAGGAGACCTCTCTGTGAGGTAAAGATCACTGTTCCTGTTAATCAGCTAAACACTCTTTAGGACAAAAGTGGGTGGGGCCTACAGGAAAAATAGACAATTGTTTCTACAAGGGTTATTGTGAGTTACACCCCCCTGCTTTCGTTTGTCAAGGGAGTATGTTGTCCCAGTAGTGTGTCTAAGTTTTATTGTAATATGCTACTTTTCTGGAAAATATCTACTCTTCAACTGGCTTGGCAGAAGTTTGTTTAGCACAGAACAGACGACCTAGGTTGAAAGGTGGCCCTTGGCAGAAACACATTTATTCATGCCTAGTTCAATAACCTCAGTATAAATGATTCATTTGACATGATTGTAAATACTCCATATGAATGGTCAATCTAACATGGTGAAACTGTTTCACCCATGGTGTTTGTGTATAGGGAGAAAAACCTGACCCAATTTGTGGAAATACTCAATTATCATCCAGCCTCAGAGCTCATGGTCAGAGATAGGAGTTCCATGGTCTGCTGCTTTTCCCATTGTTTATTGTGTCCTGTGCATTAACCCAGAATTCCACATTCTTGCATCTAGTTATTGTATTTAGAGCTTGCACAGAAAACATATTGTTGCCATGCCAAGAGTGTTTCTTTTTTTGTGTGTAGTAGATTCTAAGCTCATGGCCATGTTACAAAGCTCTTATTCACTCACTTGTTTTGGTGTATAGGGCTATTTGTATTTCTGTGGGTCTTGTGTGTGCGTGCATGCGTGCGTGAGAGAGAGAGAGAGAGAGAGAGGGAGAGTGTGCGCATGCACATCAAGTATTATTGGTCACATACACACAGTATTTAGCAGATGTTATTGTGGGTGTAGCGAAATTATTGTGTTCCTAGCTCCAACAGTGCAGTAATATATAACAATACACACTAAAGAATGGAATTAAGAAATATAGAAGTATTTGTGTTATTACATTTTCATAAACACATAAACATAGCACCAAAAGGTGTCTGACAATACATTTAATTAGGAAATTATGAATTTGTCCAATCCTTGCCACGTACACCTGTGCTGGACTAGAACATGGTCTGACAGACCCTGACTGAAAGGCTTATCAGAGCACCTCTTACTTACGTTTTCTTTGTGACTAAATTAAAATGTCCCCCATGAAAGAAATAAGCAAGGCTTTATTAAGAGATCCATCTGTGTGGGGTTGAGTCACGATAATCACCAGCGTTTGAAATATTTAATACTGTATGTGCTTGTAATCTGGAGGGATTGCAGCATTGCCATGACAACAGATACACGGTGGAGCTCCCTGCTTTATGGTAAGTGCTCCACAGAGCACAGAGGCAGCTGAGTGCTGGAAGTGCACCCTATAGTGCAGGGGACTGTAGGGCCAGCCATATCTGATGTATTTGCTGTCTCAAAAAAATAAACGTCAGTAGTTAAGTAAAATGTGAAAGCATTAAAACCTAACCACTCCTTTTGTCCCTGTGCCACAGGTAATAAATCCCAGGACAGCGGCATCGTAGAGATGGAGGAGCTTCCTGTCCCTCAGAACATCAAGATCAGCAACATCACATGTGACTCCTTCAAGATTTGCTGGGACATGGAGCCCCGTGTCAAGGAGCGCATCACTCACTACTTCATTGATCTCAATAAGAAGGAGAACAAGAACTCCAACAAGTTCAAACACAAGGTAACCTATCACACGACGACAACAACTAGGCTATTTCAAAGGAATAGCTCAGACATTTCCTAATTCTGTAATACAATCAATCAATCAAATGTATTTTATAAAGCCCTTTTCACATCAGCATTTGTCACAAAGTGCTTTAGATACCTGGCCTAAAACCCCCAAAAAGTGAGCAATGCAGAGYCAGAAGCACAGTGGCTAGGGAAAAACTCCCTCGAGCGGGAAGTTGTCTATCAAATTATTTCTACATGATGAGGGYAGTCATTTAGTTAGAGCTAGAACACCAACCAGTATCTACCCACAGCATAACCTTTCTACTCCAAACAAGAAGTGTATCAGGTGTAACCTTTTACCAGTGCTCAGAACTGAC
Source organism: Salvelinus sp. IW2-2015 (assembly GCF_002910315.2). Classification (NCBI taxonomy): domain Eukaryota; kingdom Metazoa; phylum Chordata; class Actinopteri; order Salmoniformes; family Salmonidae; genus Salvelinus; species Salvelinus sp. IW2-2015. The sequence goes on from NC_036858.1 coordinate 42,826,454, forward strand.
ACTCCCACACACTCTCTAACACCAGATAGCATTGTGTACTCTACTAGCAGACTTATCTCTGAGCAGTAACGATATCACATAACGCTAGCAGAGACTAATTGCACAAGATGGCTGCTGTTTCAGCCGTTAATCGAATGGATCTAATGTAAAATCTTACAGACCTATTTCATCAGTCTCCCAGCTCACATTATGGGTGTAGTGACCATAAAAGCCCCCCTAAAGGAAGTGTTTTTCTTCCCATTCTCTGTGTGAATATAGACCGCATGCAGTTATTTTCATTACAGCATGCAGGGACGATGTTGTGCATTAATGTACTGCTGTTGTCGCTACACAGGGGCTGGTGTAATACTGCAGGGTGTGCAGGCCCAATCAATGTCCTGCAGCTAATGCATAGATGGAGGAGATAGGAAGTATAATACTAGGTTCCATAGTATACAGTGAATACATTTTGAGGACATGGGGTTAAGGGAATGCTACAGTCAATACATGTGTCGTTTGAGCAGTTTAACACTGAGAGGTGTATTTATGCTGAGTTTCTGTTTTGGTGTGTATGTGGCATTAAAGTGTATATATATATATATATACACACAAGCAACATATCATATGTATCAATGGCAGTAGGGGCCTCCTTATTATTTATATATATATATTATATATACACACACACAGTGGGGCAAAAAAGTATTTAGTCAGCACACCAATTGTGCAAGTTCTCCCACTAAAAAAGATGAGAGAGGCCTATAATTTTCATCATAGGTACACTTCAACTATGACAGACAAAATGAGGAAAAAAATCCAGAAAATCACATTGTAGGATTTTTATGAATTTATTGCAATTATGGTGGAAAATAAGTATTTGGTCATAACAAAAGTTTATCTCAATACTTTGTTATATACCCTTTGTTGGCAATGACAGAGGTCAAACGTTTTCTGTAAGTCTTCACAAGGTTTTCACACACTGTTGCTGGTATTTTGGCCCATTCCTCCATGCAGATCTCCTCTAGAGCAGTGATGTTTTGGGGCTGTTGCTGGGCAACACGGACTTTCAACTCCCTCCAAAGATTTTCTATGGGGTTGAGATCTGGAGACTGGCTAGGCCACTCCAGGACCTTGAAATGCTTCTTACGAAGCCACTCCTTCATTGCCCGGGCGGTGTGTTTGGGATCATTGTCATGCTGAAAGACCCAGCCACGTTTCATCTTCAATGCCCTTGCTGATGGAAGGAGGTTTTTCACTCAAAATCTCACGATACATGGCCCCATTCATTCTGTCCTTTACACGGATCAGTCGTCCTGGTCTTTTTGCAGAAAAACAGCCCCAAAGCATGATGTTTCCACCCCATGCTTCACAGTAGGTATGGTGTTCTTTGGATGCAACTCAGGATTCTTTGTCTCCAAACACGACGTGTTGAGTTTTTACCAAAAGTTCTATTTTGGTTTCATCTGACCATATGACATTCTCCCAATCTTCTCTGGATCATCCAAATGCTCTCTAGCAACTTCAGACGGGCTGAACATGTACTGGTTAAGCAGGGACAAGTCTGGACTGCAGGATTTGAGTCCCTGGCGGCATAGTGTGTTACTGATGGTAGGCTTTGTTACTTTGGTCCCAGCTCTCTGCAGGTCATTCACTAGGTCCCCCGTGTGGTTCTGGGATTTTTGCTCACCGTTCTTGTGATCATTTGACCCACGGGGTGAGATCTAGCGTGGAGCCCCAGATCGAGGGAGATTATCAGTGGTCTTTTATGTCTTCCATTTCCTAATAATTGCTCCCACAGTTGATTTCTTCAAACCAAGCTGCATACCTATTGCAGATTCAGTCTTCCCAGCCTGGTGCAGGTCTACAATTTTGTTTCTGGTGTCCTTTGACAGCTCTTTGGTCTTGGCCATAGTGGAGTTTGGAGTGTGACTGTTTGAGGTTGTGGACAGGTGTCTTTTATACTGATAACAAGTTCAAACAGGTGCCATTAATACAGGTAACGAGTGGAGGACAGAGGAGCCTCTTAAAGAAGAGTTACAGGTCTGTGAGAGCCAGAAATCTTGCTTGTTTGTAGGTGACCAATACTTATTTTCCACCATAATTTGCAAATAAATTCATAAAAAATCCTACAATGTGATTTTCTGGATTTTTTACCCTCATTTTGTCTGTCATAGTTGAAGTGTACCTGTGATGAAAATTACAGGCTTCTCTCATCTTTTTAAGTGGGAGAACTTGCACAATTGGTTGCTGACTAAATAATTTTTTGCCCCACTGTATAATAAGGAGGCCCCGGCCCCGGCCCCGGCCCCGGCCCCTACTGCCATTGATACATATGATATGTTGCTTGTGCAGCTGAACAGTGAACAATGTGTTAATGCAGAGTTTGTGTGTAGAGTTGTAAGCTTTGTGTATGTTAGGTGTAAGCACTCTGTCTGTGTCCCCGTCCAGGATGTCCCCACTAAGCTGGTGGCGAAGGCGGTTCCTCTGCCRATGACGGTGAGGGGTCACTGGTTCCTCAGCCCGCGTACAGAGTACACTGTGGCCGTCCAGACAGCTTCCAAACAGACTGACGGAGACTACGCTGTGTCAGAGTGGAGCGAGATCATAGAGTTCACCACCGCCGGTGAGGCAAGGAGCAGAAGAGGGGCAGGGAAACAGCTCTTTGATAATTTTTTTTTTATTTTTTTTTTAGATCTATCTCTAAAACCTTCTGCCTTTTATATGATGGACATGCTATATTCTCTCTTATATTTGTCTAATGGCTTATCCGAAACCCTGTTTCTAGATTATTCCACGGTACATCTAACCCAACTGCTGGAGAAGGCTGAGGTCATCGCAGGGAGGATGCTGCGCTTCTCTGTGTTCTACAGGAACCAGAACAAAGAGTACTTTGACCAGGCCAGGTACGTATGTCTGCACAACAACCAGAAAATGTATTCTGATGTTATGATACTGTACGTAAAAAATTTCAAGCGGAATCACGTAATATGGAGATAAATAGGGCTGCACATTGCTATTACCGCCTTCCCTTTCAACTGAAATGGTCATATGCTTTCTTCAAAGCTCAAGGGAAAGGGTCCAGATGTTATGGTTTGAAGCATTTTTTATATGCTCAGATCTGCATGTGCAGGGTCCTCCCGAGTGGCACAGCGGTCTAAGGCACTGCATCGCAGTGCTTGAGGCGTCACTACAGACCCGGGTTTGATCCCAGCCTGTGTCACAGCCGGCTGTGACCGGGAGACCCATGAGGCGGTGCACAATTGGCCCAGTGTCGTCCGGGATAGGGGAGGGTTTGGCCGGCCGGGATTTCCTTGTCTCATCTCACTCTAGTGACTCCTTGTGGTGGGCTGAGCGCCTGCTAGCTGACTTCGGTCGCCAGCTGGCTTCCGGGTTAAGCGAGCAGTGTATCAAGAAGCTGTGCAGCTTGGCAGGGTTGTGTTTCGGAGGACCCATGGCTTTCGACCTTCGCCTCTCCCGAGTCCGTAGGGGAGTTGCAGTGATGGGACAAGACTGTAACTACCAATTGGGAAGAAAAAGGGGTAGAAGTACAACAACAAAAAATATCTGCATGTGTAGGGCTAGTTCGGTATTTGGGAAGTTAGGGATGGGCAACTGGCAGCCCCCCCCTTTTGTAGGCCCGTGGATCAATCCCCCTCCCCCCAAAATGGTACAATTGAAATTTGATTGTGAATCAGCAGTTTTTTTATTGTTATGTCACTGACAGTCACTCAATTAGCCCATTTCAGCAAATCCATTTTTGATTGGTAAGTTAGTTTAGCCATACTGTATATCTAAACTTGTAGTAATCATGTTCGAATTACCGACCATGGGCCCCCAATGATTTTTTTTGTTACTGTCACTCAGATATCATATTAAAAACTGCAAAATGAATAGAACTGCATGAAATTAGTTCTAAAGTTGCTAAATCTTCTCTCCTCCCCATGGACAAATGCGTAGAATTGCAGGAAATTAACTCTAAAATGTTTTATTTCTCTCCTCTGTTAAGAGGGGGGCAGCTAAAATGTTTTGCTTGCAAGGTCCCCAAAAGGCTAAGGCCGCCTCTGACTGCGTGTGTGGGTATGGATGTGGGTATGCAGAACCGCGAGCCACTGTGGCCCCTCACGATGAGTTCTGATTTTTTGTGGCCCCCATTAAAGTTGCCCAAGCTCAACAGAAGGGTATTATTGCAAAATAAATGTTGACAGAAATCGTATTAGTTCTCCAAATCCATTCATAAACTCTGCTACATTGCATTATACAAAAAGTAAAGTACCCTGGTTAGCAGATTATAGTTCAGTAACATAACAGTTCTGAAATCTATTTACTTGTAGTTTTTTCTGCATTCTGAACAAATTCTGAACAAATTACCTTCCCAATGACCGCATGCATTGGATTTGGATTAATTTTCCCAAATAATTTCAAACCTACCGCTGTAATTGCTGGAATAAATGAAGAAAAAGCATTGTGCTCGGAGAAGCAAAGCCTTTTAAAGTATATTCTGACGAAAGAGGAATCGGAGTGTGTAGCAAACACCTGGCAGACTAACATGACTGGAAAGCAAGATAGAGAGAGAGAGAAACGGAGTGAACGAGACTGAGAGGAGATGAGTCTGTTGTGTTTTAAAAGGTTTGCTGATGTGTCTTAAGCGATTATGTATTTTTTGGGAGGGGGGAGATAAGAGATATTTCTGCTCTCTAGTTTTATCTTCTCTTATTTTCATTTCTCTGTGGTGTAGCATGGTGAAGGACCGTAAAATGAGGCCTTTGCTATGATGACCCGGGTGGGACCTGAATAATTTGATAATTACCATGACAGAGACAATTATGGTCATCATGATAACCTTTTAAAGTGTTACCAATGTAATTACACCAATAATTGACGCATTTGGAGCTCGGAATTGCATCGTAGGAGATCTGACTGCCAATTTATACGTTCCTCAGGAGCACTGTGCTTTTTTCAAGTTTCTACTATTAATTTGTTGGCATCCAGAGATCTTTCCGAATACAATCCGTGTGTCTGTTGTTTTTTCTGAGTTCTGTCTAGTGCAAAGGAATGTGTCTGTTTACCAAGCAGAAAACTGAGGAGCAATTTTCATTAACTAGGGGCTGGATTCTATCCGTATCACGGATGTATCGTAGAAGATCTGTGTTAAAATGTAAAGGTATTGTCAATTGAGCTGACATATGCAGTGTTTACTGTGAATGCAGTATCCGCGAACGCAGGAACATTGCCTTTAAATTTAAATTGAGCTATAACGCAGATCTTCCGTGATACTTCTGTGATAAGAATTGAATTCAGCCCTAGATTACATTTATCAGGGGCTCGATTCAATCCGTTGTGCTGAAGATCTGAGATACAGCGAGATATACATTTTAAGGAGACTGCATTCAGTAAACACAGCATATGTTGGCTTAAATCTGAAATTACCATGACATTTCATCGTGCTAGAAACACTGAATTTGTATGATATGGATTGAATCAAGCCCTAGCTCTGTCTTTTTACTCATTGTTTCCGAAATGGAGCCTTTCTGAGAAGTTTTAAATTTTTGAATTTTTTATTTCACCTTTATTTAACCAGGTAGGCTAGTTGAGAACAAGTTCTCATTTACAACTGCGACCTGGCCAAGATAAAGCAAAGCAGTGTGACAAAGACAACAACACAGAGTTACACATGGAATAAACAATAAACAAGCCAATATCACAATAAACAAGTCAATGACACAGTAGAAAAAAATATATAGAAAGTCTATATACAGTGTGTGCAAAAGGCATGAGGAGGCAGGCAATAAATAGGCCATAGGAGTGAATAATTACAATTTAGCAGATTAACACTGGAGTGATAAATGAGCAGATGATGTGCAAGTAGAGATACTGGTGTGCAAAAGAGCAGAAAAGTTAATAAAAACAGTAAGGGGATGAGGTAGGTAGAATGGGTGGGCTATTTACAGATGGACTATGTACAGCTGCAGCGATCGGTTAGCTGCTCAGATAGCTGATGTTTAAAGTTGGTGAGGGAAATAAAAGTCTCCAACTTCAGCGATTTTTGCAATTCGTTCCAGTCACTGGCAGCAGAGAACTGGAAGGAAAGGCTGCCAGATGAGGTGTTGGCTTTAGGGATGATCAGTGAGATATACCTGCTGGAACGTGTGCTACGGGTGGGTGTTGTTATCGTGACCAGTGAACTGAGATAAGGCAGAGCTTTACCTAGCAGAGACGTATAGATGATCTGGAGCCAGAGGGTCTGGCGACGAATATGTAGCGAGGGCCAGCCGACTAGAGCATACAGGTCGCAGTGGTGGGTGATATAAGGTGATTTGGTAACCAAACGGATGGCACTGTGATAGACTGCATCCAGTTTGCTGAGTAGAGTATTGGAAGCTATTTTGTAGWTGACATCGCCGAAGTCGAGGATCGGTAGGATAGTCAATTTTACTAGGGTAAGTTTGGCGYCGTGAGTGAAGGAGGCTTTGTTGCGAAATAGAAAGCTGATTCTAGATTTGATTTTGGATTGGAAATGTTTAATATGAGTCTGGGAGGAGAGTTTACAGTCTAACCAGACACCTAGGTATTTATAGTTGTCCACATATTCTAGGTCGGAACCGTCTAAGGTGGTGATGCTAGTCGGGCGGGRGGGTGCGGGCAGCGAACGGTTGAAAAGCATGCATTTGGTTTTACTAGCGTTTAAGAGCAGTTGGAACTTGTTTGCATTATCAAGAGACACATCGACAAGCTTTTCATAGGATCCAATTACTACCCTAATCCCTGGTTGTATTGATGATGCATTGTAATCTATAGTATAGTGAATACTCAGAAAGTTGTCCATGTTTCCTCTCCAGGGAGGTGCATGGAAACCGCATGCTGCCAGCTGTGAAGGACAACAGTGGAAGCCACGGCTCACCTATCAGCGGAAAGCTGGAGGGCCTCTACTTCAGCTGCAACACAGAGTTCAACACAGGCAAGCCCCCCCAGGACTCCCCCTACGGCCGCACACGCTTTGAGATCCAGGCTGAGACCCTGTTCAACCCCAAGACTAATCTCTACTTTGGGGACTTCTACTGCATGTATACAGCTTACCACTACGTCATACTGGTGCTGGCCCCACAGGGCTCGCCCGGCGATGACTTCTGTAAGGCAAGGCTGCAAGCGCTCGACGTCACCAACAACCACTTCCTGACTTGCACGGTGGACGAGGAGGCGGGCGACGGGGCGCTGGTTTTCCGGCACGCCCAGGATGTGATCCTGGAGGTGATCTACACAGAGCCCGTGGACCTGGCGCTGGGCACGGTGGCAGAGATCAGCGGGCACCAGCTCATGAGCCTGTCTACCGTCAACGCCAAGAAGGACCCCAGCTGCAAGACCTGCAACATCAGCGTGGGACGCTAGTGGGAGACTGGACTGGACCTGTGCTACACACACATGTAACCCCAACCTTTACACACCTCTATATCCACAAAGAACCACCCTCCCAAAAGAAGAACAGTGCAAAAGAGGGACCCAGACTGTGAAAGAAATGTAACAACAGGGTGCGGTGCTAGAATTCACAATCCAATAGCATACACACACAAACATACACATAAACAAAACACAAAACACATCATCCATAACCCTTTACATCCTCAAAGGACCACCCTCCCAAAAATGTGGAACTCTATTCCAGCCTCCCGTCAACCCCATGAGAAGAGAAACAATGCAAAAGAGGGAGGAGCCCCAACTGAAAGATCTACAGCTTAAGTGTGGGACCCTAACAACCCTTTGTCAGCATCATCCAAACCGGCTAGCCAACACTGGTCAATTAACTGACTGATCCCTTTAAATGTTCTAACCAAACGTTCATTGTTGCCTGCATTTATTCACACAGCTTTTCTCATAGATTTTCCCTCCTGTTGTTTTTCAAACATCTCCTTCTCCCTTTGACCTTTTCTGTTCACTTCAGTCCAGGTAGACAGGTGGTTGTGTTCCTCTTTTTCTGTCTCTTCTGGAAGGTGTTAGTTTGGTTTCATATCAAACAGATCCAAGTTACTCCATACCTCCCTCCCTCTATTGGCAGAGACTGGTACTAATTTAGGGCTGCATCATCTTTATGCCAAAGGTAACACAAATGGAAATAACTTGCTGTAGAATAACAATACTAATGCAACAGCCACTAAAAAGCAAATTAACTCTGAGATCAACTTGGTAACTACTACTTGGTAGCCTTTAAGAGCATGATGCTGTCAACTGAAATGTTATGTTTTATTTATTCTAGTTATAAGGAAACCATAAACTGTGTTTAGCAAAGTAAATGTGAAAATATTTATTTTTTACTGATATATATAGAAACCAGAAGTGCACAATGTCAAGAGATCTGATCATAGTAAAGATGGGCATTTTGGGATGAAAAACACATTTGGCTGCAGGAGTAACTTTCCCTATGCCAACAATCACACATTTTTTTCAAGGTAATGTATAACTTGAATTGCCACAATGCATCATGTCAACTATTAACTAAAACATATCATAGTACAATGTGGGACTGAAAACGGATTGACATACACAAACATTCTACAGGATTGTCGGATTGTATATTTGGATGACATATCCTCCTTGCCAAGATTGCACTTTTCAAAGTGCCACATTTGAACATAGTACACCACCTGTTATACTGAGAATAGTTTTGCGAGATGAAATTGCAAGTAACAATAGTGTCATAAAATAGCTTAGAAATTGATAACATGTATCTAACATCAACCGTGTTATATTTGTTCTCTTTGTTTCCTTAAAATTAAACTGTTACACTCGCTACATCAGTTGCATAAAATATTATAATTCCATCAGTTGCATAAAATATCATTCGTTATCATAAATAACAAAGTACTTGTTAAGGGACAAAAAATTGCTGGATGTCACCCAGCAACTCTTGAATCATCTTGCCATCACTCTTAACCAAAGTGAGAGTCAGTCAACATCAAAGTAATTTAAAGTGCATCACCATGTAACCATGGCATGAAACATGACAAGAAGTACCGGTATTTCACTTTGAAAATTGTTCTGAAAATAAAGGTCCTATAAATGAGTAAAAAAGTGTTTCAAAATAAAAGTCCCACTGTGAAGGAGGCTTAGACAGTCTTGTAAGTATCCTGTTTACTGAGCAGGGCTTCCAGTAAGTGGAGTTTAGCTTTTAGGTTCTTGTACTCGCAGTACTCCTCTGCCATGGGCCCGCGGTCCTCTTTCTGGGCATTCCTTTAAAGACGAGGAAGAGAAACATACTAACTTAACATTTTAGACAAGCTGCAGCTTCCTTTACTGGTATAGTCCTTGTGTTGCCTTATTCAGATAACATTGTACAGTAAGTATTGTAATTAAAGCATTGTATTTTAGGGCTCTATTCAATCTGCATCATGAAAATTCAGCTTTACAGCGTGATTGAAATTTAAAGGAAATGTTCCCGCTTAAGTGGAGAATGCATTCATGGTAAACGCTGCTTATGTCGGCTCAATCGGAAATGACCTTTACATTTCTATTGGGGAATCTGTAATGCTTCAGTGTTACAGATTGAATAGAGCCCTACTTAAAAGAAACAGCTACATGTACAAAATATGTGTATACTGTAGTTCAGAGCAGTTGTCTATCTCTCCGTCTCTCTCCTGAGTACTTCTATGTGTCGTATTAACGTGAGTGTGCATCACGCTGTTGTATCATTCTGCTGAATTCTTTTGGTGGATGTTTTATTTTATTTTTCACAAGGCATTGTTGAACTATGGATACCAAATGTTCCAGTTTGTTAAAAGAAAATTAAAGAAAAAGCAAACAGTGAAGTGTAACGAGTATTACCTGCCGGTCTGTGTGTAGAAGTGGTCCTCAAAGTCTCGGAGTACTGAACGGAGTCTCTTCTTCTCTGCTCGTGTCACCCTCAGCTGCTCCAGTAACTCTGATCTACAGTACAGTAGGAGGGGTCACAAAGAGGAGTGAGACAAGAATACATACAGCAAGGTCTCGCTCCCAAATTAATCTCTATGCACTAGCAAGAGAAGTTAACCAGGGGCATACCTTGATGCCTCGTGCAGTGTTGCTGTGGTGACGCTGGGTGGCTGTAGACTTTTGATCTCCTCCAGAGGTGACACGAGAGGTGTGTTGGCTACCTCATTATGCGGTAGACACAGTGACTCTTCTGAAGACACACAGTGCAACGCTGTATGAGGTAGACAGGGGCTGTCCTTCACATACTCTTCATCAGAACACTCCTCTTCTTCCTGTAGGGAATCATAGCACAGAGGCTGTAGAATAATAGTGAAGACATCAAAACTATGAAATAACAAATATGGAATTATGTAGTAACCAAAAAGTGATAAACAAATTCTTCAAAGTAGCCACCCTTTGCCTGATGACAGCTTTGCACACTCTTGGCATTCTCTCAACCAGCTTCATGAGGTAGTCACCTGGAATCTATTTCAATTAACACGTGTGCCTTGTTAAGTTCATTTGTGGAATTTCTTTCCTTCTTAATATATTTGAGCCAATCAGTTGTGTTGTGACAAGGTAGGGGTGGTATACAGAAGATAGCCCTATTTGGTAAAAGACCAAGTCCATCTTTTGGCAAGAACAGCTCAAATAAGCAAAAAGAAATGACAGTCCATCATTACTTTAAGACATGGTCTGCCAAATTGACAAGGTCAGTCAATTTCAAGAACTTTGAAAGTTTCTTCAAGTGCAGTCGCTAAAACCATCAAGCGCGGTACACTTAACCAGAATGGCTACCACAGCATTCTGCAGCAATACGCCATCCCATCTGGTTTGGGCTTAGTGGGACTATCGTTTGTTTTTCAACAGGACAATGACCCAACACACCTCAAGGTGTGTAAGGGCTATTTGACCAAGAAGGAGAGTGATGGAGTGCTGCATCAGATGAC